>NC_067422.1:41749579-42120023 GCF_009764475.1 Pristis pectinata | reverse complement strand
TTAATTCAAACACCAGAGCAAGATGAACCACCCATGGTTAACAAGAGAGTAGAAGGGAATGTTAAATCAAACACCAGAGCAGACAAAGTGGTACAAGCTGGTGATACATCTGAACATTGGGAGTTTATTTTAATGAAACAGCAACAAATTACGATAAAGCTGATCAGGAGTGAGAATTGATAACGAGTCATAACTGACACGGATATGCAAATAAAGACACCGAGCTTCTATGGAGACAGGAGAATGAGGGGGTAGGGGGATTGAGATCATATAGTACTCCTGGTCAGTGAGACTCAGAAATTAATAAGTAAAATTAAAACGTGTCTTGCTCGACAATAGTTACCTTCCAGTACCGTTGTCTTGGAGGAGGGAAATGCGTACACGGACTGCAGGTTTAATAATGACATGAATATAGTTGGGTGAGGTGCTGCAATGAGGATATTTAGACGACAACTGGATGGTTCAGTCAGTGTCAAAAACTGGACAAAAGTTGTTTGAGAGTGATGTCATGTTCTTCCGTGACGTTAGCTATAATCTAGGCAAATATCGGTCAAATATGTGGAGCAGAGAGAGACCGAGGTGCTCTTGTGCATGAAACCAGAGAAGATTAGCAGGCAGGTGGATCAAGTATTCAGGTAACCAACTGGCACATTGCCGTTTATTGGAAGGGGATTGGAGATCAGAAACAGATAAATTAATTTATTACGATCGTACAGTTTTATAAGGCCGCCCCTGGAGAAATGTGCACATTTTCCGACACTGAATCGATGACGGATATGGTAGCATTGGTGGCGGCTGGGAAAGCATGAACTAACCTAACTCCCGGGATTAACGTGCGTGCTGAAAACAACAGGTTATGAAGTTAAAACTGGACTGTTTAGAATATATCATGTGGTGGCAATTCTGAACCGTTTAAGGTTCCAATGGACAGTGACTGAGGAGATGTTGAGATGTGTCCATTTGTCGGAGGGCAACGATTAAGGAAAACTAATTGCAAGGTTGATGGTTTAAAACTGAGGCTAGTTTGAAGATATTGACGCACTATCGTCACTCTCTGAAAATCTCCACGACGCAGAGTTGTGTAGGTTGTCACTGGACTATTTGCAAAGGACATGGATATATTTATGAAAGATCAAGGAAATCGAGGATCCGTGAAACTGGCAAAGAGCAGATGTTGGAGTCTCGGGAAAAGCAGCCAGGACCATATTGAGTGGCCGAACTGTTGGCACCTCCCGCTGACGTGTTAACCGCAAGGCACGTCTCCGAATTCTTTAATCCAGCAAGTCGTTAACCCCACGGGACCGAGCTCCCCTGCAATTATTTCATTGAGAACGTGACTTAAAATGTCGTGAAATCTCTGTTCACACACTTCACTTAAAGAAAAATGTGAACAAAGTTGTCACTGCAACCTGTGCAAATGACACCAACGTCACTCTGTCCAACCAATGAACAGCGGTTAGAAGATGTCACGGACTCTCCGCTCCAACGTCCCTTCACTTATAAACTCCCGCAATCTGGGTCCGCTGCATTCCGAGCCGCTGTGAGAAAACTGCTGTGTGTTTTGTCCACTTTTTTTATTCACTCAAACAGCTCCGGTCCTATTAACTGGAATAAATTGACGTCGACTGAAAAAGTCAAAATTACAAATGGATAAATCAGCATATGTCAAGAGTGGGATTCGAACCCACGCCCCCAGTTTGAGACCAGAACACCCCCGTTTCAACGGAAGGACTGTTCATTCCTTGAGTCTGGCACCTTAGACCACTCGGCCACCCTGACAGCCGCGAAGAACACTCTTCACATCCAACACAAGAGGTTTAGTTTGAGAAAAGACCAAAAGCATGTGTTGATAAAAGGTTAGGCAGGATAGTTTGAAACTACAACCTGTCCTACCTAACTTTTATGCGGTGATATTTAATATTCAGCCATTAACTCACCGAAACATTTCACGTCAGATCCCACGAGAATGGTAAATATGAAATCAATACCAGGTCGGGCCATGTACAAGAACGTTATTCAGTGGTCAGCAGTGGCCGGCAGGACCAGATTGCTCACTTTCTCGTGTCGGGTGGAGGAATGAGATCTACTGCCACGTCAAAACCCGGGCAGTGAGACATTTTTCGCCCTCGAGCCCTCGGCCATATCCCGCTCGCTTCTGCCGCCAGCTGCCAGAGATCTGCAACAATCACGGCTGCAGAACCAGACCGGAAAGTGTCTTGAGGGGAAGGACCGGGTCACAACGTACAAAGCTGAGGGTGCAGGATCAGAGGGCGGCTCATGTTCTGGGGTGGACTCGGTCAGAACTATGAGCAAGCATGACTGGATCCAGTACAAGCACAGGTGAAGGATCAGAAATCATCAACACCTGCACGACAGAGACAAAGTCAAGGTCCAATTCACTCCTCAGATGGCGAAGTGTCCATTGTGTCTTTAAGAGTTTCAGTTCCTTCAGTTTGTCAATGAGACGGTTGAGCTGAAAATCTTGATCAAGTTCGAAAAATAATGAAGTCGCCCCGGCAAAAAGAGATGACTTGTTTTGTCGGAATATAAATAGTGCATCTCCCTTCTTCAAAGGAAACCACAGCCGTATGATGGCCCAACCTGCCCTCGCGTATCTGGTCACCTTAAATCGAAGGATGCACCGGTCTCTCAATAGACAGAGGCAACAGATTGACCTATTTCTTGGGGTGCAAATGTCTGCCGGAATGTATGAGGCATGGTGAGTCCTGGCTGTACGTTGATTTATCAGCGGCAGTTGCCCGTCTGGGCCCTTTGTCTAAAATTGTGAGCGCTGCGAGCAGGTGTCGAACCTGCGAGGGGAATCCTCACTGGATGTCAAGTCCAACGCCTTAACTACTCGGCCTTCCAGCTCTGCCTGCCTTTCCTGTTACACTGTATCGGAGCTACGGTTGTTGAGTTGAAGTCTGGGTTTAAAATGCTTTGTTACAGCCAGAAAGAGAGAGCATAAGGTGAGTCATCGGTCCTATACCAATAGAAGTCTTGTGCTGTTTGCAGATATATTTTCTGCACCGTTAGTTCAGAAGGTGAGGGTGTAGAGAAGTCATTGGCTTCTGTACCGAGAATGAACGAGTTTTCCTCTGCATGGATTAAAGTGGAGTTGCCGGCGCTGTGAAACACGGAGTTTCATTCACAGTGAACCAGGCGCTTGTGTCGCTTCAACTTCTGAATGCAGTGTGATGGGCAGCGAACGTTACGGCCTCCTCGGCCTTTCAACTGTCCCGGCGATGTTCAACACTGCGGTCATGTCCCTTCGTTGTTCCACTGGATTCCGCCATGTGAGTGATTGTGAACAATTCGTTCTCGGTCATTTCTGAAATATCTTAATGTCTGCAGGATGGAACGCGGCCTGTTCTCACGATGAACGACACCCTGGCTGAACACTTTGGACCATTCGTCAATCAGTCAGAGGAGAATCGACGACTGCGCGGATTTGAAGCTGTTTTCCAGAAGGGCTGTTCCTCAGATGGTTGATTTACTCGACGTTCATGGAATTGTCAAGTATTTGCTGATTTGACTGATATGATGTCCTCTTCACACACTTGGTGAAAACCCCTCTCCATGGAGATCGCCTGCACTTTTTGAAATCGATAATTCTTTGCAAACATTCAGACACAATGTCACCAACGTGAAATAAAGCTAATCCGTTTACTCTGAGAAACAGCCGTCTGGTGTCTGAAATCATGGAACTCAGTTCACACACGAGACTGCTGCAAAAGTGGGCCTCTGTTCTGTTAACTGAACTGATTGAAAATATTCACCAACACTGAAGTTTGGGTGGAATTGTCACTTCCATCTGAATATCATGGGACTGTGTTAGTTCATTCAGTTATGAATTCTTCATGACGAACTACGACGCACCCGAATTCCATGGAGTTCAGCGAAATGTGCGCAGACCTTTTTCAGACAAAAAGGTTTTAATGGAGTCTGACAAGGCAGGTGTTGGGATGTTTCAACAAGTGTCAGAGTCACAAACAAGGGGACGGAATTCGAAGATATAGAGCAGGTCACTTGAAACTGATGTACGTAAAATTTTCTTCACGCACTGGGTGGCGAAGTTCACGAATTCTCCGCCCATACGGGTGGTGGAAGCTGGATTATTGAATTATATGAAGTGGGGTGGATGAATATTTGTTGTATCAACAGTAGAGGGGTTTGGATAAATAGCCCAGAAAAAGAGTTGGGACCAGGACCAACTGGCTCAGCTCCGTCTCACATTCTGCTCCGTTACCTCAACTGCACGTCTTCTGTCACCTCACCGTCCAACTATTCCTCTCTTGCACTGTCTGTATTTATCTGGTTTTCAGTCTCCCGCTACCTCGCAGCTTACACAAGCATTCTCATTCCCCAACTGTCCAACCCACCATTCCCCCCTCTGGGCTGTGACTGCATTCACGGTTGCCATCAGTAGATTGCTGCAAATTTGGGAAACAACGGATGTGAAGATGGGACGGGAGATTGAGGGATGGCTGGACGATAATCTCGCAGGCAGTTTACAGGACCAGAAGAAGATCGCAAAGGGCGATAGGACCAAAAAAACAGTAAATTGGGGAAGGCATGTGATCTGTGGAAGGACAGGGTTGTTCAATGGCCGAAACGAGGATGGCCCAGGCAAAATTGGCGACCAGTGGGAGAAAACATGGACGGAGAATCAAGATGTAAAATGCCTTACTGTCAAGAGTGGGATTCGAACCCACGCCTCCAGTGGAGACGGCAACCTGAACGCAGCGCCTTCGACCGCTCGGCCATCCTGACGACGACAGGTAGCGATGTGACTAATTTTATTGCTGCAGCGAATGAAACGATTAAGGTGCATTCATTTCCCGGGGGTGGGTTCGGAGAAAATATAAACTTCGTGTTCAGCCCGGTGCGACATTTCAAAAGCACGTGATTAATTTATTAATCGACGGACGGGCAAAGAATAGATGGAAATGGGCCACGTGAAAGCATATTGGATTAGTTTAACGGCGTCGTGGTTGAGAAGATGTGATGGGGTGAAGCTCCTCTCCATGGTTCTGTCTTGTTCTGTATTTCACAAAACGAGTCTCCACATTTGATGTCATCATCAGACAGATTATCGCTCTTTGACGTTAACCCACCGAACTGATCCTTCGCAGGGGTTCAGAGCAGGACACAGCAACCAACGGGTGACCAACTCTGCCCTCACGGCTTGGACTGAACACCGCCGTCTCCAAGTCCATCCGTCCGTCGCCGTCTGCCATCAAATGTAGCCTTGCTTCCGGAATCGGAGTTACCGGGCCGGGCGACACCGAACGTGTTCACCAGGCTCCGACCCGGAGACTGATTCTTAAGGAAGGAAAACGTGTTTTTGAGGTCCTACCACGATGGTTATGCAGGTTCACTGTGGTGTCTCTTCCACTGCGATCTCACCTGCTGAATGTGCAGCACAATCCGCCTTCCCAGCAGCAGCTGCGTCCGACAGTTTGAGGAGCTCCACCCCGATGTTTATGAGACCGTTTGCATAAATACATCACAGACAATACACATGAAATAAAACGTTACGTGAAACTAAAAAGGCGACATTTTGTTTTGTTGCCCACGAGGGCGGGGTGACTAAGGTAAACGCGGCGCGGGACACTGCTCGAAGCCGACGTGCTTGCAACACGTGTGTTTGAATCAGATAGGACAGGTGTGTTTGAGGGAGGGAGTGACAGAATAGAAGCAAAACCACATTGGTAAAACGACCGCGAAACGACTCGAACTGCAAACTTCTGATGACATCGCATCAAACACCGAAGTCAGACACGTTATCGATTAGGCCGCACGGTCGCACCCTGTTAGAAACGCCAAGATAAAGAGCTAGGAAACCTGCTGCGGCCAATGTCCTGCGAGAGAGAGAGGAGAAACGTATTTCTCAAAAACAGAGAATTAACCGCTGTCAATAGGTTCCACATGTGGAATGATTCCACGATTAAGCTTAATGCGTTTTCAACCCGGTTGGGAAATTAAAAAGTTCACTTTTACTGCCCCGCCCCTTGCCCCTGACAGATAAAGTGCGGTCATGCCGGCTCAGTGAAATGGATGGAGCGTCGAAATTAATTGCGAGTGGGGCGGACTACTTGAGGCAGACATCACGTTCCCTTATCCGTGGGTCATCTGCAGCACCCCACGATTCCTCTCATCAACATCACAAGTGCAATGTGTCATCCGCCGGAACTGCAGCACCAAGAACTGTCATGAATTAGGAATCATTAATTACCGAAATAAATGAAGTAAAAACGATCTTATTTTGAAGCAGAATAACTATAATTATGCAACTTTGTTACACATTCTGAGAACATGGAAAAATGTAAATTGTATCATTATTAAGGCTCTGCAATGTCCGTATTTCGCTACTCACACAGAGGCGAAGCAACTGACGTAATTATATCTAGACCTGGTTGAGAACCAGATGTAAGACAGCAGAGTGTTTGCGTCAGTCTCATGGAAATGTATTCCCGAAGTTGAACACATTCAAACTATCAGCCACCTCCCTCGATGGAAGCAATTTCATGTCGGTTGCTTCCCATTGCCTACTCTTCCCACCTCGTTAAATAGACAAAAGCAATTGCAATCCATGTCCGTAGCACCTGAGGAAGTTGTAAATAATCGGCTATTGATTAGTTTGTCTATTTCATTTCACCTGTGAGGAGTTCTGAATCTGTGGTGAGATGAAACATAAAGAGCGGAGGTGGCGGGAGAAGGGTTAGAGGTGGTGCAAATGGAGGCGAGGAAGTGTTCAGTAAATCAGGCCGAATTGTCACTGCGGAGAATCCGTTCCTGGATACGGTGATACAATGTTTGGAAGTAGACCGAGCAGGGAATCTGAAGAAAACGTGCAAAATCTGAAACAATTCCCTCGCCAGCAGAAGAACAAGAGAAGTTAATGCAAGCTGCATCTCATTATTAAAGCTTTTGTCCGGTGTGAGGGCTCCTTGGTTCAACTGGTCAAAGCGCCTCTCTAGTAAACAGGAGACCTTGGATTCGACTCCCAGCAGAGTGTTTCCTTTATGACATGAATGCCCGTGTGATGAAGGTGGGTTCCAAGCAAGCACTGCCATTCACGCACCTCCGAACATAAAAGAAAAAGGAACAGAAGAAATAAAAAGCCTACAAAACGCTATAGGTCTGTTGGTGCCTCGGAGCAAGAAACAGGGCGAGCAGTTCAACCAGATGAAGTTTCCGATGACTTCGTCATCCGTTGCCTTGCGTGTTTCGATGTGATGTTGGTTTAGGCTGACCATTGTTTGCAAACACGACCGTGTCCTGCTTTGTGAATTTGTACTGGTCCTGTTGACAAACGATCCCGTCCCGCGTTTAACAGGTCATTTCGACTCGACCGCCGATCAGTTCTCTCTGTATTTCAATACACGGTAAAATCAGCGCTGCAGATATGAGCTGGAATGCGGATTCATATTGCACAGCTTTGCTCCCATTTGCTTCGTAGAAATACGGGCCACGATCTCGACCTGTCCACCATCTCGCATAACAACTACGGACTGTTCTTCAGTCCTGCAATGATATAATTAACACAGGCACGGTGGTTTGTGACGTTTTTAGATATTTTTCGGCAAATAATTTCCCAATGCATTTTAATAAATGCAGTAGGTAATCTTGATTTCGGTGGGTATGCGCCCAATGGCAGTGGTGGGGTTAGACCCCAACCTCCGTGGAGAATGGAGCCTGACTCCTGCACTGAGACCGCTTGGCCACACTACCGCACAGTTGTTTTTCATAAATTACATAACAAAGCTCATTGGTTGAACATGTTAATCTTAATAATTCTGTGACCTTACTGAATGCTTTGAAACTCTTCCCCAGAAAGAGTGTTTGAGGCTTGATACGTCTTCCCTTTTCCTAAACTTTCCATATCTCTTCAAAGTTGGCCGCATGGAGCAGTTGTAAACGGTTGTCACGTCAGACCGCTGGGTGGCAGACTACGGGGTTTTCCAGACGCCAGTGCACGGACGCTAATTTGCACGTATATTCTCAACGTCGACATGAGTCTGTTGGGTGAAAATGATATATTTCAGCGGATGCAAAGAATGACGTCACTGCCCCATCTCCCTCTGTTGCTCCGTTCAGTGACCTTTGGGCGTGGATACAAATATGTCCATAAAGTAACCTCGCAAAGTTCTTCATCTCAATGACGCAATCCCACCTTCTGCGGTTTCGCATTGCATATTATATCACTCACATTGACAGCTATTCAAAACAAACTCTTCTGGACCCTCTCTGGAATATTCACAACCGTTCTAAACTGTGCGATCAGATATATACACAAACGTCCAATATTGGCCGAAGTTTTCATGAAGTCTTTATGACTAAATAACGTTAACCCGCCGTTGCCTTCTCTGCAATCAGAAAAAGATGCAGCACACCAGAAACTGTGCCTTCTGTCCGGGTTGTTAATTTAAAGAAGCAATAAAGATTATCATTTCGAAACGGAGTTTACGTGGGGATGCGGTACCACATAAACTGTTCACTTGCATATTGTGAGGGGACAGATTCCCGGTAAATGTGACATTATTTCCTGAACTATAGAAGACAAATTTGTCGATTTTTGCTTCAGTATATGTTTGAATTATAGTGAACAGAATTCAGGGGACTTTTCAAAACTGCAACATGAATGGAATTGAAGAAGAAGCGTAAACTGAAGAAAACAAAAAGCATAAAACTTGTACCCACACAAAAAAATCCGTACTCAGCGGAAAGACAGAAGAGCACACAGACGCTCCATAATTTAATGAGAGTCACGGGTGATCAGTCTGTCTGCTTGATTCTGCATTCCAGACAACCCCGTGAACGTATCAGCCCCCTTTATTCAAAAGTTTATCTCACCCGCTTTTGAAATAATGAAAGACTCCGTACATTCAACATTTTCCCCAAATGTTTCACAGACTCGGACGCTCTAAGAGAAAATAGTCACCTCCTTTCCGTTTTTAAGTGAACGAGACGATTATTTCAGACCAAGACCTGAATTGCCAGATTTTCTTCTATCAGGTGACGTCACACCCCCCCCCCCCCCCTTACCTCGAATTCTGACTTCGTTGCAACGAATTCGGACAAAATGCCGACTCTGGTGGGACTGGAACCCACAACCTTTGAATTACTTGGTTACACATTATTAGAAGTCCAACACGCTATCCATTGCGCTACAGAGCCCGGAGAGGCCAGCTTTGGTGCATATGGATAAAGTTACTGAATAAAACATCGAATTGCGTCAAACGCAGACTCGCGTCCGTTCCCTTCATTCGTTCACTGACGAAGCGACAAAACCAGTCCCACAGTTGCCCTCCTGTTGCAGGACCGGATTCCCGAATAACATTTTGCAAACAATTGATCGGCACGAATTTCCGATGACGCAGCAGGATTTTTGAGTCTGCCCAGAAGAGACTCACTTGCGTTTTACCTCTTGCAGAGGGCGCTGCACAGTAAATCTTCTCCAGCGCCGGTGGATTTTCGGGGAAGAGCCCGTCAACACACTGCCCCCTCCTGCAAATTGATGGCAGAATTCAGGAATCTTTTCAATTCCTGCAGGGATAAAAATAACATTAAGTAAATAACCCACAATGTGTCAGTGCTGATGGCCCGCGTTCTCAGACTGAGTTGCAGTATTTCCCGTTCTAATGAAACTCCAGTTAAGATCTTTGAATGCCTGCACATGCTCAAATTGTTCCTGAAACAGGCATCATGTTGCAACATTTATCAGCTGAAAGACGGAAATAGGCAGAAAATCTCATTAAGCGTAGAAGGACGACTGACATTCCGTGATAATGGACGGAGATACCAGACTACTGAGCAGTGATGGAAGCAGAAGAACATCAGAGGAAGCAGCAAATTAAATTCACTTGGCTGTATCTGTCGTAAGAGGGATCTAAATACAGGAAGCCAACATAGGGATGCTGCGATGGCCGGGTGGTTAAGGAGTTGGATTCGAAATCCAGTGTAGTTTCCCCGCGCAGTATTGAACCCTGCTCGCCGCAGGTTTACAGTTACAGTGAATTTTTACACCAAAATCGGCTGAAAATCGTCTGTTTTTTCTGTTAAATCGATTGCCTTCCACTGTTCACGTGACGTGTTTGAGGCGACACTGTAGCGCAGCGCAGTTACAGCGCCAACGATCAGGGTTCAATTCCCACCACTGTCTGTAATGAGTTTATCCGTTCTCCTCGTGAATGCCTGGGCTTCCTCCGTTTGTTCCCGATTCCTTGCACCTTCTAATGACTTTCGGGTTGGGAGGATAACATGGGTGTCATTGTGCGCCTTCTCGTTCGACCGGGAGGAACTGTTACTGTTCTGCACGATTAAGGTTTAAAGGCATGTGGGGGAAAAGTGGAACTAAACTGTGTTTACAAGGAGAGAAAATAACTGGAAACTACTCGATTTCGAGCAAAGAATTTGGAACATGCTTGCCAAGTCTAGGGTAGTTGGAATACCCTCGAAGCCGTGCTTTAAATCACCGTTCCATGCAATTGCAAGACACAGTTTCATCAAGTAAAGTCGTTCGCTTTCAAGTAAATTGCACGTTAGAAGTCCAACGCGTTCTTTGTTGCGCCATCAAGCCCAGACGTATTAAACCCGGGTTCAATCCTCACCTCAGCCTGACCGGGTGGGGTGTGCAGTTTCGCCTTTAACTATGTGGGTTTCCTGCATGTTCACCAGTCTCCTCCTATGACTAAAGGACACGTTAGTTGGAAGCTCAATTGGCCACCGTAACGTCTCCTAATTGTGTCGGTGATGGATAGCATTTGGGGATCATTGACAGGAATATGGGACGAATAAAGAAAGATTGGCGTATGTTGGTGGTGAACGTCTCTTGTGGACTCAGTGGGCCGAAAGCCCTGTTTTCCCGCTATATCCCTCCCTGCCTCCGTGCCTGTATCGCTGCATGTTTCGTTTTTATGCGGCACATATAATTTTGTCATCATCACAGTCGGTGTGAGAATATTTCAGAAAAACACCGAGGATACATTAAAAGATGAACGTGCATGATCAGTGGAATAATGACTGAAATCACAACTCCTGTCCAATTTCCATTATAATGCTAATTATTCCTGTTGAAACATTTGAACATAAAATGGTAAGAGGATATATTCCTGATTAAATGTAGAATTACGCTGAAGTAAATGTAAAGTGGCAATACGATCCGTCGAGAGATAGGAAATTAAAGATTCAGAACCCTCAGATGTCATCGACACATGCAAACTCGATGTCTTTGACCGACAGAGCAATCCGGCATTCCTTGGTTGCCTTTCAGCACAAGGAACCAGCGACGATACTTTGCTTTGTTTGTTTGTTTGTTTCATTCTTTGGAGGCCAAATGATCCATTTGATTCCAATTAGAAATCTAAGTTCTATATTATCCACAGTCTATACAATATACAAGTTATGCTTCAACAATAGGTTTTCAAACTCTCACCACTAGGAAATGGTAATTTGCTGTTTCAGCGCTCCCGGAAGTGTTGATGTTGGGGACAAAACATTGGCTCACCGTCCCTGGGTGGGCTCGAACCAACGACCTTTCGGTTAACAGCAGAACGCGCTGGCCGATTGCACCACAGAGACAATCTCATGCCAATGCTCATCGTCAAACAATGTAACAGTGCAGCGACACAAATCTGAAACTTAATTCGGTTTCCCGTTCTGCACTTACCCTGCTAATTGATCCAACGAGGTTTTTGGAGCTTTGCAACACCTTCTAATTGATGGATTAGAATTAATTCGAATTAACTATTGAATTTCCCTTGTGGCGCAGTCTCAACGATTAGTGGGTATTTCAAGGCATCGCTTTTGTCGGTTCGATGAAGCTTTCATAAATTAACGATTTGGAAACAATTGTTTACATGGAATCATTTTATCGTGTTGCCAGCACAGCTGTAAAGCATCCCGGTGAAAATTTAAAGAAAAGGGGAGAGCATCATCACTGCAGTCTTCGATGTACTGAGAGCTGAGAGATGGGGGTCGAGCGGCTCTGAAACAGATCTTTCTTCTTCTCAGCGGTAACAGGCCTTTCAGCTCAATACGTCCCTATTAACGAAGGAACCGACCTGATCCAGTCACATTTGCCTGCGTTGGGCCCATGTTCCTCGAAAACTTTCCTTATCATGTAACTGCCTGCATGTCTTTGTACGTGCACCCGTCTCTCCCCTACCTCTGGCAGCCTATTCCACTAAGAAAACCACCAACTGTGTGAACAAATTGTCCATCAGATCCTCTTCAATCTTTCCACTCTCATCCGAAAGGAATGATCTTCACTTTCATTCTATCTTACCCAAGAAAAAGAGACAGCAATCATCCAACTTTTCCATGCCCCTCATGATTTTATAAACCTCCATGAAGTCACTCCTCAGCCTCCGTTGCTCCAGGGGAAATAGTCCCAGTTTATCCAGTCTCTCCTTATTAGAGAAGTTGTCCAGTCACGGCAACATCCTTGTGAATATTGTCTGCACCCTCCAGAGTGTAACGACATCTTCCCTGCAGCGAGTAGACCAGAATCGCTCACAGTTTTCCAAGCACGGTCTCACCAACGTCACTTACAGCTGGAACATGACGTCCCAACTTTGTACTCAGTGCCCTGACTGATGAGAGCACGCGTGACAAACATCATTTCCACCAACCTGTCCACCTGAGACGTCAAATTCCGGACTCTATGCCCTTATACTCTGAGGTCTCTCGCATCTACAACACTACGCAGGGACGTCCCATTTACTGTGTAAGTCCTACCCTGGTTTAACATCCCAAAATACGACACTTGGCACTTGTCCCAGTTAAATTCCATCTCTCATTCCTTGGTCCTGTCGTGGTCTCAGATAACCTTCATTAACCCACCATTATTAGTTTCTCCCGCACGGATAATAACAATGCCACCTTTATTTTCATCTCTATCGCTAATATAGATGTGACAAACTAGGGACATGGCACAGATCCATGCGTAATTCCACTGGGCACAGGCTTCCAGCAAAAAAACAACCGGAACACTCCACTACCGGACACTGACTCCCAGCACCACGCCAAATTAGCATCCAATTGACTCGTTCTCAGTGAGTCCCATGTGATCCAAACTTCCTGAAGAGCCTAACTGGCGGGACCTTTTCAAATGCCTTGGTAAAATCCATAGTTCTATAAATGTCGACGGCCCTGGCTTTGTCCAACTTTGTGGTCAACTCTTCAAACCTCAGTCAAATTCGTCAGGCAGCTAGATCGGCACAAAGCCGTGCTGACAATCCCTCTTGAGTCCGTGCCTTCCTCAATACAAGTAGATACTGTCTCTCGAAACACCTTCAGGTAACTTTTACATCATGATTCCCTTCACTGGTCTGTAGTGTCCTGGCTTGTCCTCGCAGCCCTTATGAAGTAAGCGTGCAACATCAGAAATTTTCCCGCATTACAGTTGCTTTCGCGTGTTTAACGATGTTAAAAAAATCACTGTGAGCACCACAAAAATTTCGTCCCTGCCTTTCCTCAATATCGTAGGCGAAGCGTTGTCAGGTCCTGTGACTTAAACTCCATTGTGCGCTTTGAGACGCCCAGTACCTCCATTCTGTCACGTGGATCTGATTGAAGACATCACGATACGGTTTTCAGAACGCCCTAGCTTCCATGAACTTCTATATGCTGAATGCAGACGAGGCATATCCATGTAAGATCTCACCAATCTTTTCTGTGAGTCCACACATGGGATATTTACATGGACATTCTCTCCCTTGTTACTCTTTGCTCTTAATATCCACAGAATATCTGAGGATTCCCCTTGACCTCATCCACCAAAGGTAAGTTATGTCCCACTTTTGCCCTCCTGATTTCCCTTTCAAGTGTACTCCCACATTCCTTATACCCCTCAAAGGATTCGCTTCCTCCCAGCTGCTCAGTCCTCATTCATTTCCGGAGAATTCTGAATTCCGCTCGTCAACTAACGAGCCCTATTTCTGCCAGCCTTGCTCTTCACACGAACAGGAATTGTAAGCTTGATTTCTTCCTCCGTATCACTCACCCATCTGTGACATTCGCTTGTTTATTTTCCCTCTTGGACTGGAGCACATGCCCAGCCTCACATGTTGGACTTCCTGCTCTGCGTTTCCCAACTCCGACCTTTTATTTGACTGGGGCATTTTATCAAAGTTCTCACACTCTAACTGCTCGCATTCACTCATTGACCAGATAATCTTGTTTACAGCCAGCCCCGAGGTCAAAGTTCATTTGTAGGTTATCGACCAGAAATGTCAACTATCCTTTGCTCTTCAAAGGTGCTGATTGACCCGGTAACTTCCTCCAGCAGTCTGTTTTGACCGCAACGTCACCCCAGTTTGACCCTTTCAGTGACATCCCACTCCCACACACTCACTGCACAAAATTCCTTGGCCGCCGTTTCTGTTCTGTCGATGGATCTAGGGCCCGTAACACTGGCTTTGTTTATCTTGCCGCAGATCCGGCTGATCAAACGAGCGTTTCCAATATTTTCTGTGTTTGAACGGTGGAAGCGCGGACGAGCAGGGCGATGCTTTTCAGCGGAGGTTAGTGCGTGAATCATACTGGATTCAGAGGGATTGACAGTGCAGGACGTGCACAGATCAAGTGTGAGGCCGTGATCGTGTAGTGATTATTACTCTGCGTTCTGGTCGCAGCAACCTCGGTTCGAATCCGAGTCACGGCAGATCGTCGTTTATACATTCGGCATACAACGCACTCCTTTTGCTGAAATTCCGCCCGACGCTTCTCAAAGGGAATACATTTTCATGCATGACCAGCAGATTTCCCGTCGGCGTATGAAGTCAATCGCCGCATTTCGAACTGAATCTTCCCGACAGATCAGCAGAGACTAATATGTCAACTGAATCTCTGGGTATTGAAGTCAATAAAACAACACGGATCGCCGCCCTGGCCCGCGGAGTGCACGAGGCAGAAGCAGCCGGACTGCCTCAGAAACAGCGCAGCATCAATATTGTCCCTCAAAATATCTCTCCGTAGAAGCCGTTCCTGGGAGCCACTTTCCGCTGACTCTCCTTATTGAACAGGACGATGTCAGTCCGCTCACACATTGTTTCGGGGCCGGCTTTTCAAAGACTCTCTTCGTGAAAAGTTTTCGTTGGTGAGTCAGTGCCGACTGGTATTTCCTTTCTCATTCTCTTCCCATTTATAACTCATTCTGTTCCTCACCATTGCTGATGTAAAGGGGACTGAGCCCACTCGGATTACACAGGCCCAGATATCACAAATTTGACTTTATTGAGGTCACGTAATATGAAATAACGTGACCTAAACAGAAGACGGATTGTGTTGTCAGTCGCAGTTCGGGGTAAAGGACAAAACCTGATATATAAAATATTGAGAGGACCAATGCTCAAGACAAGAGGGCATAGCTTTAAGGTTATGGGCGGGAGGTTCAGGGGATGTCAGCGGGAGGTTTGTCACACAAAGAGTGGTTGGTGCATGTAATGCACTGCCTGGGGTGGTGGAGGAGGTTGGACAGGTTCAAGAGTGTGTTGGATAGGCATATGGAGGAATGTGAGATAGGGGGATATGCAGGAGGAAAGGGTTAGATAATGTGAGGGTGGTTTGATGGACGGCACAACATGGTGGGCCGAAGGGCCTTTTTTGTGCTGTATGGTTCTACGGTTATTTATTTATCCCTCTGCCTCAGCCTCTCTCTTACTGAGTGCAGGTATCCATACCCAGCCAACTCTCCAACTCCCGGTAACCAGTAAACGTCTAGTGATTATCCGGAATCTCCGAGTTTCTGAGGACCTGGCATGTCTTTGAGTCCTGGTCTGTCACTGTGTCACCATTGTTTATACACTCCAACCTCCACACATCTCCTGTGAACGCTGGACCCAGTGCTGGTCTGTCTGTCCTCAAAACTGCCTGAGTTGTTCATTGGCCAGAAACTGCAGGCAATGCCCCATAGTAACCCAGTTCCAGGAGATGCAATAAAGGGGCAGGAGAGCGCAGGAGAGGTTACTGACATCTCCAGAGTAAAGAATAAGACAGAAAGTTTAGGAAGGGATAAGAATTTATTTCTGGCAACATGGAACCAAATATGAGAAGAAGGGTGATTAATACAGGACTGAAGGTGTTAATTGTGAATGCACGCAATGTACGAAATAAGGTAGATGAGCTTGTAGCGCAGTTAGAAATTGGCAGGTCCGATGTTGTGGGCATCTCAGAGTCGTGGTTGAAAGAAGATCACAGCTGGGAGCAAAACGTCCAAGGATACACATCCAATCGAAAAGACGGGCAGGTGGGCAGAGGAGGTGGGGGTGGCTCTGTTGGTAAATAGTGAAATCAAATCCACAGCAAGAAGTGACATAGGATCAGAATATGTAGAATCCTTGTGGGTAGAGGTAAGAAACTTCAAGGGTAAAAAGACCCTGATGAGAATTATATACAGGCTACTGAATAGTATCCAGGATGTGGGGTACAAATTACAACAGGAGATAGAAAAGGTGGGGTAAAAATTACAACAGGAGATAGAAAAGGCATGTGAAAAGAACAATGTTACGCTGGACATGGGGGATTTCTATATGCAAGTTGATTGGAAAAATCAGCTTGGTACTGGATCCCAAGAGAAGGAATTTGTAGAACGCCTACCAGATTTTTTTTAGAGAAGCTGGTGGTCGAACCCACCGGGGAAAAGGCAATTCTGGATTTGGTGTTGTGCAATGAACCATATTTGATTAGGGAGCTTAAGGTATAGGAACCCTACGGAGGCTCTGATCATAATATGATAGAATTCACCCTGCAGTTTGACAGAGGGGAGGTAAAATCAGATGTATCGGTGTTGCAGTTGAGTAAAGGTAACTACAGATGCATGAGAGAGGAGCTGGTCAAAGTTGATGGGAAGCGGACCCCAACAGGGATGGCAGTAGAGCAGCAATGGCAGAAGTTTCTGGGGGTGATTTCTAAAACGCAGGATCAGTTCTTCCCAAAGAAGAAGAAACATTCCAAAGGGAGGATGAGGCAACTGTGGCTGACAAGGGAATTCAACGACAGCATAAAAGCAATATAAGTGGGCAAACAATAGTGCAAAACTTAGCGGGAAGCTAGAGGTTTGTGAACTTTTTAAAACCAGCAGAATCAAACTGGAAAAGCAATAATGGGAGAAAAGATGAATTGTCAACATAATCTAACCAGTAATATAACAGAGGACACCAAAATTTTTTTCCACATATATAAAGAGTAAAAGAGAGACAAGAGTGGACATGGGGCCGCTGGAAAATGATGCTGGAGAGGTAGTAATGAGGAACAAAGAAATGGCGAACGAACTGAATAAGTATTTTGCGTCAGTCTTCGCTGTGGAAGCCACCAGCAACGTGCCAGAGATTCGAGAGAGTCAGGGGGTGGAAGTGAGTGTAGTCGCTATTACTGAGGAGAAGGTGCTTGGGAAGCTGAAAGTTTTGAAGGTGGATAAGTCATCTGGACCGGATAGACTGCACCCCAGGGTTCTAAAAGAGGCAGCTGAAGAGATTGTGGAGACATTAGTAGTGATGTGTCAAAAATCTCTGAAGTGAGGAATGGTTCTGGAGGGCTGGAAAATTGCGAATGTCACTCAACTATTTAAGAAGGTCGGGAGGCAAGAGACAGGAAATTATAGACCAGTTAGCCTGACTTCAGTGGTTGGTAAGATGTTAGAGTCCTTCGGGGTACTTGGAAGCACACGATAAAATAGGCCGAAGTCAGCGTGGTTTCCTTAAGGAGAGACATTCCCTGACAAATCTGTTGAATACCTTGAGGATAGATAAATGAGAGTCACTGCATGTAGTTTACTTTGATTTTCACAAGATCTTTGACAAGGTGCCGCACTTGCGGCTGCTAAACAAAATAAGAGCCCACTGTATTACAGGAAAGGTACTAGCTTGTATAGAAGATTGGCTGACTTGCAGAAGGAAAAGTGTGGGAATAGTGGTGGCCTTTTCTGGTTGGCTGCCGTTGACCAGTAATGTTCCGCAGGGGTCGGTGTTGGGTCCGCTACTTTTCACGTTATATGTTAATGGTCTGGATGACGGAATTGATGGCTTGTTGGCCAAGTTTGCGGATAATACAAAGATAGGTGGAGGGGTAGGGAGTGTTGAGGACGCAGGTAGACTGCAGAAGGACTTGGTCAGGTTGGGAGAATGGGCAAAGAAGTGGCAGATGGAATACACCGTACGGAGGTGTCCGGTAATTCACGTCGGTAGAAGGAATAAAGACGTCGACTATTTTCTAAAACGAGAGCGAATTCAGAAATCGAAGGTGCAAAATGACTTAGAAGTCCCATTGCGGGACTTGCAAATGCAATGTCAGCATTCATTTCGAGAGGACTAGAATATAAAAGCAAGGATGTAATTCTGAGACTTTGTAAGGCGTTGGTCAGACCACATTTGGAGTCTTGTGAGCAGTTCTGGCCCTATATAGAAGGAAGAATGAGCTGTGGTTGGATAAGGTACAGAGGAGGTTCAGGAGAATGATACCGGGGTGAAAGGGTTAACGTACGTGTCTTAGAGCCTGTACACGCTGGAGTTTAGAAGGATTTGGGGGAATATAATTGAAACCTACCGAATATTGAAAGGCATGGATAGAGTGGACGTGGAGAAGATGTTTTCAGTGGTGGGAGAGTCTAGGACCAGAGGGCACAGCCTCTTAAGAGAAGTATGTGCCTTTTGAACAGAGATCAGGAGGAATTTCTTCAGCCAGAAGGTGATGAAACTGTGGGATTAGTCGTATATTTAAAGCGGAGGTTGATAGGTTCTTGATTACTGAGCACGTCAAAGGTTACGGGAAGAAGGCAGGAGAAGGGATTGCGAGGGAAAAATGAATCAGCTCAGATCATTTGCTGGAGCGGACTCGATGGGAAGAATGGCCTAATTCTGCTCTAATGTCTTATCGTGTTCTGTACCGTTCACAACTCCAGCCATCGTTGTAGCGTCTGCGAATTTACCGACACGGCCATCCAGGACATATCTATACATCACAGACAACGGGGATCCCGATAAGGATCCCTGCGGGACACCATCGGTCACCGACCTCCAGCCAGAATAAGTCCCATCGACCAGCACCCTCTGTCTCCAATAGACACGCCCATTCTGAACCCAAGCGGCCAATTCATCGTGGATCCTGCGCAACTGAACTTTCTGGATCAGCCTCCCATGGGGGACCTTGCCAAAAACCTCACTGAAGTCCATGTAGACAACATCCACAGCTTCCCCTTCATCCATCACCCTCGGCGCCTCCTCGATATACTCAGGCACGTTCGAGAGGCACGACTTGCCCCGCACAAAGCTGTCCCTGATTGGGCCGTGGTTTTCCAAATGCTCATCAATCCCATCCCCGAGAATCCTCTCCAGTAACTTCCCCACCACTGACGTGAGACTCACCGGTCTATAGTTACCAGGATGACCCCTGTTTCCTTTTTTGAATAACGGAACAACATTACCTACTCGCCAGACACCGGGACCTCGCCTGTGGCCAGAGAGGACAAGGAGAACTTGGTCAAGGCCACAGCAATCTCATCTGCCTGACTCTCTGAATAACCAGGTGTATATCCCATCTGGTCCTGGTGACTTATCCATCTTAATGCTCTTTGAGAGAACCAACACCCTCCTCCGTTATCTCTAAATGCCCCAGCATATTAGCGTACTCCGCAACGATCTCTCCATCCTCCACATCCCTCTCTTTGGGAAATACTGCTGAAAAGTACTCATTGAGGACCTCACTCATCTCCTCCGCCTCCAACACACGTTCCCTCCTTTATGACACGCTGACCACACAAGGATAGAGTCACGGAGCACTACAGCACAGAAACATGCTTTTCTGACCACCTAGTCCATACTAACCTTGTTTTCTGACGAGTCACATCTACTTGCACCCAGAACATATCCCTCCAAACCCCTTCTAGCCATGTCCCTATCCAAACTTCTGTTAAATGTTACAATTGAACACGCATCTACCACTTCCGCTGGTAGCTCTTTGCACACTCGCACCACCCTCTGAGTGAAGTATTTCGCCCTCAGATTCCCCTTAAAAATGTCACCTTTCACCTAAACCTATGATCTCTATTTCTGTGCTCACCCAAGCAGTGGGGAAAAAGCGTGCGAGTATTCATCCCATCTATACCCCTCAATTTTTTATACCACCATAAGATCTCCCCTCATTCTCCTGCGCTCCAGGGAATAAAGTCCTAACCTATTCAACCTTTCCCTGAAGTTCAGGTCCTCAAATCCCGGCAATATCCGTGTAAATTTTCTCTGCACTCCTTCAAGCTTATTGATATCTTTACGGTAGGTAGCTGACCAGAACTGCAGAAAATACTTCAAATTCAGCCTCACCATTGTCTTGTACAACTTCAACATGACATGCCAGTTCCTGTACTCATTGCCCTGATAGATGAAGGCCAATGTGCCAAAAGCTCCCTTTACGACACTATCTGCCTGTGATGCCACATTCAAGGAATTATGGATCTGTATTCCCAGGTCCCTTTGTTCTGCCACACACTTCAGTGCCCTGCCGTTCACTGTGTAAGTCTTACCCTGTTTTATCCTCCCAAAGTGCATCACATCACACTTGTCTGCATTGAATTCCATCTGCCGTGTTTCAGCCCATTTTCTCAGCTGGTCCAGATCCCTCTGTAAGCTTTGATAGCCTTTCTCGCTGTCCACTACGTGTCATCCGTAAATTTGCTGATCCAGTTTAACACATTATCATCTAAATCATTAATATAGATGATAAACAACAACGGATCCATCACCGATCCCTACGGCATACCACTAGTCACAGGCCTCCAGTCAGAGACACAACCAACTACTACCACCCTCTGGCTTCTCCCTTTAAGCCAACGTTCAATCCAATTGACTACTTCATTATGAATGCCGAGCGATTTAACCTGCTGGAGCAGCCTTCCATGTGGGACATTGTCAACGGCCTTGCTGAAGTCCATGTGGACAATGTCCACCGCCTTTCCCTCATCGACATTCCTGGTAACCTCCTCGAAGAACTCTGCAAGATTGGTTGGACATGACAACCAGGCAAGAAGCCATGTTGACTCTCCAGCAACTCCTCTTCCGTAATCGGGATATGTTCCATGACCTCACTACTCTTTTGTTCTATAGTTTCTGTGTCTGTGTCCAGAGTAAATACAGATGCAGGAAATTCATTTAAGCTCTCCCCCATCTCTTTCTGCTCCATAAGGAGATGAATACGCTGATCTTCAAGAGGACAGACTTTGTCCCTTGCTATCCTTTTGATGTGAATATAGCAACAGAAGCCCTTGGGATTCTCTTTCGCCTTGACTGCCAGAGCATCCTGGTGTCCTCTTTTTGACTTCCTGATTTCTTTCTCAAGTTATCTCTTGCATTTCTTCTACTCCTCAGTTATCTCAGTCCATCCTAACTACCTATACCTGATATACAACACCGCCTTTCTTTATCGGGGTCCCAATATCCCTCGATAACCAAGGTTCGCTGAACCAGTTACGCTTGCCTTTCATTCTACCGGGAACATACAGATTCTGTACTCTCAATATTTCGCTTTTGAAGGTCTCCCACTTACCAAGAATAGTTTGCTGGAAAACTGGTCCTACCCTCTCCCTAGTTTTCCTCTTGCTCTTGACGTGTGTATAGAATGCCTTGGGATTCTCCTTAATCCGATTTGCCAAGTAAATTTCATGGCCCCTCCTGGCTCTCGTAATTCCCTTCCTGAGTTATTTTCTAGTTTATTTATAATATTCACGGACTCTGTTTGATTTTAGCATCCCGAACCTTCCATAGAACACAGAACATAGAACACTACAGCACAGGACATGCCCTTCGGCCCACAATTTTGTGCCGTCATTTTATCCTGCTCGAAGATCTATCTACCCCTTCCCACCCACATAGCCTTCCATTTCTCTGTCTTTCATGTGTCCATCTAAGAGCTTCTGAAATGTCCCTAATGTATTTGCCCACAGAACCCTACAACCTATACAGGCAATGCTTTCCACTCACCCACCATTTAATGATTTAAAAAATTACCTTGATATCCATTCCTACCTTCCTCCAATCACCTTAACATTATGTCCCCTCGTGTTAGCCATCGTCGTTCCGCGATCTATGCCTCTTGTACACCTCTATCAGGTCATCTCTCATTCTCCTTCACTCCAAAGTGAAAAACCCTAGCTTGCTCAACCTCTCCTCAAATGACATGCTCTCCAATCCAGGGAACATCCTGGTAAATCTCCTCTGCACACTCTCGAAAGCTTCCACACCCTTCCGACAATGAAGCGACCTGAATGGAAACTACTCCGTGTGGTCTCACCAGAGCTCGATAGAGCTGCAACATCACCTAGCTTCTCTTGAACTCAATCCCCCGAGCAATGAAGGCCAACACTCCATTCGCCTTATGAACAACCCTGCCGACATTCCCAGCAACCTTGAGGGATCTATGGACGTGCACCCCAAGATCCCTCTGTTCCTCCACACTTCTAAGAATCCTGCCATTAACCTTGTATTCTGCCTTCGAATTCAATATCCCGAAGTGTATCACTTCACACATATCTGCGATGAACTCCACCTGCCACTTCTCAGCCCAGCTCTGCATTCTGTCATTATCCTTTTGTAATCTACAGCAACTAACTACACTCTCTGCATTACTACTAACCTCTATATCATCAGCAAACTTACAATCCCACCATTCCACATGCTCATCCAAGCCATATTTAAAATCACGAAGAGCAGAAGACCCAGAACGGATCCCTGTGGAACACCACTGGTCACAGACCTCCTTGCAGAATACGCTTCATCCACCAGCACACTCTGTCTTCCATGAGCGAGCCAATTCTGAATCCACACAGCCAAGTTTCCATATATTCAATGCCTCCTGACTTTCTGAATAAACCTTCCACAAGGAACCTTATCAAACACCTTACTAAAATCCATGTACACCACATCCACTGCTCTACATCGATTGGAGGATTGGAGTTTGAGGTGCTTTGGTATGTCATCGAAGGATCTTGTAAATTTCTATAGATTAATGAGGAGAACTTTCGGACTGTTTGTTGGTACGGAGGCTCCAATTCACAGGATTAAAAGAGGCTGCAGAGGGTTGTGGAGTCAGCCAGCTCCATCAACGTAATAACAACTCCCCACCCCATCACCGAGGACATATTCAAGAGGCGGTGCCTCAAGGATGCAGTATCCATCACTGCGGAGCCGCACCATCCGAGAAATAGAGTTTTAGTTACTACCATCAGGGAGTACGAAGACCCTCATTCAACGATCCAGAAACGGATTCTTCCTCGAGACCATCAGATTTCTAAACGGCCCATGAACACTGCCTGATTGTTGCTTATTTTGTACCAGATATTCATTTAATATATTCTCGCTGTTTTATGCCTTTACACTGTACTGCTGCAGGAAAACAACACAATTCATGGCATATACGACGGTGTTAATAAATTGATTCTGATTGTGAAGATGTGTGTAATCCACCGTGATTCGGATTCAGAAGTGGCTTGCCCATTGCATGCAGAGGGTACTGATAGATGGTATTTAATCTGCTTGCATTTCTGTAACTATTGGTGTTCTCCATGGACCGTACTGAGACCTCCGGTGTTTGTGCTATATCAAAATAACCTGAATGAAAATGTGGATGGGAGAGTTAGTAAGTTCGCAGACGATACAAAGAATGGTTGTGTTGTGGATTGTGTTGAAGATTGACAAAGGGGACAGTGGAATATAGGTCAGTTGCAGATCTGGGCGGAAAATTGGCAGATGGAGTTTAATCCGGCCACATTGTCGGTATTGCTCTTTTGGAGATGAATTATAAAGTGACTGTACACTGTAAATGGAAAAGCCCTCAACAGTGTTGATGGACAGAGGGATCTTGTGGTGTATATCCAAAGCTCTGTGAAAGTGTCTGCACTCTGCACAAGTTTACAGGTCGGTAAATAAGGCGTATGGCATGCTTGCCACTATTAGTCAAGGCACTGAGTTCAAGAGTCTGGAAGTTATCTCGCTTCTGTTAAAAAATTCTGGTCAGGCCGCATCTGGAGCATTGCATTCAATTCTGGTCGCCCCGTTACAGGAAGGATGTGGAGTCTGTGAAGTGGGTGCCGAAGTTCGATGATGCTGCTTGGATGAGAGTCCATGTGCTGTTGGGAGAAGTTGAACAAACTTGGATTGTTTTATCTGGATCGTCGGAGGTTGAGGGGAGATCTCATGGCAGTTAATAAGATTAAGAGAGTCACAGATAGAGTAGACAGCCAGTGGCATTTCCCAGGGTCGAAATTCCGATACCAAAGTAAATGCCTTACAGGTTAGAGGTGGTAAATTCAAAGGAGATGTGTGAGACTGTTTTATTTTTACTCAGGGAGTGATGGGTGCCTGGATTGCTCTGTCAGATGTGGCAGTGGAGGGAAATACGATTGAGGTACATGGATGTAAACGGAATGAGGGATTACGGGCATTGTGTGAGCAGAAAATATTAGTTTAGTTAAGCTTTTAAAAACATATTTACTTAGTCCGGCACAACATCGTGAGCCGAAGGGCCTGTTCCTGTGCTGTACCTTGTTTTCTAACCCAGGTCTCTGGATCTGTGAATTCAAACCTCAAACAGCGTGAAGTAATTCTGCCGAGAAGACCGAACTCAAGTAATTCAAAGTCAAATTCAAGGTCGAGTTTATTGTCAGAAGCACAAGTACATTGCACAGGTGCAATGAAAAACGTACTTGAAGCGGCATCACAGGCACGTCGCGTGAAATAAGCAGCATTCTCAAGTAAAACAAATTAAACATGAATTATACACAATTTGTTCAAGGAAAAAAGAAAGCTAATTTAAATCAAAACAAAGTCACAGATTTGAGGCGATATTCCTTTCAGTTCAGAATTCCCGGCCTGATTCTGCCTGTTTCCCCACCTCCCCCCCCCCCCCGTGTATGTATGGAGTGGGTGAAATGGAGTTGGTTCAGGCGGGGGAGCGGCTCGGATTTCTCAGCTCATCTCCGCGCTGAGCGCATCTCAGAATGAGAGTGAGGGGAGATTTCAACACCTCCTTCAGCTGCTCCCTGAACTTTGTCTGGGTCACAGCGTAAAGAGCCGTGTTTGTGCAGCAGCTCAGGAGCTGCAGCATGAAGCTCAGTTCGCTTATGATAGCATTTGGAATCCCAGCCATATTCATGTAAAACAGTCGAATCCACACAGAATTTACCATAAACAGCGCCCACAACAGGATGAAATTCCCCGACACAACCAACAGTAAAATGAGGGACTTCCTGCGGTTCTCCATCTCCGGGTCTCTGGGACTCTCCCCACTGCTGGGACACCGGAGTCTCCTGCGGGATCTGCTCGCCACTAAAACGTGTTTGATGGTCAAAGCATTGAGCAGGAGAATGAGGACAAACGGGATCACAGGCGTGAGGAGGTAATGGAGGAACTCGACTGCGCTCCAAACCACGGAGGACAGAACACCGACTCTTTCCCCGCAAATCCAAGGAAAATTAAGAAGCAGGTAGTCTCCTGAGAGCATGAAATACCATAAAATGTTCTTTAAACAGCTCAGCGCGGTCACCGTCCCAAGAACCACAGCCGCCGTTCTCTCGGTGCAATATTTCGCTTTCAGCTTCTGACAACGAATGGCCACAAACCGATCAAAGGTGAAAGCGACGGTGAACCAGACAGAACAGTCGGTGGCTGCGTACAGCAGGACGGCGTGGATATTACACACGGGGATATGCCTCATGAAGCTAAATGTTTCCCGATAAACAATCCGAATCTGCCTCAGTATCAGGTCGAGGACAAGGACCAGTATATCCGCGTTGCCATGGCCACCAGGTAGAGAGTGACGCCTTTGGAGAGACCGCACTTACCCCGCGGCAGGACCACAATCGTCAGCATGTTCACTGTGAGGAGGGCAATAAACACAAACATGACAGCGGGGTTGGAGCCGCGTCAACAGATTCACAGAGAGGGAAATGAAATATAGAAACCTGTTCTTGGATTCAGATTTGGAGGTGATTGTACCCGACACCGGGGTTGTCTGCTGGAGACGGGGATTCTAGATCAGTGAAATTAACCAGCAACTGGAAAATAACGGCATCACCTTGACCAACAGACAGGTGAGAAGCGGTGGTAGCGTGGTCCGATAAAGGTGCCTGACGAGTGAAAAATTCATCACCTGTTCCAGTTCATAAAGATCAAAATCCTCATTATTTAAGCTTCGGTTCAGGGAGAGGTGATATATTGACCTGGTCAGTATGTGGAATGAACCGAGGCTCCTGATCCTGATCATTGCTCGGTGCTCTGTGTGAGCGTCGCTGATCATACTGTGGTGACCGGGTGTCTGTGTGGGTTGGAGTCACGAGTACTCTGCTGCCCTTTGTGTATCGACTTTATGCTAGTTGTGAGTTAATCATCCCGGAGTTCTCCCTCTATTTATTACCCTGTGAGCCTGCGTCAGTAGGTCGGATTCGCCACCTACTACCGCTTGGGAAGATGACGCAGCCACACTGCAGATTGTGGTGAAATTTGATCAGGTCTCAGACGGAGCAGTCTGATTCAGCCGCACGTCGTGCCGGGCAGGGGGATGGGGGCGGTGGGAAACCCTCAGAGTTTCAGATTGAAATTAGACCATGATGAATGCAACACTATCAGTTTACTGATTGCCGCAGAGAGTTCCGACAGCTGAGGATACCAGACACGGCAGCAGTGAGGAGAGCGTGAATTACAGGAACGGCATTGCAGAGTGCATTGGTTTATCGAACAAATAAATGTAGCTGGGGACGTGTCAGCAATATGAGAAAATAGCATCGAGAAACTAAGGATAAATAGCACGGAGATTAACGCCATTCAAGCCGTTGATCCGCACACGGACCAGGTCCATGTGTGGCATCTCCCTCAATCAGAGCTCAGTGAGAGAGGACGTTCCGCTTTATTAACCGGCAGACGTCATGAGCTGTCCACCCACAAGACCCAACCGGACCCCGTGACCACAGCTCCTCACCTGTTTGTTGGTCGAGTCGTTGGACATGGACTTACCAGGAACAGCAACAAGAGCGAGGATGGGATAATAGACGGGCTGAATTGTCCAGAGTAAAAAAGTGATCCAATCGTCTGCATTCAGCAAATGACCATACAATGTCATTAATTGAGCAAAGGAGAAATCTCCCCGCCCCATCGCTGTAACATACCACTCTCCTGTTTCCAGATCCCGACCAATTCGTGCAACACCTCACACCACTGTTCCCAGATTCCAATCGGTGACCAGAACTTCACACTCTACTATTTACAGATTCCATCTGTTCATGTAACATCCCACATTATTGTTCGCAGCTCCAGAATTATCTTCCGCTGTGTAGCTGCTGCTCTCTGTCAGTGACGGAGGGGCTGCTCCCACTGATAATGTGAGACTTCATCGAAATGAACAGATTTTAAAAGCAGTGGGGAAAACCCTGGTGACACAATCGGGCTCCGTGCAGACTGACGTTAATTACACACTGAACAAACATCTGCAGTTAACCCCTTTGTATCCGGATGGCTGGGGCAACACGTAAAATGACCCAGAGCAAAGGGTGCTGATGTCCAGTGTTTATACCCACCCACCCGGGACATGCATTCTTCTCCCCCTCCCATCGGTAGAAGATACAAATGCCAGAAGTCACGTACCACCGGGCTGAACGACAGCTTCTATCCCGCTGTTATCAGGGTATTTAACTGTTTCCACGTTCGATTTGATGGACTCTACACCTCAGAATCGATCTCGTTATGACCTTCCACCACTTTGCCTGCCTGCACTGCATTTTCTCTGTAACTGTAACACTTTATTCTGTATTAAGTTATTGTTTTTCCCTATACTACATCAAATAACCAGTAGTAATGAATTGATTTGAATGAACTGTGTGGAAGACAAGTCTTTTCACTGTATCTTGGTACATGTGACAATAACAATCCAAATTAGTACTGCTCAGTGAGATGGAACAATAGGGTATTGGATCTCTGTGGAGTGTCAATACTGTGCGGACGTGTGATCCCCAATTATGTGGACGCTGAACAGTTCCCTCAAAGTGAAAAATCCAGATGAATCCTTGCTGTGGATGAAAGGACGGAGATAGAAACCCGGCAACTTTGATTCATTTAATCTGACGTCAGTGCGAGGACGATGGCTGGAATTGATGATTCAGACTTGGGTGAAAAACACATTTAGAATTATGCGGTGTCAAATTATTTTATTTACGACATAAAACCATAGAACACTACGGCAGAGAAAACAGGCCATTCGACCCTTCTAGTCCGTGCCGAAACGTTATTTCGCTAGTCTCATTTACTTCCACGCAGTCCATAACTATCCAGACGTCTCCCGTCCATGTATCTATCCAATTTATTCTTAAAACGTAAGAGTGAACCCGCATTTACCACATCAGACGGCAGTCCGTTCCACACTCCCACCACTCTCTGAATGAAGAAGTTCCCCCTAATGTCCCCCTAAACCTTTCCCCTGTCACCCTAAAGCCATGTCCTCTCGTACTTATCTCTCCTAATCTCGGTGGAAAGAGCCTATTCGCATTAACTCTGCCAATGCCCCTCATAATTTAGTAAACCTCTATCAAATCCCTCATTCTTCTACGCTTCAATCTTTCCTTGTAACTCAACTCCTGGAGACCCGGAAACATTCTAGTAAATCTCCTCTGCATTCTTTCAATCTTACTGATATCCTTACTGTGGTTAGGTGAACAGAACTGAACAGAATACGCCAAATTTGGCCTCACCAATGACTTATGCTACCTCACCATAACATCGCAACTCCTAGACTCAATACTTTGATTTATGAATGCTAGGATGCCAAAAGCCTTTTTTACAACCCTGTCTATCTGTGATGCAACTTTCAGGAAATTATGTATCTGAACTCCCAGATGCCTTTGTTTCTCCGCACTCCTCAGTGCCCTACCATTTACTGTGTTTTTCCTGCCTTGATTTGTCCTTCCAAAATGCAAAACCTCACACTTGTCTGCATTAAATTCCATCTGCCAATTTCTGGCCCAAATCTATGTAAAAATCCGACCAATCAGATCCCGCTAAAAGCCCTTCCACTCACCTTAAACCGTTGCCATCTTGTTTTTGACAGGCCTACATGGGAACAAATGTTTTCGAGATCAATCCTGTCTGTACCTCTCACGATCTGTTAGATTTCTTTCAGATCATCTCGCAGGGAAAACAAGCCTCGCCCATCCAATCTCTCGCCATAACCTCTAATGCAGCCAAAATCCCAGAGCTTCTCCTCCGCTCTCTTCCTAGCAGAATCTCATCCCTCCTGCGCTCTGGTGACCAGAATTACACAGACTGTTCTGAATGCGGGTTGCACCTTCAAATTCCATCTTATATTCCATGTCAAGACCCAGGAAGGCTGGCATGTCGCAACCTTCCTCATCTCCCTATCAACCTCTGCAGCTACTTAAGGGAGGTCTGCACTTTCACCCTCAGATCCCTCTGTACTAAAACATTGTTAAGGGGCTTGCCATTCACAACGTAGTTCCTCTTTACATTTGATCTCCCAAAGCGCTACACTTCACATTTGCAGGATTACACTCGATCAGCCACTTCTCCACCCATCTCTGCAACAGATCTGTATCCCGCTTTATCCTTTGGCAACGTTCTACACTATCCACACCACCTATCTTTGTACTGTCTGTGAACTTACTAACTTGCCGATCCACAAATTCATCCAGCGCATTTTGAAATATCACAAACAGCATCGGTTCTCTACGGATCCCTGTGGAACACCAGTTGGCAACTGCAGCCAGAACAAGTCCCATCGACCACGATCCTCTGGACTTCTGTGAGCAAGTCAATTCTGAATCAAAACGGCCAGATCACTGTGAATCGCAGGCATCGTAATATTCTTGATGAGTTGACTATGAGGGACATTCCAAAACGTCTTACTAAAATCCATGAAGACAACACCCACATCTCTACCTTCATCGACGAACTTCCAGTACTCAATCAGATTCGTAGACTTGTCTTGCCCCGCACAAAGCCACGCTGTCTGACGCCAATTAATCCACGGCTTCACAAATGCTCATAAATCCCATCAATAAGTATCCTCTACAGTCACTTCCCTACCACTTACGTGAGACCCACCTGTCTTTAGTTACCAGGGATATCCCTATTTCACTTCTTGATTTACGGAACAACATTAACTCCTCTCCGTTCCACGTGTACATCGTCAGTGGCTGGTGTTGACCCGAAGATCTTGATCAAAGCTTCTTCAATCTCACCTCTTGCCTCTCTCAATAACATGGGGTTTATCTCATCAGGCTCTGGGGACCTATTTCCTCCAGCATTTGATATTTTCAGCCTCGGATGAAGACGCTGACTCTCTGCATTATCCATGCTCTCCTGACTTGAGACATTTCCATCAGATCGCCCTTAAACCTCCAAACCTGCAGAGTAAACAATCCAAGTTTGTCCCCCCTCTACTTGTCGCTATTACTCTCCAATCCAGGCAACATTCTGGCGAGCATCTTCTGCAGCATCTCTAAAGCTGCCACATCAATCCTATAGTGTGACCAGCAGAACTGAACACTGTACTCTAAATGCGACACAACTGATGACTTCAACAACAGCAGCATGACTTTCCAACATTTTTACTCACTGCCCTGACCCATGAAAGTAAACATGCCGTACACCTTCTTTGTCTCCCTAGCTGCTTGCATGGCCACTTTCAGAACACGATGCACTTGAACTCCAATATCCCTCTGTACATCAGTGCTGCTAAGGTTCTGGCCATTAACTGTGTACTTTGCCTTTGCATTTAAGCTCCCGAAGTGCAACACCTCAGAATTGCCCAGATAAATCCTAATCTGCAATTTCTACGCCTATATATGCAACTGATCTGCATCCCGCCGCATTCTTTTACAGCCGTCTGCACTTCCCAAACGCGACCAATCATTGTGTCATCTACACAATTTCTATCGCACTTAAGACTTCGCAAAGATCGTCGCCAAAGTCTCAGCAATCTCTTACTTAGCTTTCCGTAATAACTATTTGCGTACATATTCAACCTCTCCCTGCTTCAATCTCAGGTTCCTTCCTATTTTAGAAGACCACTATCATCCCGGTACTAAAGAAAAGCAAGCGAACATGCCACAATGACTACCGACCAGTGGCTCTGACATCCACCATCATGAATTGCTTTGAGAGGTTGGTCATGGCACGCATCAACTCCAGCCTACCAGACAACCTGGACCTATTGCAATTCGGCTACCTGCGAAACAGGTCTACAGCGGATGCCATCTCCCTGGCCCTACACTCAGCTCTGGAACATCTGGACAGTAAAGACACCTACGTTAGACTATTGTTTACTGACTACAGTTCTGCCTTCAATATAAAAATTCCAGACAAGCTTGTCACCAAACTCCGAGACCTGCGACTCAACACCTCCCTCTGTAACTGGATCCTTGACTTTCCGACCAACAGACCGCAATCAGTGAGGATAGGCAGCAATATCTCCGGCACTATTATTCTCAACGCTGGTGCCCCAGAAGGCTGCCACTTCAGCCCTCTACTCTATTCCCTATACACTCATGACTGTGTGGCCATATTCTGCTCTAACTCCATCTACAAGTTTGCAGATGATACCACCGTTGTAGGCTGTATCTCAAACAGCGATGAGTCGAAGTACAGCAAGGAGATAGAGAGCTTAGTGGAATGGTGTCATGACAACCTTTCCCTCACTGTCATCAAAACAAAGGAGCTGGTCATTGACTTCAGGGAAGAGGACGGTGTACATGCACCTGTCTACATCAATGGTGCTGAGGTGGAGAGGGTTGAGAGCTTCAAGTTCTGGGAGTGAATATCACCAACAGCCTGTCCTGGTCAAATCACGTAGATGGCACGGCTAAGAAAGCTCACCAGCGCCTCTACTTCCTCAAGAGGCTAAAGAAATCTGGTTTGTCCCATTTGACTCTCGCCAACTTTACACCGATGCACCACTGAGAGCATCCTATCTGGATGTATCACGGTAAGGCAACTGCTCTGCCCAGGACCGCAAGAAACTGCAGAGAGTTGTGCACACAGCCCAGCGCATCACGGACACGAGCCTCCCCTCCTTGGACTCTGTCTTTACCTCTCGTTATCTTGGTGTAGCAGCCAGCATAATCAAAGACCCCACCCACCTGGGACATACATTTTTCTCTCGTCTTCCATCGTGTAGAAGATACAGGAGGCAGAGGGCACGTTTCAACAGAATTAAGGACAGCTTCTGCCCCACTGTGATAAGACCATTGAACAGTTCCCTTATACAGTGAGATGGACTATAACCTCACTATCTACCTTGTGTGACCTTGCACCTTATTGCACTGCACTTTCTCTGTAGCTATGACAGTTTATTCGGTACTCTTACTGTTTTTACATGTACTACATCAATGCACTTTGTACTAACTCAATGTAACTGCACTGTGTAATGAATCGACCTGTACGATCAGTTTGAAAGACAAGCTCTTCACTGTACCTCAGTACAAGTGACAATAATAAACCAATGCCAATACTAATGCCAATACCAACTTTGGAAATATACCTTGCGGCCCCGGTGACTTATCTATATTAATGCTTTTGAATAGTCCCAGCACATCCTGTTTCCTCACATCGACATGCCCCAGCATATCAACCTTTCGTACGCCATCCTCACAAACGTCAAGGTCTCTTTGGTGAATACTGAAGCAAAGTATTCATTAAGGACCTCCCCTACCTCTTCCGACTCCAGGAACATGATTTCTCTTTTATCGCTGATCGGTCCTTCCCTCACACTTGTCATCCTCTTATTCTTCACATACGTGTAGAACGCCTTGGGTTTTCACTGATACTACTCGCCAAGGACCTCTCATGCCCCTTATAGCTCACCAAAGTCCATTCCCAAAGCTCCCTCCTGGCTACCTTGTTACTCTCCAGAGCCCCATCTGATTCATCCTTTCTAAATCGCATGTAAGCGTCTTTCTTCCTCTTGACAAGATATTCCACATCTCGTGCAAAACCACGGATCCTTTACTCTACCATCGTTACACTGTGTCAGTGGGACAAACCTCGCCAGAGCCCCATGAGAGTAATTCCTTAAATAACCTCCACATTTCCGCTGTGGACTTCCCCAAGAACATCTGTTCCCAATTTATACTCCCATGTTCCTGCCTAATAGCATCACAATTCGCCCTCCCCTGTTATATACTTTTCCATGCCGTCTGCTCCTCTCCCTCTCCAAGGCTGAAAAGGTCAAGGAGTTATGGTCACTGTATACAAAATGCTCTCCCACCGGGAGATCTGAAACCTTATCAGGCTCATTGCTGAGTACCAGGTCCAGTTTGGACCCTCCTCTCGTCGGCCTGTCCACCCACTGTGTCAGGAATCCTTCCTGGACACGCCGAACAAACTGCCATCGATCCCCTTTACACTAAGGAGGTGCTAATCAATAATCGGAAAGTTGAAATCACCCATGTCAACAACCTTGTTATTGATGCACCTCTCCAAAATCTACATCCCGATCTGCTCCTCAGCGTCTCTGCTGCTATTGGCAGGTGTGTGGAATACTTCCAAAGAGTGATCGCTCCCTTCCTGATTCTGACGTCCACGCACACTGACTCAGTGGACGATTCATCCAGGACATCCACCCTTTCTACAGCTGTGACACTGTCCCTGATCGGTAAAGTCACTTCCCGACCTATATTACCTCCTTCCCTGTCCCTTTTGAAACATCTAAACCCCGGAATATCCAGCAGCCATTCCTGCCCTTGCTACAGCTAAGTCTCTGTAATGGTCACCATGTCATATTTCCATGTACTTACCCACGCTCTAAGTTCATCAGCCTTGTGGCTGATATTTCTCGCATTAAAGTAGACACACCTCAGCCCACCCAACTGACTGCAATTTTGCCCTTTCAACTGCCTGTCCTTTCTCACAGTCTTTCTACACTCTGCATCTACTTGCACACGAATTGAACCAAGCTCTGACCTATCACTCTGGATCCCATCTCCCTTCCAAACTAGTTCAAACCCTCCCCAACAGTTCTAGCAAACCTGCCTGCAAGAATATTGGTCCCCTGCCAGTTCAGGTGTAACCCTTCCCTTTTGTACAGGTCGTATTTTCCCCAAAAGAGATCCCAATCGTCAACAAAGCTGAAACCCTCTCCCCTGAACCAATTTCTCAGCCACACATTCATCTGCCAAATTATCCTATCCTTACTCTCGCTGGCACGTAGCACAGGCAGCAATTCAGAGAATACTACTCTTTAAGTCCTGCTTTCCAGCTTACGACGTAACTCCCTATATTGCCTCTTCAGGACTTCAACTCTTTTTCTACCTATGTCATTGGTACCAATATGTAGAAGGAACTCTGGCTGTTCACCGCCCTCCTTCAGAATGCTGTGGACCCGATCTGAGACGTCCCTGACCCTGGCACCGGGAAGGCAACAGACCATGCTGGAGTCTCCTTCATGTCCACGGAATATCCTGTCTGCCCCCCTTACCATGGAATCCCCTGTCACTACCTACTCTCCTCTTCTCCCCCTTCCTTTCTACGCCACACGACCAGGCTCAGTGCCAGCGACATGGTCACTGCGGTTTTCCCCTGGTAGATTCGTCCCCCCAACAGTTTTTCAAAGCGGTATACTTGTGGTTGAGGGGGACGGCCACAGGGGTACTCTGCACTACCTGCCTAGTCTTCGTCCTTCTCCTGACTGTCACTCAGCTAACAGCCTCCTGCAGCTTCGGAGTGACTGCCTACCTGTAGCTCTGGTCTGCGTATTCCTCGTTATCCCGTCGGAGCCGTAGGTCATCCAGCTGCAGCTCCATTTCCCTAACATAGTCTGTCAGGAGCTGCAGCTGGATTCACATCGTGCAGATGTAGTTATTAGGGAGACCGATATCTCCCAGATCTGCCACATCTCACAAGCTGAACACACCACTGACCCTGGACCCATTCTCATCACGTTGCACGAAAGGGAACACCAAATCGAAGAAAGAAAGAAACTTACCAGAGGCTTACCTTCAATGAAGCAAGTAATTCCGCAAAAGCCTCCGCAGTCTCCACCCTAGCCTCCCATAAGTCGCTGGGGGTTTTCCCACCCTAGTGAACTTTAAGGCAGCAAATACCTCGAAATATTCTAATGATCCTAGGCCTCACAACTGATTACCCTCCTTCCTCCGTCATCCATGGTGTTCTGCATTGTAAACACCGAGGAGAAACAGACATTGAAAATCTCAGTCATCTGCCGTGGTTACACACATGGGTGACCCTGGGGTCTTTCAGAGGTCTTGGTCTCTTCCTCGACACCCTTGTATTGTCAATATAAATGAAGATGATCTTGGGATTATCTTTCACCCTGCCTGTCAAATTCATCTCATACGCACTTTTTGCTCTCCTGATTTCCCTCATAAGCCTGGTCTTAGAAGACAGATTTGCACCAGAACTAAATTTTTGACTCTGTATCTCTCCACACAGACGCTGCCGGACTGCGTCGTCTGCAACAGAGTGGTGTCAGCAGAGAGTTTTCCAGTTTTCTGTGACTCTCCCCTCCGGTGGTGTTTTGTCCCCTTTATCCCTCAGCTTCCCACCTCTCTTCCGAGACCGCAGGAAACCAGTGACACAGCTCAGCACGAGGACCAGCCTTCCCTCCACGGCCTCTCTGTGCATTTCCCGCTGCCTCGGTAAAGCAGCTAACGTAATCAAATACCAAACCGACCCCGAACATTTTCTATTCTCCCCCCTGCCGTCGGGCAGAAGATACAAAAGCCTGAGAACACGCAGCACCAGGCTGAAGGACAGCTTACATCCTGCTTCTATAAGACTCTTGAACGAACCTCTCATTCGTCAAAGATGAACTATCGATCTCACAATCTACCTCGTCCTGCACCTTGCACCTTATTGTCTGACCGCACTGCAGCTTGCTTGGAAAAGTAACACTTCATTCTGCATTCCGATATTGATTTTCTTCCTTTGTGCACTCTCTCAATGAACTTATGTGTGGAATGATCGGTCTGGATGGAATGCATAACACAAGCTTTTTACATCTGAAAATAACAATTACCAATAATAAACCAATTACAAATTAGGAAAGAGGTTAAAAAGCAGGAGTACACGGGTAGTGGTGTCGGGATCTCTACCAGTACCACGTGCTAGTAAGGGAAGAAACAGAAATATGGGCCCGATAAATGTGTGGCTGAGGAACTGATGCAGGGGGCAGTGATTCAGGTTCCTGGGTCATTGAGATCGCTTCTGGGGCAGAGGGGACCTCTGCAAATGTCAATGTCGAGTTTATTGTCTTATGCACAAGTAGATGAACGCACCGGTGCCATGAAATACTGACTTGCAGCAACAACAGAGGAGCATAGAGCTGCAGAGCAATACTGCATGGATGCAGGCTCTTCGGCCCAACGAGTCCATGCCGATCAGGTTGACAGCACAGCTTTGCATCATTTAAGCAGCATTCACAATAAAATCATAAATTGAACACAATTTTACACAACTATACACAAGAGGGACCAGCTGCACCTGAACTGGAGGGGTACCAAGATCATGGGAGGAAGATTTGCTGGTGCTATTCGGGGGTGTTTAAACGAGATCGGCAGAGGGGTGGGATTCTGAGAAGGAGGCAGGCCGATGATTGTTTCACGGTAAATCCTGCAGTCAATGAGAGCAAGTTAATCCCCCAGGACAGAAGAGTGGCAGAGGGAGAGGTGAGACAGCGGTATTAAACCGATTTAGTACAATGCAAGAGGCCTAGCGGGCCAGGCGGACGAACTCAGCCCGTGTGTTGTCTCTGGAGACTGGGATATTATCGCCATAACGGAAACACGGCTGAAGAAAGGCCGGACTGGCTGCTCAATGTTCCAGGATGCTGGTGTTACAGGAGGGACAGAGGTCCAGGTCGGACCGGAGGGGTGCCCAGGTGATTCTGCAGTTGCTGGAAGCTAGGGACGCACAGACAAAGTGCTGGAAGAGCTCTTGGTTTGCTTTTGTTTATTATCATTATTTCTTTGACGTTTTGTTATTTTTAAAATGTTGGGGTTCTCTTTGCAGATAACCCAAGTTTTGATAATTTTTTTTGTCTCATGTTCATTTAGTACGAATTTAGGAGGTTCAGGTTATATATTTTACTGCCTGGGTCTGTATACGTTAACTGTTATATTGTAATCCCGATCTCTTCGCACCGTGTGTATCATTACCATTGTTATGTTCATTAATTTGTAATATCATAAAAAGATTGAAAAAGAAAGAAGGAAGGTCTGGGGAGGAGCTGAGACTGGCAGGTGATAGGTGAGTGCATGTGTAATGGAGGAAGGTAGGTAGGTGGGTGTGTGGGAGGGGGAGTGAAAGGGAGTGATGTCAGCAGCTGATGGGTGACTTGTGGAAGAGGCAACGGGTTGAAGAAGAAGGGATGCGGTAACAGAGGACAGGAGAACATGGAATGAAGGGAAGGACGTGGGGAATGGATGGGCAGGTAATGAGGGCGACCGACGGGTAATAGAAGGGAGCGGGGGCGCAGGGATCAGGGAAGAGAAAGGGGGACGGGGAGAGTGAAGGTGAGTGGTTACCCGAAATTCGGGATATCGATGTTGAGGCCGTCAGGTTGGAGGCTACCACGGTGGAAGATCAGGTGTTGTTCCTCCAAACTGCGTGTTCTCTCAAGGTGGCAGTAGGGGAGGCCGTGGATGGACATGTCGGTCTGGGCGTGGGATGTAGAATTGAAGTGGCTGGTCACCGCTAGATCCTTGTCTCTGCGGTGGACGGAGCAAAGGTGATCGACGAAGCGGTCACTCAATCTGCGTTGGGTCTCAGCGATGTGGAAGAGGCCAAACTGGAAGCACCCGAATTGAAAAGATGACACCCCGGGATTCACAGGTGAAGCGCTGCCTCACTTGGAAGGACAGTCTCGGGCACTGAATGGCGGTGAGCGAAGAGATGTAGGGACAGGTGTAACACTTAGTGCGGTTACAAGGATAAGTGGCGGGAGAGTCATCTGCATGGAGACACGAAAGGACAAGGGAGTCGCGGAGAGACGGATCCGTGCGGTAAGAGGACGGGCGGGGAGCGTAGTTGTGCCTGGTGATCGGATCAAATTGCAGGTCGTGGAAGGTGAGGAGAACGATGTGTTGGATGCGGAGGCCCGTGGGGTAGTTGGTTAGGACAAGGGGAACCCTGTCCATTTTATGTCAGGCCTGGAGTGGATTGGGTGAGGGCAGAGGTGCGAGAAATTTAGGAGATGAGTGTGAGGGCTACATTCGTGTGGTGATGGAATACCCCGTTTCCGGAACAAAGAGACTGATGTCCTGGTATGTACAGTCTCTTCATGAGAACAGATGCGGAGGAACTGGGAGAAGAGATCAGCATCCTTGCAAGTGACTGGACGGGAAGAGGTGTACTCAAGGTATCCGTGGGAGACAGTGTATTTCTCAAAGTTGTCTCTGGTTAATCTATTTCCGGAGATAGAGATGGGGTGATCCAGAAAGGGCCGAAAGGCATCGGGAATGCACTCCGGCTCCGACCTTGGTCCCGGCCTCCTCCAAACCGAGACCTCTCACATCGCCGATTTGCATCGGGCTGGACACATAGTCCTCTGTTTTCTGGGGACCGGGAGGTAGTTGGCGGGAACGGGAATAGATGGACAGGACCTACGACCAATACGTACGCTTTTTTTTTTGCATTGGTTCGCGGGCAAGGGAGGAAGTGAGTCAGTTTCCAGTTTGGAAAAAACAGCATGGAAATAACGGCAGCTAGAGAAATGTGCAGAAGTCCCGTTGCCTGCAAAATAAGATAAGGTATGATCGCACTGGACGGGATGCAGGAAGGATTAGAGCATGGAGTCAATGGTGAAGGTGGAGAGAGGATTGGTTGTGTGATTGGACTGGAAAGGGTGCAGAGAGGATTGACGGGGGTGCTGATTGCACTGGGAATGATACAAAACAGATGGAATACACGGTCGGGAAGTGTATTCGTGTCTGAGGAGCTGGTGGAGGGGGCAGGGATTCATGCTCTGGGTCCACTGAGGTTTCTTCTGGGGTCGGGACGACCTGTACAATAAAGTGGAAACCAGATTCGCAGTGGGTGGGATTCCGAGCAGGACCAAGTCGTGGGATAAAGACAGCGAGAGCAGTTCTAGATGTCAGGAATACTCAGTTAAACTGCATTTATTTCAGTGTCAGAGGTTAAATAGATCAGGCGGGCGAACTCAGAGCATGGAATGGCTCTGCAGACGGGGATCCTCTTGATATTAAAGAAACACGACTGAGAGAAGGGCAGGGCTGGCAGCTCAATATTCTAGGATGCAGATGCAGAGGAACAGGTAAACGTGAAGGGGCGGAGCCTTTCTGAAACGGGAGGAAGTAACAGCGATGCTCAGCGATGACATTCTGGGGGATCGTCCAGGAAGGCGAGATGGGGAGAACATAGAAGCAAGAAGGGAAGCGTCACCCAGTGAGGCTTACCAGGTTTACCATTCACCAGAAAAGGAACATGCTGCTCCCGGACACCTGATTTCACACTCTTAAAATCTGCCGGCTTCCAATTCGTTCCTTTCGCTTCAAACAGTCTCAGCAAATCGAAGTCTGCTGCATCCTATCTTACTTCCCCCAAATTAAACATTTTCCAGTTTAGGACTGGGGAACCCTGGGGAATTTAAAATCTCCCGCTGACACAACCCTATTATTGTTACAACAATGAAGTGCCATGCAATCAGGGAGATCTCGTTCGGTGTTTTGTTTTGCAATCACGAAGATGGCACGACAGGCGGCTGTACTTCGACTGGAGTTTGAGGAGATTTGGTATGTCACCAAAGGGTCTTGTAAATTTCTGCAGATGAACGAAGAGAGCATTTTGAATGTTTGCTGGTATGGATTCTCCTATTCACAGGATCGAAAGAGAGTGCAGAGGGTTGTGGAGTCAGCCAGCTCCGTCACCGACACAATCCTCCCCACCATCGAGGACATCTTGAAGAGCCGTTGCCTCAGGAATGCGACATCCATCACTGAGGACCCTCACCAGGGAGTATGAAGACACTCACTCAACGATCCAGTAACGGCATCTTCCCCTAACATTACTCCTAATTCAGCAAGTAATTAAAGACATTCCAGAGGAGATTACAAGGCGCAGGCACATCAACCAGAAACAATTTGAATACCTGACATGGACAGAAGCCTGGGCGAGAAATTCTCCATTTTCAACAAAATACACAAGCAGCCCGACACTTGGACCGTGCCCGGAGAAGTACCTACGGGAAGGCCCATCGTATCAGACCGTAGCAGTGAGTCCTACATGATAGCAGAATACATTGACTCCTTCCTCAATGCACTGTCAGAAGAACACCTCGGTTACATCCAAAGTCACATACCTCTTCGTCCAAATAGTCAATTCCCTCTCAGTACACCCTGGCACCATACCTTTCACCATGGACATTGAAAGCCCATCCACAAATATAGAGACAGAGAGGGGCAACGGGCAGTCAGAGAGATCCTGCAGAAATACCCATACCCGTAGAGGGCAGACGAGGCCTTAGTCAAACCCTTCTACCTTAGCCTGACAAAAAATGACTGAATTCAATGATGAATTCAACTTCCAGGTCAAAAGCACGACAATGAGAATGAAATTTTCCGCAGCCTATTCCAACATATATCTTGGCAAAGTGGGAAGAGACAGTCTTCCTGAAATGTCCCAAAAGACCCATATGCCTCGACAGATAACCAGATGATATTTGGGGTGTTTGGAGTAATTCGGAGAGAGAATGTGAACAATTCATCCAAATCCTGCACACACATCACCCCTCCATAAAAGTGAAGACCATCACATCTAGAGAGAAAGTTCATTTTTTGGGCACCACCGTTTTTAAACCAGCAGCAGAACATGGTAGCCAGAAACTAGCGACTAAAGTATTCATTCAGACAACAGACACCCATACCTCCCTGCATCCAGCAAGCAATAACCCAAAGCACACCTTCAGGGGCATCGTCAAATCACAACTGACCCGCTCCCACCGCATTTGCACCGGGGAGGAGGATTTCAACCAGGCCACGATTGTCCTCTACACTGCACTTAGATGGAGAAGTGCAGACCTACAGTAAACGCAGACTCTGGCACATCAAATCAGACTTCTTCAGAGACATCACAAACCCCAGACCACAGAATCGGGTAACATCCAAGCTACCACTGATAGCAGGGTACAGTAGGATGGCCATCAATATCTACACACTAATTAAGACACACTTACAACAACTGAAGGGGCAGGAGAGCTCACTGAGACAATACAAAATAGTGTCAGCTTTTAAAAGGGCTCAGAATCTATTAGTTAGAACCAAACTGTACTCAGCTCCAAACTGTAGTGGGAGACAATGCACAACATGTAAATATTTAAAAATAGCAAAAAGCATACACGACAGAGCGACAGGAAAATTGGCACAGATAGAGCAAAGGGTAACCTGTGGCCAAAAGAATCTGGTCTGTGCAATACAATGCAATGAATGCCACATCTTATACATAGGAGAAACAGGTAACAACCTCAGGGCTAGACTCACAGGACAGCTCAGAACTTCTACACGGCAAGATCAGAGCAGACCTGTCAGCAGGCATTTCCAGCAGCACCGGATCCAGTCTTTAGAGAACCTGGGCCTGGAACCTAACCTGCACTGGGCAACCTTCCAGTGAGAGAGAGCTGCGAAGAAATGGATTGAGTTATTACAAACCCACTGCCCAAATGTTCTAAACCAGGTCTAAAAAAACTAAAAAAAATTTAAAACACTATTGGGGCTAGTAAATTAGGCTTTTAGGACTAGGGTCACAAGTTCCCTATCAATTGGATTGTGACTGGGGACCCAATCCCAAAAAAGATCTTCCCCCTTACCCAACATACACTTCCATACACTCCCACACACTCACACACTGACCCAGACGGAACCCACCCTCCATAGACCAGCTCACATATACCACCACCCAATCCCACATACATCCATATATATTTAGGTTAGGGTCCAAAACAACCCTTTTCCCCCAACTCAGACTAGGCAACATTCACCCCTTTTGACCACACATGCACTCCCCGTACATTCCCCCCAAACACATACACCCAGGTCCCAGCCTGCTCCCCCAAAACAGCACATTACACCTTCCACCCACGCCAGAAGACATACATACCTATATACACATCTAAAATTCTTAGACAACCTCCTGACACAGGCCAACCAAAAGACAACCCTTCTGATCCCACATACACTACCTTTCACCTAAACATTTACACCCGGGCCTCAGCCTGCTCCCCCGACACAGCTCATTACACGTTCCACCCCCTGCTATCCTACATACATCGCTATGTACAATACATATGCTGGAATCACAGACAGCTTCCTCACACAGACTAGACAACAGGCACCCGTTCTAATCCCAAATACACGTCCCTGCATTTCCCCTGTACTCAAGTACCCTACAAACACGAGCCAAAACCCCCCAAAGCCAAATCCCTCCACAATCATTTCCAAAATTCACCACCACCCCAGCCCTATACCCAATCCTGACATCCCACAATCCGATCAAAATCCCAGACAAATCCAAGCCAAATTCTCGACAAACCATTGCAAACAACCCCACATGTCAAAAGCATCCAAACACAAATTCCAAAATTCACCACCACCCCCAGACCTACACCTAATCCTAACATCCCACAAACTCATCCATCTCCTCGAAAAACATTTGTCACCCCCCCGTGCCAAAACCCTCCACAAACACAGGTTAAACCCCTGCTCCCACCTGACATGCATGACTACAATACCTGGGAACTCTATCCCACGCTATTAAGATATGGAGTCAGGAATAAGGCACAGATCGCAATAAAGCTGAGTGGAGCAGGACCAGGATAACGAAGGCGTGGGCCAAATCAAAGTGGCAGGATCTAGTGAGACTGAATCTCCAGCAACGAGATCAATAAACAGTAGAGGGATAATTTTCCCACTGCCTGCTAACTCACGACCTGGACCTGAAACACGTTTAACAATCACTCAAACTCAAAGATATTTTAAAAACACAATCAGGCCTAGTACATTAGGCTTACGAAGATTAGGGTCACACGTTCCCTTTCAATTTGACTCTGACTAGGAACCCAATCCATAAAAAGATCTTCCCCTTACCCAACATACACTCCTATACACTCACAGAATCCCACCCTGACCCAAACGGAACCCACCCTCTATAGACCAGCTCACATGTACAACTCCCCAATCCCACAGACATCTCTAAACATCAGGTTACGGTCCAAGAAAACCTTTTTCCCCCGATACAGATCAGGCAGCACACACCCTTTCTGACCACACATACACTCCTGTACCTTCCACCTCAACATTTACACCTGGGCCTCAGCCTGCTCCTCCGACACCGCACATTACACGTACCACCTCCAGCCGTCCTACATACATCCATATACACATATGCTGGTGTCACAGACATCTTCCTCACACAGACTAGACTACAGGCATCCCTTCTGATCCCACATTCACGTCCCTGCATTCCCCCTGTACCCAAATCCCTGAAAAACCCCGGCCAATACATGCACAAGCCAACACCCTCCACAATCACTATTTCCAAAGGTCACCACCCCCAGCCCTTTACCTAATCCGAACATCCAACAACCCTATCAAACTCCTCGATCCCCAAGCCAACACCCCGACAATGCCGTGTCAACACCCCCACATGCCAAAAGCTTCCAAACACATAATTTCCGAAATTTAGCGCCACCCCCGGCCCTATATCTAATCCTAATATCCCACAACCCCATTAAACCCTCCGAGAAACCCACGCCAACTCGTCGCAAACCCTTGCAAACGCCCCACATGCGAAAAGCCTACAAACACAGGTTAACCCCCCACTCTCACCTCACATACACTACTACAATACCTGGGACCCTTATCCCGTACCATTAAGATATGGAGTCTGGAATAAGGCACAGATCGCCATAAAGACGAGTGGTACGGGACCAGGATAATGAAGGAGTGGGACAAATCAAAGTGCAGGGTCCAGTGTGCCTGAATCTCCAGCAAAGAGATCTGTAGGTGGGAATAACTGGGGAAAAAAGAAAGGTAGTCAGATGGAGGACGTGGTCATATGCTGCAGCTGTTTGATGTGGGAACTCGTGGACCTTGCTGCGGTCCAAGATGGCCACATCTGCAGTAAGTGCTTGAGGCTGGATGAACTTCGGCTCAGTGTTGAGGAGCTGGAGTCGCAGCTACAAACACTGCGCAGCATAAGGGAGGGAGAGAGCTATGTAGACACGGTACATCAGGTGACAGTCACCACCCTGAGAGCAGGTACATCTGAGGTTCAGGATGCAGATAGAATGGTGACTGTCAGGGGAGGCCAGAGGAAGAAGAAGTCAGGCAGGCAGGCAGACAGAGCAGGGAACTCCGGAGGCATTCTCCTCAGGAACAGGTTTTCCGCCTTGGAGGCATTTGAGGAGGATGACCTGCAGGGGCCTAGCTGCAGTTATCAGGTCTCTGGCACTGGGATTGGTACTGCTGAGAAGGGAAAGGTGGGAAACAGACATGCGGTAGTGATAGGGGACTCGATAGTCAGGGAAACAGATAGGAGGTTCTGTGGCAATGAGCATGAATCCTGGATGGTATGTTGCTTCCCAGGGGCCAGGGTCCGACATGTCACTGATCGGGTCCACAGGATTCATGAGCGGGAGGGAGAACAGCCAGAAGTTGTGGTTCATGTTGGCACCAACAACATAAGTAGGAAGGGGGATGAGGTCCTGAAGAGTGAGTTCAGGGAGCTAGGCAGAAGATTGAGGAACAGGACCTCAAGGGTAGCAATCTCGGGATTGATGCCGTTGCCACGCGATAGTGAAGGCAGGAATAGGAGGAGGTGGCAGAAAAATGCGTGGCAGAGAAGTTGGTGCAGGAGTGAGGGTTTTAGATTTCTGGATCTTTTGGATCTCTTCTCGGGAAGGTGGGACCTGTACAGAGAGGACGGATTGCACCCGAACCAGAAGGGGCCAATATCCTCGCGGCTAGGTTTGATAGGGTAGATCGGCAGGGTTTAAACTAGTTTGTGAGGGGGAAGGGAACCGGAGGAGTAGGTTAGACGAAGAAGGGGAAGGGGAAAAATTAGATAAAACAGGTAGAGAGTCTCTGGGGAAGGAGAAGCAGAATACAGGCTATAAAAGTAGTAAGGTAAATGGACTGAAGTTTGTTTACTTAAATGCAAGAAGTGTCAGGAATAAGGGGGATAAACAGAGAACTTGGATAAGTATGGGGGCTATGATATCGTGGCTATTACTGAGACGTGGCTGACGTCAGTACAGGAGTGGATATTGAATATTCCTGGTTTTCGGTGTTTTAAGAGGGATAGGGAAGTGGGGAGAAGAGGAAGAGGGGTGGCGCTACTGGTCAGGGACACTTATGGCTGTGGAAAGGATGGATGTTGTAGAAGGATCATCTCTAGAGTACGTATGGGTTAGGAACAAGAAAGGAGCAGTTACTTCAATAAGTGTATTCTCTAGGCCCCCCGGTAGTAGTAGAGATATAGAGGAGCAGATTGGCAGGCTGTGTTTGGAGAGAAGCAAAAATAACAGGGTTTTTAGATGTGTTGAAGTTGTTCAATAATATTAAGATAGATAAATCTCCGGGGCCTGACGGGATTTTCCCCAGGCTACTTCGAGAGGCTAGGGAGGAGATTGTTGAACCTCTGGTAAAGATCTTTGAGTCCTCGTTGTCCACGTGGATGGTGCCAGAGGATTGGAGGGTTGCGAATGTTGTCCCCTTGTTCAAGAAAGGTAATAGGGATAGGCCAGGGAATTATAGACCGGTATGTCTCACGTCTGAGGTGGGTAAGCTGCTGGAAAGGATTCTAAGGGATAAGATTTATGAACACCTAGAGAATTATGGACTGATTAGGGACAGCCAGCATGACTTTGTGAAGGGAAGATCTTGCCTCACATGCCTGATAGAGTTCTTTGAGGAGGTGACCAGGAAGATTTATGAGGGCAGTGCGGTCGATGTGGTTTACTTGGATTTTAGTCAGGCGTTTGATAAGATTCGTAATGGTAGGCTTCTTCAGAAGGTCAGACGCCAAGGGTTCCAGGGAAGCTTGGCTGTGTGGATTAGGAATTGGCTTGCATGTAGAAAGCAGAGGGTTGTGGTGGAAGGAGTGCCATCGGATTGGAAGGCAGTGACCAGTGATGTCCCGTAGGGATCGGTTCTGGGACCTCTACTTTTTGTGATATTTATAGTTGACAGATGAGTGGGTGGAGGGCTGGGTTAGTAATTTTGAGGACGACACTAAGGTAGGCGGTGTTGGGGATAGTGTGGAGGGCTGTCGGAGCTTACAGAGGGATATTGATAGGATGCAGAGCTGGGCTGACAAGTGGCAGATGGAGTTCAATCCGGAGAAGTGTGAGGTGGTACACTTTGGAAGGACAAACTCCAGGGCAGAGTACTGGGTAAATGGCAAGGTAGTTGACAGTGTGGAGGAGTAGAGGGATCTGCGGGTTCATATTCACAGTTCATTGAAAGTTGCCTCACAGGTGGAAAGAGCCGTTAAGAAGGCCAATAGGATGTTGGCTTTCATAAATCGTGGGATTGAGTTTAAGAGCCGCGAGGTGATGATGCAGCTTTACAAAACTCTAGTTAGGCCACACAGAGTACTGTGTTCAGTTCTGGACGCCTCATGATAGGAAGGATGTGCAGGCGTTTGGAGAGGGTGCAGAGGAGATTTAACAGGATGCTGCCTCGATTAGAGAGTATTGAATATGAGGAGAGGCTTAAGGTGCTAGGGCTTTATTCACTGGAATGGAGGAGGATGAGAGGAGACATGATAGAGGTAGTTAAAATACTGAAAGGAATAGATAAGAGTAGACAGTCAGCGCCTCCTTCCCAGGGCACCAATGCTCAAGACGAGAGGGCATGGCTTTAAGGTAATGGGTGGGAGGTTCAGGGGAGATGTCAAGGGGAGGTTTTTCACCCAGAGAGTGGTTGGTGCATGGGATGCACTGGCTGGGGTGGTGGTGGAGGCAGAAACATTGAACAGGTTCAAGAGCTTGTTGGATAGGCATATGGAGGAGGGTGGGATGGGGGGATATGCGGGAGGAAGGGGTTAGTTAGTGTGAGGGTGGTTTGATGGACTGCACAACATGGTGGGCCGAAGGGCCTGTTTTGTGCTGTATGGTTCTATGGTTCTATCATTCTATGGTTCTATGGTTGCTGAGGCAGTCCGGCTGGTTCTTCCTCGTGCACTCCATGGGACCGGGCTGCAATCCGTGTTGTTTTCTTGATTATAAATACCCAGAGAGCCCGTTTACATTCTCGTCTCTACTGATCTGCCGGGAAGATTTAGCTCGAAATTCCGCAACTGACTTCATGTGTCGAGGGGAAAGCTGGTGGTGGCAGAGCAAAAATCAACACATTGGGAGAAACGGCGGCCGGAAATTCAGCAAAAGGACAGCATTGAATGACAAATGCATAAAATACGATCTGCCGTGACTCGTATTGGAACCGAGATTACTGCGGCTACAATGCAGAATACTGACCACTCCCCAATCACGGCCTCACACTTGATCTGTGCGCTTCCTTCACTGTCAAACCCTCTGATACCAGTGTGACTCACCCAATGACCATCCGCGGACCAACATCGCGCTGCCCGTCTGCGCTTCCACAGTGACAAACACAGAAAACACCGGAGATCCTCGTCTGAACAGCCGGATATACGGCAAGAGAAGCGAAGGCCGTGTTACGGACACGAGATCCGTCAACAGAACAGAAAATGCGGGAAAGGAAGTTTGTGCAGTGAGTGTGTGGGCATGGGGTGTATCTGACATGTTAAAACCGGGGTGACCATGCGGAAAAAACAAACTGCTGGAGGAAATCAGCAGGTCAAGCAGCATCTGTGGAGGTCAAGTGACAGATGGCGTTTCGGGTCGAGACCCTACATATGAAATTTGACATCAGGGATCGGTTGTAATCAAGGTTATGTAGTCAATGAGTGGCTGTGAGCAGTTAGAGTGTGAGATCATTGACAAAAGGCCAGACAAAAGAAAGTAGAGTAGGAAATTCAGAGCAACAAGGCAAGTCCAGCAGGTGAGGCTGGGCATGTGCTACAGTCCCAGATGGAAACTAAACGAGGTCATGTCTCTGATGGATTACCGATACAGACGATGAAATCAAACCAGCAATTCCTGTCCGGGTGAATTGTAAGTTTGGCAGAATGAGGGACCACCAGTTGATGAGGCGTATTGAGAATGCTTGGAAAATATGAATGAGGTATATATCAGCTGTAGGGAGCTGGGATGCAGCGAATCCCTTGATGGGTATAAGAAATGTAGGAGTACAGGAAAGAGAAGTCAGGAGGGAAAAGAGGGGTAAATCCATAGCTTTGGTGGATAAGGTCAAGGTGAAACCTAAGCCTTTACATGTATATGAAGAGCAAAGTGGAACAATGATCATTGATGTAATCTGTATGTGGAGCCACAAGGGAGATGGGTGAGGTCTTAAATGAATATCTCACGTCTGTATCTATCGTGGAGAAGATCACAGAAGCTCGATAATTCAGGAAGGAGAGAACTGAATTCTGCAATCATAGCCATATGATCACAGAGGAGGTACTGAGAGTCTTAAAGCACATAATGAAGTGTAAATCCCCGGGGCCTGACCAGGTGTAACCTATGACATTGGGGAAAGGCAAAGAATATATTGATAGGGCCCTGGCAGAGAATATTGTATCATTGTTATAACAGTGTCAGCTGCCGAAAGACGGGAGGGTGGGTGATGTATTTTTACAGAATAAGGGCTGCAAAGACAAGTCATGGACTGTAGGCCCGTGACGATGGGCAGGTTACTTGAAGGCATTCAGAGTGACAGGATCCACCTGCATTTAGAAAGGGAAGGACTCAACAGCGATAGTCAACACTGCATTCCGCGCAGTGAAGTGTGACTCAGGGATTTGATTCCGTATTTGAAGCGGTGACCAGGCGTATTGTCGAGAGCAGGGCGGTAGACGTTGTCATCATGTTCTTTATCAAGGCCCTCGTGGTAGGCTGGTAAGGAAGATTGGGTCACATGGGACCCAGGGTGAGAAAGCATATTGGATGGTCATTTGGCTTGCTGGTGGGAGACAGTTTGTGGCAGTGCAGTGTTGTTTGTTTTCTTGGAGGCCTGTGACCATTGGATTTCTGCTTGGATCTGTGCGTTGTCCCTTATATACACACATGGGCTGAACATGTCGGTGGCATTGTTATTATATTCACGGAAACATCAATATTTTTGGTATGATGAAGAGGTTTTTCTGAGATCACATAAGGGGCTTGATCAGCTGGGAATGTGGGCCAATGAATGGCAGATGGAATTTGACTCAGACAAGTGCAGAGTGTCGCATTTTCAGATGTTAAACCAGTGTAGGAACTGCACAGTAAATACGAGGGCTCTGTGCAGTGTTGTAGAGCAGAGAGACCTCGGGCTACTGTTTAATGTGTTCATAGATCCCGGAATTTGGCGACACAGGTAGACAGGCTGGTGTTAACGATGTTTGGCAAGCTTGCTTTCATCAGTCAGGGCACTGAGTTCAATAGGTGGGACGTCGTCTCAGAGCCTAACAAGACGTTCGTCAGGCCGCACGTGGAGGATTTTTCGCATATCTGGTCGCCTGGCTTCAGGGAAGATGTCGTAAACATGGAAAATGTGCAGAAAATATTCACAAGGGTCTTGCCGTGACTGGACAGCTTCACATTCTAGGAGAGAATGGATTGACTGGGGCTTTACCCACTGAAGCAACGGAGCCCAATGCCGACCTTATAGAGGTTTATAAAACCATGAGGGGAATTATTCAGATGGATTCTTACTCGCTTTTTTTTGTGGGTGGAATCGTTTGAAAACAGAGGGCACAAGCTGAAGAAGGGGCTTTACAGTTGTGTTAGGAACATGAGAAAATTATTCTCTGTAATGAAATATCACCAAAACATAAATGTAAGGAAACTACAGATATCCCACGAAGGTGTTGCCTTGTAAAATCTCCTATTCCTTGACTCCACCTCACCTTCAACTAGAAATTAATTATGTAATTATAATTAATTTTAATTCATCAATTAGAAAGTGATGTAAAATTCTCGAAACCTCGTGTTGTTAATTGGCAGGGAAGGCGCAGAATGGGGAAGGGAATTGTGTCTTGATTTGTGTCCCTGCGCCGTTACATTGTCTATCGGTGGCATTGGCATCAGCTGTCTCTATGGCGCAATCGGCCAGAGCGTTCGGCTGTTAACGGAAAGGTCGGTGGTTCCAGCCCACGCAGGGGCGGTAAGCTCAGGTTTTCTTACGGACATTCAACACTTCTCTGTGCGCTGAAACAGCAAATCACCATTTCATCGCAGGTGAGAACTTTAAATGGTGTCGATCATGGTGACTGATAAAACATTGTACGAATTTGGAAACGCAAGTTCCATGGTTTCATGCAATCAAAAGACTGAAATGAAACAATACCAAGATACATTGTTCCCTTCTGACACCGAACTGAAACCAGGGAATGTCGGATTTCTCTGTTGGTCAAAGACAGCGGATTTCCAAGTGTCGATGACAACTGATATTTCCGAAACTTTAATTTCTTCTGTTTCCACATGTCATATTTCCCTTTTCATTTTTATTTCAGCAGAAATCCACAATTATCAGGAGTATGTCTACTAAAATTTATATTCAAAACTGTCAACATTAGCAAGAAGCATTGTAATGGGATTTGGTCAAGAATTGTGATTTCAGTCATTGTTGTACACGATGCTGGTTCATTGTTCAATGTGTCCTCACCGTTTTTCCGAAATATTCTCCCATTGACTGCGATGCTCACAAAACAAAATTCTATGCAGGGATATCATTCACCCTGATTGGGTTTAGAGCCAGACAGGTATGAAGTCAAAGAGAATGGAGCACCGCAACAGGCCTTTCGGCCAACTGAGTCCGCAAAAACATTTATCACCCTTCCACATCAATCTTAATTTACTCTTACCACATTCCTGTCAATTATCCCCAGGTTCTATCGCTCACCTGCACAACTGGGACATTTTACGGCGGCCAATTAAGCTCTCAACCTATATGTCTTTGGGACATGGGAGGAAAACGGTGATCCTGCAGGCAACCCACAGAGTCTCAGTCCGAACTGTGCACTCCACCCGGGTAGTACGGGGTCACGATTGAACACGAACCTTATGACTGGGCTTGGTGGCGCAATAAACAACGCGCTGGACTTCCAACGTGCAATTTACCTGAAACTGAGCCGCTTTACTTGTAATGAAAAGCTGTCTTGCAACTGAATGGCGCGGCGATTTACAGGGCGGCTCAGGGGTTGTTCTTTCCACCTTGGGCTTGAGAAGCATTTCCTAGACCATTACGCTCACAATCCAATAGTCAGTTATTTTCTCTTCCTGAGAACACAGTTTTATTCCACGTTTCTTCCACACACTTTTCCTTTGTATTTTCCTCCTTTATGATCAAATTTTTGCAGCCATGGCCAAGTCAATTAACTTGCTACTTCCTCCGAGGTCTTTGCATTTCAATCACTTCACAATGGTCTGCTCTCTCCATCAATTATCACCGAATGTCAGTCGCCGTTCGATGCTTCATGAGATGTTTCGTCTATTTCCGTCTGTCAACTGATTAATGTTGCATCAGGATTCCCGCTTCTGGAAAAGAATTGAGAATCTTCACTCATTCAGAGATTTTAACCCGGATTTCATCAGGGAGGTGATACCACTGTAACTCAGAGACCGGAGACCATAGGCAGAGACACATTGTGGGTTCTCTTCTGAAATTTAGTTTAATACTTACGGAATTTGAAAGGATACCCGAATTCTGCCGTCAGCGTGCAGGGGGCGGCAGTGTGCTCACGGTGAAGTCACGATGACAACTGCTCACGTCCTCTTACCCGAAATTCTACTGCTTCGGGAGAAAGTTTTCACCACAACGGCCTCTCGGGGAGGTGAAATATACCCAGGTAACTCTGACCCGACGATAAAATGCTTCATTAGAAATTCGTGCTGCCCAATCGTTTACAAAATGTCATTGAGAAATCCGGTGTTGCAATTGGATGGGAACTGGAGGACTGGATTTGCCGCTTCTTCAGTGAAAACAAATAAAGAGAGGAGACAAGAGTTTACCTTTGACAATTTGAGATTTGCTCCTCAGTAACATTATCTATATGCACCACTGTGGCGCAATGGATAGCGTGTTGGACTTCTACTGCTGAGTTATCAAGTAATTAAAAGGTTGTGGGTTCGAGTCCCACCAGAGTCGGTATCTTTTCCGTGCTCGTTATAATGATAAAAAAAATCAGAGTTCGACTGGGTGATGACGTAACCGGATAGTGTGCAACATCTTGAAATCCAGGACATTGTTTGAAATAATCGAGTCGTTCACTCAACACGGACTGAGAATCCAGGTGAGGACGGAAGGTAGGTAGTGAGGGGGAAAGGGCTTATGTAATGTTTTGAGCAGCTGGGAGTGAAAGCCGGGAGAGGCAAACGGCGGGAATGCGGAATTCAGCAGACAATCTGATCACCCGTGACATTCTTAGGTGACTGACCTAGGTGTCCTTATTCCTGTTGATACGTCTGCTGTAGTTCAGAAAGTAACTTCAATTTTCATCACCGAAATCTGTCTCGTCATAATATTCAAGTGCCGAGATTACCTGGTACCGAAACCCCACATAAACCCGGGAAATCCTAATTACTTCGTGGCATTAACAACCCTGACTCCGAACCCACTCGGCAGAAGAGTGTACACGGAGCCGTTCCTGGTGCGTTGCACCTTTTGCTGTTTACTGAGGTGGCAACATCGAATAATCGTGAAGTCTTCATAAAATGTGTTTCTGCCAATATTGGACTTTTTTCACAAATCTGTTGGCGCAGTTTGGGAACGTTATGAATATCCCAGAGACGGTTGAGAAGAGATTTTATGGAATCGTGGCCAATGTCAGTGATGTCATTGGCGGTCCTGGGCTGTGGAAGCTGGGATTTCTTCATCTGGATGAAGAATATTGAGATGACACTTTATCGACGTCTTGGTGTAAGTCCAAAGGTCAGTGAACGTGACAACACTGGTAGCTGGAGTGGTAAGGTCACTCTTTGCCACCGCAGGCTATGTGTAAGCTCAACCCTAAATACCCATGTCGAAACTGAGAATATTCATGAAAATTAGTGTCCCTGCACTGACGTCTGGGAAGCCCCGTGGTCTGACACCCTACATGACGTGCCAACCGTTTACCACTGCTCTATTCGGTCTGTTTTTAAGAAGTATTGGATGGGTTGGAAAAAGGGAAAACGCATCAAGCCTCAATCAAAGGATCTGGGAGAGCGATTTTCAAAGCACACACGGAGGGCACGAAACTACCAAGATTAACATGCTCAGCCGATAAGCGCCATTGTGTAATGAATGAAAATGAAATTTTAGTTGTGTGGCCAAGAGGTCTAAGGTGCTGGATTAAGGATCCAGTCTCCACGGAGGCGTGGGTTCGAATCCCACCGCTGCCATTGGGTGAAATCCTTCGCTTCCACGAGCGTCTTCTGTTGCACTGTTAAAAATACATCGGAAAATGTTTTGCCGAACAATATCTAACAAGCACAGATCACAGCGGCGTTGATCCTGTATTGGTGATATGGTCAACGGTATCACTGCGGAGGCGCAGAACTGTCCTGAGTTAGCGGTGAGTTTGAGGACGTGCACTGATCGTGGTCCAAATTTATACGAAGCAAATGTATGTAAAAGTACTTAATATCCATGTGTATTCCAACTCATATCTGTAACGCAGCCTGTCTGGTATCTTGAAATAAGCAACAAAATAGCCAGCGTTCGAGTAGAAAATTCCTGTGCAACACGGTGTGAACCAGTTTGTCAACCGGACTAGGACAAGGTCACAAAGCAGGACACACCCACGTTATGCATACGATTATCACCCCAAACAAAAGCACACAGTGGAACGAAATATAAAAGAAAACAAATTAATCTTAAAAGTAATAACTTGAACAGATCGCCTATTTTTCTCGCTCCACAGACACTGCAAGACGGTAGCGTTTCTGGAAAGTTTTTACTTGTTCTGTCCCTTTTTGCGGCATTTAGTTTGGTGATTGCAGGTGCCTGATTAGCTTTCCTGGCATGGAACCCGCCTTCATCACACGGCAATTCACCTCATAAATGAGAGGCTCTGCTGGGACTTGAAACCAGGACCTCCTGTTTACGAGACAGTTGTTTTGACCAGTTCAGCCAAGCAACCCACGCGCCGTCCGACAGCTGAAGCAATAACATGCAGCTTGCATTACCACTTCTTGTTCATCTGCTGGCCAGGGAATTGCTTAGGCTTCTGCTCATTTCTTCAGATTCAGGATCCGCCCACTTCCGACCATTGTATCAACGGATCCAGGAATGGATTCTCCACAGCGCCAATTCGGCCTGATTTACTGAACACTACCTCGCCTCCACTCTCACCTCCCTCAAACCCTTTCCCGCCACCTCACAACCACACAGCTCTTTATGTGTGATCTCACCACAACTTCTTTATAAGTCTTCATGTCAAATAAAATGAACAAACTAATGATTTACCGGTGTTTATCAACCGCCTCAAATGGGAAGGACTTTGAAACCAATTGTTCATTTTTCTGTTGAATGAGACAAGAACAAGGGGTACGTGAAGCAACCGTCATGAATTTGCTTCCAGCGAGGGAGGTGGCTGATCGTTCGAATTTGTTCACCTTCGAGAACATATTTCTCTGCGAAAGACGAAGGCAAAGACCCAGTATTCTGAATTCTGGCTCTCAAGCAGGTCTGGGTTTAAATCCGTCGGTCTCTGCACCATTCCGAGCACGAGAGAGGTGAATCCCTGCGTTCTTTAATACCATCCTGTACGTACTAGGCTTGGACACCGAGATTTCTGCCTCGTCTGGCGCTTTCAATGAAGTGAAATCGTGTGACGTTCTCTGCGACCAACGACCCGCTCTGTTGCTGAATGTGACAAGTACAAGCTGTCGCCGCCACTCACATACCATTGGCAATTTATCGTGGAACAGGGTTTCAATTCCGCCTAACTTTCTAACTGATGGACTATATTACAAAGTTGTGTGTGAATTATTCTACATTAACTGCACCGGTATCTCCTGATAAAGAGAAAATATTTCAGTGCGTGAATTCTTTGCCAGAGTATGTTTCTCCGATGTCTGATCATCCTCGAATTACACAGAGGGCAGTAGCAATGAACAGCATTCAAGTTGTTGCTTTTCCTCTGTGCGATAAGCGAGAGACGGAAATGAGAAGATACGCAATAACGATACAATTTGCATTTCTCGATGTTCTTGGGATTTGTAACAGGGTTATGCAATAATTGTAATCCTGTTCCAAAGTTTGAACTTCTCCTATTTTCTTCGTCTATGTTCCACCTTCTCCTCTTCTATCTTCTCTGAAGTGACTCCACTTATTTCTATAATGAAATGGATTCTTAATTCGTGGCTTTTCCTGTTGATGGTCATTTAGAATATTCTTCATTCTCCTATTCATCCTTTCCTTGTTCATCTCGGTCGGCTTGTTACATTCAGCAAAAGAAACGACAGTGGGATTCCAACAACTGTTTTATTGTGTCATTGTGATGAACAAACGGATGGGGTCTCGTTGGTCTAGTTGTATGATTCTCGCTTCGGGTGCTGAAGTATAGAACATGCGAGAGGTCCCAGGTTCAAATCCCGGACAAGCCCATTTATTCACCAGTTGGTGGACATTTTGAACAGGGAGGAAGCATTCACAAATCTTCCCCTTCCCAGGCCAGCCTTCCGTGAAAGTCTTTCGTGTAAACGCCAAAGCGTTCAACGCTCTCTGTAGTGTAGCTGTTGTCACGTTCACCTCACACGGGAAAGGTTCTCAGTTCGATCCTAGGCAGGAACACCATTTTGACTGCTGCTCCAGGCTGTGAGGAGAGTGCGTTTTCCTGCCGTTACCATTCTCCTTGACCACAGCTGCCCAAATATATTGCTGTAAATAAACATGCAATGTGATTTTAGTTTGAACATCTGATCGACCTTTCATTCCTAGCGGCGGCCGGACGAGGGACAGGACCAGTTCAGTTTCGAGAACACGGCAAGAAACACGATCGACTTCATCATGATCTCACTATCTCTGAGATTCCCGCGACTTCTCCTTCCAACTCTTCCACTCCTCGTCTCCATCTCCGTTTCTCTCCCACAGACCACTTAGTAGACGTCATTGTTGTTAATTTCTCTGTGGTACTGTTTCCCTTTCGTCAGTGAGATTTACACTTCTCAACTTCTGTCCCTCACACACAGGAGGGACGCTGGAGAGCACAGGCAGTCTGTGAAATGTGTGCTGTAGTTCGCTCCCCTCGCCTTGATTCAGCGTGAGCCACGTTATTTAATGACAGGATTATCTCTGGGTGTAAGGATCATCGATAATGGTTCGATGGATCCAATCCTTGATTCTGGCAGAGAACGTGATTTTTTCAGATGTTGCATCCGCCAGTCTCGTGTAGCAGAAGCACAGAACCATCTGGCAGTGTCTGTTGAGCATTAGGATGTTCAGACTTGCTGCTGAAGTCCACAGGAAGTGTTCAACAGTGCAGTGCAGTGATTATCACGCTCGTCTACCACGGGAGAGGCCGCTCGTTTGAAACCAGGCGGAAACGTTTTGAAGGAATATTCTGAAAGAGGTTGACTCCTTTTTTTGCTCCACTCCTGCTGCCTGGCGTATTGCATTCCTCCAGCATTATATAGTGTTTCACAGAGATTCCAGCATCTGCAGTTCTTTGTTCCTCTGGTAACATTGTGAAATCTCTGTTTTCTGGAAATCAAGAGGTGTAAAAGGGACACAATCAGACATCTATTCAATTAAACGCAGCTGTTTCTCCGTCGACAAACCGAAGATCTCAGAGAGTGACACAGCACGGAAATAGGCATTTCGGCTGTCTCTACCGTGTGGACTAAGATGCCGGTCTCAGCAAGTCCAATTCGACTGTGGTTGGCCCATATCCAAAACTTCCCCATTCGGGCACTTTAATCAATTCCAACCGCGCGATCCGTTCCCCCTCCCAAAAAAATAGTGAATCTCATTATATACTGCAACAGTTTGGACTTTCCAAATACATAACACTGGTTATATTTTGCGAAGGCTAAATTCTTCACTTTCTTCCCGCCATATCACTGCATGTATCCTGCATATTTATTGTATCCGACATTACCCTGAACTTGGGAACGTCGTTGTCTTTGCTCTGCCAAGAATGGGAAGTGTGAACTGATGCACTTCAGCGTAACGCAGAAAGAGAGATACTATAAAATGCACGACACAGTTATTAGACCGGATGTCTCAAGGTCTTCAACATTCAGATCCAACCTGGAACCGGATTCTCATCTAGATTAGAGGTTTTATTCTCCAGAAGAAAGAATGTTGAAGATGAATCTGACAGCAGACTTAGCAAAGTAAGGTATTACGGAAGCAGTGGCAGTTTGGGGAAGGTTGGGAAACTGCATTACATCTCATGACAATGGCCAGTCGCTGTATTTATTTCAATATGTTACACATGAATCATAAGGTCCAAAAGAACATTCGAAAAGCAAAAAATCCAGGACAGATTGGGTATATTATAGATTACACTAAATCGATACAAATCAATAATCTGGAAAAATCGCTAAACCTTTGGGATTCGGAACGCATGAAAATTCTAGTAAAGATGACCAAGAAATGTAACTTGTAATAGAATATAGAACGTGAAAGTTAATGTGTGGGACATTGTAGAAGATTGTATGAGTTGCAAAACAATGGCCGATTATTCAGAACAGGCGAGGTGGCCGAGAGGTTAAGGCGATGGACTGCTAATCCATTGTATTTTGCAGGCATGTGTTTGAATCCCATCCTCATCGTGAACTGTTGGTTTGGTTAACGAGCTTTGAACGCTCAGACTCCAAATTTTCTCACCCTTACACAAACCGTTTGGTTTGTGAGTCGTGAAAGCAAAAGTTCGCAATAAGATTTTCTCAATAAATTGGGTGGAATCAGAGTGGAATGAAAAGTAGAGAAAAAATGATGTGACGACCGGTTTCGCCCGTCCCCCTGACTTCTTCTGGCTGTTCGCTGAGGTGAACACCGAACGGATGTGGACTTTGGAAACTTATGAAAAGAGAGCAGAGTGAACATTTTGGGAAGAGGGTGCAATTGAAACTTTCCTGCAGAGAGGACGTGAGGAGCGACTGAGCACAGAACCGGGCAGATCAATGTACGTGGCCACCGATTTTGGACAGAAGATAGATCGATCCGGGAATCGTCCAGGTCATAATTAACAGGGGACTGCGGAACAGCGGGTCAGTGGTCGGACTGAAGGACCACCAATCAGTAAACCCTGCCAAAAGCGGTCCACATTAACGTGGAAAATGCTGTGTGATGAGATGTTCCGCACGACTTCATGACTGCTGTGTGCGAGGCAGGTGAAACAGCCGATTTTCCTGCATCTGTTCCTGAACTTCCAACAACCAGCATTCAGTTTTGTTTTCCCTTTTCGACTGTTCTGTTATCTCAGGTTACATTTCTGTTGATCTGGTTGCACCTTCATGGACATACATTTCACATTCATTATGGGAGTGGTGGATGGTAACTTGTCACTGCTAATTCATGGGACGAAAAGTGAGCAAATCATTGAAAACAATAGTCTTGGTAGTCCAGGTGAGGAAAGGCAAAGATCCAAAGGATTTTACTAAGGCCGTGGAAGCAAGGGAGAATGTGGTGATGGTCGGGGCTCATTTTCACGTAAGCAGCAAACTGTGCGTTCAGCCAGGAGATGCAGGGGAGGTAATAAATGGCATTTTCTCGGTGCAGTGAAGATGCGGAGGAATATTACAGTTGCAGAATGAGTGGAGGGACAGCATAATTCTCGAACACACACGGAATGGAATGGAGTAGAGATTAGGCAGCAGGTTGTTTACAGTGGATGCATCCCCACAGTCTGATTCAGGCAGACTCTCAATGTGTTCGTGCAGGTATTGTTGTTATTTCTCCGCAATTCTTGCTCTTCATGAACGCATAGGAATTTCGGCAAACTTACAAATCTTGCACTGAAACCTACTCATTTTTATCAAAAATCAATAGCCCCAGTTCTGTCCCAAGATGTCTTGACATCGCCCATCCTCCATGCTCGAAACCAGCCCTTACCCAATCGCCCACGTTTATTATCCATGCAACACTGGAACGTTTCATTCCACTGCACAAAAAACTGTGTTTACACTTGCTGTGGTGTTAACAACCTGCCATGTGATGCTCTGATTTTTCCATAGTTTAATTACTTTTTTCTCTTTCACAACAAAATCTTTCATTAAGTCTTGAGCAGTTGATTCATCGCTTTCGACTTTCCACCAATTAATTAGAACCTGCGTGAGGAGTAGCTCTGTGCTTTCCTTTCTCCGCATGTTGTTGTTTGGACCAAGAAGGCGATGATTACATCTGTGAATATTAACAGTAGAACGCTCCCAGAGTGAATACAATTGACATCTGTACAGAAATGTATCACCCTGGCCGAGGAGCTCAAGGAGGACGGCGAAAATTGTGTCCTTGATGCTGTTAATTGGGACACTAATATTGAAATAATTGAGAGAGAATATTTATGCAGTGAGGTGAGTGCAAATCGTCAGAGGTAATTTATCCAGCCTTTTCCATAATAATTTACGGAATATTTCATGTCACATGTAGACAAACAAGACATTTCTCCCATATTTCAATCTCCTTCTACATGCAAAGCACTGGAATAACTCAGCAGGTGAGGTGGCAGTCATGGAGGGAAATGCCCGGAGCAGCTCACTAAACGCTGGACGAACATTTTCCTCCATGGATGCCACCTCACCAGCTCAGTAACTCCAGTGTTATGTGAGCTGCTCCATATTCCAGCATCTGCAGTCTCTTGTATCTCCATCGTAATCCCATGTCCCACCTCCCAACCTGTAGCGCTGTGGGCGACATCTCTCCTCACTTAGTATCAATGAAGAACTGCTGTACCACGACTGAACCTTCGTGGTGCGGATCCTGGATCCCACGGATCTCTGGATGTAAACGTGGAGCAGTCAATTCCAGAGTTTCACTGTTCTTATTCTTTGTAATCTTCAAACGATATTTCACCTCCGGTGAAACTTTAACTGAACACAATTGAACACAATGATTCTAAGTTACTCACACCTTGCCCGAACTTCTGTCTGAGGCATTTGTCAAGTCAACCCGCCTCCATATAGGTGTCGAGGAAAGATGAAGATAAACTACTTTCCCTCAGTTGCTGTCAGCTGATGAGAGGAACAATAACAGGCTAATTATGGAGCGTCGAAGCCACCCCACTCCATACAATGTGTTCTTTTCTCATAATGTTGAGAACCTGGACTCTGACTACGTTATCGTCATAACACTGCTGATGTGAGTAAGGGAAACGGTGAGGTAACTCAGATGACCCCCAGAGAAAGGAATGTCACGTCTGCCTCAGGTAGTCTGCTTCATTCACAATTAGTTGCAACACCGAAAAGGCTCGCCACAAACATCGCACCTAGCCAGGGTGTAACTATTGTATCTGTCAATGGAAGGGGGTGAGACAGGGAAAGCGAACTCCATGATTTTCCAGAGGAAATGAAAATTCTTCTGCGAGGTCTCTCAGTTCCACAACGGAATCATTCGACGTCTCAAAATGATTCACACTGGCTAATTATCTGTGTGTTTGAAAATCCATCCCCTTTCTTCTCATTTTCTCCTGGGCTCCAACATCAGTTTCAATTCTTTCTTCAGAATTCTTGAGCATGACAGGACCGTGTGGCCGAATTAAGAAGGCGCCTGACTTCGGTGTTAGATGCGATGTCATCAGAAGGTTGCAGGTGCCAGTGCTGTCACGGTCGTTTTACGGACATTAAGATTTTGTTCCCATTCTGTCGCTCACTGTCTCCACAACATCTGTCCGATCTGTTCCAAATACACACATTCGAAACGGTACGCTTCGGCCACAAATTACTGCACGGCAGGTACTCCGTTCACCCACCGTCATAAACCACACAACCTTATCTCGTCCTGTCATCGCTCGCAACCTTTTAATGTCTGTGCCTTGCTTACAAAGTATTTCCACAAACATCTTCATAACTGTCGAGGCACAAGAAAGTCTGCAGATGTTGGAATTTGTAGCGACACACACACACTGCTGGAGGAGCTGCAGGTCAAATGAACATTCAACGTCGCTTGTCGATACCCTTCAACAGGACTGGGAAGAAGGAAGACAGAAAGCAGAATAAAAGGTCGGGGAGGGGGAGAAGCACAAGCTGGCAGGTGAAAGTTGAGTCCAAGTGAGAGGGGGAAGGTGGGTGGGTGGGGGAGTGGGGAGAAGTAAGAAGCTGGAGGTGAAAGGTGGAAGATGCAATGGGCTGTAGAAGGAGCAATCAGGCTGGAGAGGGCAGCAGACCATGAAATAAAGGGAAGGAAGTGGGGAACAGATGGGCCGGTCATGAGAGCGGGGGAGGGGAAAGGCAAGGAGTGAGGAGGCCATTTGACTGAGGGAAAACAAAGTGGGGATGTGGAACTCTGAATCAGTTTGCAGAAATGTGCACATCTCCACTCTCAGTGGTTGTTGTGTGACAGGGAGAAGGGTTCTGCCAAAAAATGTTCTGTTAACCCGCACTGTTTGAGAGGAATCCATTGGGACACTCGGCGAACACTCGGACAGCTGATCGTTTCAACCGTTTGGAATTTCTATGACACACACGAGGTTTTGTCAATTCGATTGGCTGAGGAATCCCGGCAGCGTTCCTTCTCCTCACCAAGTTCGCTGCAGGGGAAGTTGCATCCTCACTATCTCCAGCAGCAGTCGATAGGCATAGACGAGAGCGAGGGCAGCAGCTCAGGTGATACCGTCGGAAGCAGGTGGTCTCATCTTCCAACGCAACAGCAACATTCGGGAACATCAGCAAAGCCGGCCGCAATGACAATGACATACGTCCCTCCTGGTTGATGAGACGAAAAGCTTCAGCGGCCAGTTACTGTCCCGCAACATCTCGCGTTGAAACAGCCAGAAGGTCCTTTCTCCCAGCGGACAGCGACTGAGTCAGAGATGGAGTGGCGTGTTCCAGCCTTCTGTCTCCTGAATCGGGGCTGATTAACACGTTGGAGTTCCTCGATCTCAGGGTCTGAGATTCAGGCGCATTTTCTTCCGGGACATTATTCCAACTCACCGAAACATTTTGTGCCGACATGGTTTCAGAGGAGCCGCTGCTGGGAAGCCGGACTGCTGTTCGTGGACTGTGCGGCATTTTCAGCAGGTCGAATCGCAGGGGAGAACACACCAGGTGTGAAACTTCGCATCGATTACGGAAGGATGTTACGATTTGAGATAAAAAAAAGAAATCGCCGTCATGTCATTGAAACTGAAAGTACTTTTGTGAACCCAGATATCAGCCTACTGATAAATCTTCCGCGCAGATTCTGCCGTGAGGTGTCGAGAATCAAAGAACTTATAAAAACTGCTGAAACCCGGGATTGAACCAGGGATCTTTAGATCTACAGTCTAATGCTCTCCCAACTGAGCTATTTCGGCTCCTACTATGGGCACTGTCAGCACTAATAAGGTGATCAGTGGGGTAATGGCAACACTCAAAGAGAAACGCGGGACACTGGGAGGAGAATGCGTGTAGGCGAGAAATATTTGGAAAATCCAGCTAAATTAAAGAATCTTCCATTTTGCCGATTCGCCGGTTCTGGATGGTCACCAAATAGTCCAACATTCAGGGGTCCAAATAGTCGGTCAGGCGAAGTGGGGAGTCAACCTTCCAATCCAGTGTACTGCATTCGGAGTTGACATTAGAGAAACTAGACGCAGAGTGGTTGATTGCTTTGCAGAGCTCCTGCTTTCAGTCTGCACGGGTAACGCTGAACTTCTAGTTGCCCGCAACACTAATTCATCATCCCACTCCCACACTGATCAACCTGTCTGCGACCTTCTGCACTGCTGTAACAAATCCCAATTAACTTGTGCAGAACAACACCTCCTTTTCCATTTGGCGACGTTTTCTCTAAATTCTCAATAGGAATGTGGGGCAATCATGGCCACCAGCAATCCCCCACAAATCAAGGAATTATGCACTTTAATTAACCGTCCCTCTGACCTCCCCGAGAGGCACTCAAATGCGAAGGCAGTCGGTGTAAGCTGTTTACTGAGAACAACCGAGCAGAGCTGTAACGGAGTGTCAGCTCTAGGATCAGCCGGATATTTGTGCTGTCTTCAGGTTTTCCGTTTCGCTCATTGTTATGGTGGACCAATCACCGGGGATGTGTGGATATTATTCGTGTTAATATATTATGTCGATGGAAAGTTGAAATTCAACATATTCCAAGACACACAAGATAACGGGAAAAACATATATAAGAGGATAACTGAGGAGGCCATGGAAGGCTCCACCTTGCTCACCCCAATGGTTGGGTAACAGCTACGATGTTGATCCTTTATGTTTACCTTATCTCAGGAAATGTAAAAAACGAGCAGAACTGAAAAAAAATAAAAATACTGGAATATTTTCATCGCTGACAGCCATCGCTTGCAAATCCACCTGTTGTAGGAACCAGTTCCACCTCAGAAAATACGCAGTAACTGTTAGGAAAATCGGGAGTTTTGGAGAAGTTGTAATTTTCCTGCAAAGTGTCAGGAGGTCCCCGATGGCACAATTGTCTCAGTTCCGCTGTAATACTTCCGTGTTTCTGTTAGACAGAGCCTCCATAGCAATTCCGGGTTCAAATCGATTTAGTTTGTTCAATCACTTTTCCCATTCACCAAAGTGACCTTCTGGAGGTCCGGGAAGATGGCACATTGATCATGCAACGGGTTTATATTGAAATCTGGCACGAGTTATCTCCGTGTTCAAAAATGTGAGCAGCAATTACAAGCGATACACAGTAACCTGAAATAACCGTTTCATAAAACAAGTGCATTGATTACAGGAACCAGTATTTTAATATAAAAATGCGTGCAACCAATGTATTCCCTTCACATTGTCCGTGCCTTCAAGATCTGTCAGCAATACGCTTCCTTCTATGTTATGTTGTTATTTTCTTCAATTTAGTAGTTTGCAGATGCTTTGCTAAGTAGCTGTGTGTGTGTGTGTGTGTGTGTGTTTGTGTGTGGGTGTGGGAGCGCGCGCGCGCGCGCGTCTGTTTGTGTATATGTGTGTGGGTATATGTTTGTGTGTCTCTGTGTGGACGTCTGTGTGTGTCTGCGTGTACGTTAGCACGCTCAATGTGTTCTGAGGGTGGACGAGTATTTGTGTTCACTCGAACGTGTTTTCCTGTCATTACGTGGCATTACTCTTCACTTATCTGTGTGAACAGCAAAGGTCATTCATTCTGAGCCATCCTGCTGAAATCCGAAGGAACTCTTCCCGTCCTTTGGACAACGATCTGCCGGGTGTGGCTCAGCTCTTCTCCCTGGTCCAGTTGTAATACTTTCTTCATTATTCTCTTGCTGTCCTCCACCAGACCCTGCAGAGCCTTCACCTGAAACGCGGTGATTGTGTTGCAGGAGAACCTGGGCGATATGCCCTGGCCTATCAGTGGCACGAATTGCAGAACGGTGCTCTCCAGTATCTCCTCTCCTGCCATCTGTAGCAGCTCCTGCGAGATGCTGCTGAGGGTAAATTCTCGCGCAAATATCGACTTTATAGTTTCCTTCAGATCCTCTATCTCGTTCCCAACTATTGACCCGAATGTCTTGAGGGTTTCGGAATCTAATCCAAGGGAGGTACGGTAAGAGGAAATGTGATAGGACAACAAGGTAATGTCGCAACCAATACCAGTCCCTCGGATTTCCACGGCTTTGGCTGTTGCCAACGTGACAGAAATCTTCCAAGTTTCAGACAACAAGGTTGTTTCTTCTTCTGGATTAGTGACGACACGTGGTTCTCCTGAACCTGAAAACGGACACGCCTCTTCAAGGCAGGGAGTTCCACATTTAGCACCTGCTGTAGTTTCCTGAAGTCAAACTTATCTCGATGCAAGGTGAAGATCAGAAATATTTGTACGGATTTGCACGCTCAATGGAAGTCTTCCGGAGATATTCCAGAGATTTCTTCTCGTCATCTTGGCTTCCCTTTCGCTGTTTCAGAGACTGCAGATCAGAGTCTATTTTATTTCGCACTAAATAACATTTATTCTTCTTCTCCTGAATTTCTTTGGCCAGTTGTCATGTGCTTTCTTCAAACTGAGAACCGATGACGACAATGAAGCAATGGTGTTTGCTCAATGTTATATTTTTAAGATAGTCATCGGCTTCAAAGTTGCTTGCGGGATCCCAGGGAGCTCCCAGATACTGTCTGCATCATCGCTGGAAGCTGGTGAATTAAAGCCTTCTCTTCCCCAAGCAACAAACACAAAGTCTGGGCCATTATTGCTCTCCTCTTTCAGTCGGGGTATGTGCACTGTGCTGTATAAATATCGCAGGGAAATACAACATCTCTCTCACTATGGCTTGCATCAGTCTCCTCAGGATGACCGTCCACAACTCATGCATAACTCACCGGTGTCTCTGACATTTTGCTCCGCAGATCAGCTCGTTGCCAGTCTCCGACATTCACGTCATTTCCCCTCACCTCGGCGACGACGTCAATGGGACATGTGGCGGATAAATTTGTGAACGGTATGGACAGTTCTAGGAGGGGCTACGCGTGAGTTATTGGGACTTCAAGTCTTCGAGTCATGGTGCATGGCGATGCACCGTCCGACCCAAGGAGTCCACACTGATCGTCAGATGCATAATCACACTGAGTAATTAATCCCATCTTATTTTCCACATTTCAAGCGATTTTTTCCAGCCTCAAGCCCTCAGCTGCGCACCAGGGGCATTAAATAGTGGATAATTAAGCTACCTGTGGCAAAAGGAACATGCTATTTCAAGCTACATATTTCGCAATGCGAGCCAGCGACTCATCGGGGAACAGAAAGTTGTGCATATTGCACCAGCACCGTGTCTGTCGGATCAAAACCGCCGTCGAATAATCACAGATTCGAAACGGAAACTTGCTGCAGTGCTCAGTATGTCACCATAATGGGCGGAGAGGTCTTCTATTCAAAGAGGACCTAGTGAAGCTGGTCAGAAAATTTATCGGATGAGAACTAATTTATAGTTCTGTCCAGGAAAGGAATCGTCCCCACTGCGGGTTTCTAACTTTCATTGTGTAAAGTAACAAACGCGATTTCCATTGTAGATCGTTCGTCGCCCATTTGGCGCGCTGCTTCGGTGCGCTGACCTTGTGCGGCAACGGCAGCAACACTGACCTGGAGAAGTCTTCGAGTTCAACTCACTCCCGCATCTTGAAAGCTGCGTTTTCGATTTGTCCTCACAAGGTTTGCGGTGCGGTGGCTACGGAACTCAGCAACGCTCGCCGTTGGTTGACACATCCCACTGATCAGCTGTAAAATTTGCAACCCTTTTTTCGTTTTTTTTTCTTAATATCTGAAATGTCACCTTCAACAGAGAAATCCCGATGGAGCATAGCGATGGAGTTATGACTATCTTGCTTTCACTTTGCGCTGACCAGATCAGTGCACCGCATTATTATCGTTGTTTCTCTCATTCAGAAAACCGATGAAAGCCTCTCACTGGCCCGCTGGACATTGGCAGCAATTTATCTTTTCACATTTCCCATAAAAGACGGAACATTTGACCGAGGATACAGATCAAGCGTTTAAAAAAGAACAAAGATACGGAAATATGAGAAGAGAACAAAGGGTGAATTAAAAAGGGAAATGTCTCCGTTCAATGCAGAGCTAAATGCAGCAAAGTTGAGAGATTTTAATAACATTTCTCTTCAATGCCTGAAAGTGTGTTGAATGTTGGAGGGCAAAAAATTGACATCGTCACCCAGTCTCATTAGCTAAGTTTATGAATGAAATCATCGAGTGGCTTTAAGTAAGCGAGCGCCATTCAATAGGTTGGGTATATCGATAATAAGTTGTGCCGACAGCAGTAGCAAGAACGGAGTAATGACGTCCAGCACATTAACTTGGCTCCATTTGACAAACTGAACGCAATTCAGTGGAATCATGTGTGCTGAGTTGGAAGTAGAACAGGTTCACTGGAAAGGTCAAGGAGACGGAAGCTTTCGATTCCAAGGACAGATTGGACAAAGTTGGCTGTGACTGTCCACCCCGCGAGCAGCTTCTCGAAAAGCACAGGAGAAAGTTGGAAACTTGGCAGTGGTGGAATTCGAACCCACGTCCCCTCAGAGACTGGAGCCTAAATCCAGCGCCTTAGACCGCTCGGCCGGACTACCACCGATCAGCTTAACATATGTTCTCTAATTCATTGCTTTCGAGTCTGCACTTCCAACAATGCATGGAAGCTCACTTCGAGAAACAAAATGAACACTGTGAGAAGGGACAGTGAGAGAGTCATTGAGCGAGAGGGAAGAGATAGAATCAGCAAAAATGTATCGGCACTGTAAGGTTGTCCGTGTCACTTTTGATTGAAAGACGGGGTTTTGTTCCTCTCTAAATTCGGTTGTGCATTGAACACATTTCTGAGGCAAGCAATCACGATGCTTCGTAGTTGGTCCGCACAGGGGAAACATAGGAGGCTGGTTGTGCCTTATGGCCACATACATTTATGGAATGAACTGAATCAAAAGGGCCGGTGACACGATGGCGAACAGGAAGTAGGCGTGTCAGTTATTTGTGAACAGTGGTTTCAGGGAAGGCAGGGCTGGCAGCTCAGAGTCTTTGTTAATTGGATTCCAGTGAAGACTGGAACGTGGGAAAGAAAAATATTGTATCAATGGGATAAACAAACAATCTTGGCGATGAGAAGGAACAAAACGTTAAACCACCAAGAGGTGAGACTACGCGGGTTGAAAAGAAGAACAAAACTGGGCCAATCACCGCGGTACTGGCAGCTCATAAAACAAAAACAATATCCTGAAGCAGCTGTAATACCAATGATTTGGACAAGTTTCTGACCTTTCAAAAGAGGCGCAGGGAATGGGCGGAAGGTCAACTGCCCGTACGTTAGCTCGTTTCGTCAGAATGAGTCCCGTAACAGAGGAATGGTCAAATGACCAGCGATGAAGGAGATTGTGCTTAAGCCCTCCAGAGTTCCATGGATATGGGATGATCTCATTAACTCCGTGCCTTCTGCCGGCGTTTGTTGATGCTTTTTCCAGGAAACAACTCCAGCACGTGATGAAGGAATGGTCTCTTGCGCTGCGATTGTAAACATCCTTTTGTTCAGACCGACAGCAGTGGAGATTTGCGGCGTTTCTAATTTAAACACAGAGAATCAACAGGATATCTTACACGGACAGAAATGAAAAGTAACATCTCATTTCAGTCGTCATTCCATCACACAGGAAACAACCACCAAAACCACACATGCTACGGTTGAAGCTCGAACTCACAGCCTCGTCATTTCACCATCGCAAACTACCATTGAAATACTACACGCTAACCGATTGCGCCACTAGAGCCCCACAGGATTAATCGACGGATTTCAATATCAGGAAACGATGATCAGAACGAAGCCGGTTCTGAGGAAGTGGTGGGACGGAAGGTTGCTTTTTTTTTTGCTGCAGAAAAGATTGAAGTGCATGGTTTCTCACTGAATGCTTCAGGACCAGGTTCAAGGAGCAACAATTGTTGGAGAAGGAACTTCCTTTCCGACAGCGTTACCAAAAGTGACAGAGGAATTTTGTTCCTCCGCTGCTGTATTTACGACTGAAATGCGCGGCCCGTGGGAGCAGTGGGGACAGAATCACCTTTAGGGGCTTAAAGAGGATCAGGCACGAAAACATCTGCAGCGCTTTGGGAGGACGATAGTGGATTGGGACCGTGCAGATTCGTTTTACACAGGAATAGTCCGGACGTGACCGGACACACGGCCTCGGTCTTAACTGCAGCCATTCCATGATTAAAAAGGAGACAAGATTTCAGAGTCAATACGGAGATGCATAATAATGCTGAAATCCAATTGAAACCCACCTGATTGGTTCTCCTGGCGAACATGGATAAAGACATTCACTGCGGGATGTTCCCTGAGAGAAATCAGATCGATTAACTTTCACCGCAACTAAATAGCAGTGCAGTGTCACGGAAAGAAAATGCAGCAGCGCCCAATAAACAATGGAAGTCCGGACGCCCCAAGTTGTCCGGATTTGAAGGGAAGGAACACCTGAATGTAACCCTGAACGAGAGCCGCCCTCGAGCCTTGGGTGGAGATGAAATCAGGCCCTGCCAAAGAATGTTGTAGACTATGAAATCCGTTTCAGGTGGGGCCCAGGAATGCGTCAGGTGATTGAATCTCATCTTCTGCAGCTGCGATTTTCCAATCGTGTCACGTGTACATTTTCCACCGACCGTTGGACTGATTGTCCTTCCTTCTCAGAGAGACAGGACAGGGATTCTGACAGAGAAAAGAGCAGGTAAGTTAAATTGTGGACACCCCTTGTAGGTAACTGAAAGAGCAACCACGTGCAAATAACTGGAAGCGTTTCGTAAAACAGTGTTAAAATTATGCCGAAATTGAAGGAAGTTGCACTTGATGACCACGTTAAACCTCTAGTAAAGTCACCTGCCTGCCTGCCTGAACGTTTACGCTCAGGAACCTTCTTCAGCGACCTGACCGGTAAGTTCGGTCGCCTGCTTTTCTCCACGGAAGCTGCCTGGCCCAGCTGAGTTCCTCCAGAATCTGTGTTTTCCATCTCTATATTTCGGCATCTGAAGTCCTTTGTCTCTTTGCAGGTTGTCAGCTGCAATCCACGTTTTGTTCTCACCGAGTTATACCTTGCATGGGATCTTTACTTCAACCAGTGTTTACCATCAATATTCGCTGAGAAGAGGTTGAGTGAATGGCTTCGTTTCTTCTAAACCATAAATGAGCACGATCTATTTGTTCTGATGACGCAACTTATGATTTACACTCTGTTTTATTTTACAGCGTTCAGCCACTCTTGTTGAACTTCGGAGTGTTCGCAAACAAATTACCACAATTTGAACATCATGTTCTGAGCCTGATCTTGCACTGTCATTTCAGAGAATTCAGAGATGCACGTGGACGGGGTAAGGTAGTGAACAAATTGGAACAACTGAAACTTCCATGTGCAAAGTGTGATTTCAGAAAATGTGGTAAAGTCCATTTCGCATGAAACGGAATGAGAGCAATTTCATTTTATTCGGGAACAATTGCAAAATTCCGGGATGCTGAGCGCGTGACTGATAAAAAAATAAAACAACGACACAGTTTCGCAAATTTTTTAGAAAACACTGTAAGGTTATTGTTCTTGCCGCGTGGTTTGAATTCAAATGTCGGGAGAAGATATATCAATTACAGAGAGCGACACTGGCACCACATCAGCAGCATCGTGTTCATTGTTGCTCTCGTTGTGTAGTTTCTGAGCTTGTTGAGTTGGATGAAATAAAGTGGAAGTTACGAGGGAAATACCGGGAATGGGCGGGAGGTTCATGGGGAAAGGTTCTCCAGCCGCCCGGGTAGAAATGTCAAACACGAGAGGATATGATTTTAAGGTTTGGGCGGATTTATAGGCGACGTGAGGGGGAAGGTTTTTACGTAGAGTGTGGTGTGTACCTGGAATAGGTTACCAGGTGTAGTGGTGGATTCAGGTAGCTTGCTGGCGTTTAATAAGCTTTAGGTACAGAGGTGAACATGAAGGGAGTGGAGGGATATGGATGATACGCAGAAGGAGGACATTGAGTGTAAATTTTCAGCAAGATCGGCACACCAATATGGACCGAATGGCCTGTCCAGCGCTTTTCTGTTTCAGTTTCTATTTGCTGCAGTTGAGTAAGAAAAATAAACTGAGATATGTCCTCATTGTAAAACATAAGATCACGAGGCATCCTCACAAGGTGAAATCGGAGCGGGTATTTCAACTCACGGGACATTCTTTTGATTGGAGTTACTGTCTAAAAATCAGCGTCACACACTTGTAACACAAGTACTTTTCACAGTGGGTTCAGTATTCCGGCAAGTGGGACAACCTCCGGTCGGCAACTTGGTCGGCAGAAATGAGTTGGGCCGAAGGGCCTTATTCTGTGCTGTATAACTTTATGACTCGATGCCTATCGAGTTTCGGAGTACATTTTCACGGAATATTGGTCATACACGGCACAAATCACCGGAGATTTTTGAGTTTGGGGATTTGGCGACACGAAACAGCTGTTACGGGACTTCAGTTCTGTTCGGATATGCAATCAGTTCGGAAGATAGAATACATGCCATCTAGTTTTTCTCCCGCTGCCTGTCCACCTAAGCATTTTTCTGAATTCATGCTTTTGATCCAAAAATTGTTCCTATTTGAGTCACAGGTTCATGCAGCACAGAAACAGGTCCTTCGAAAACAGCCTCACTGCCGACCATCAAGGGTACCTATCTCTACTAATCCCCTTTATCATTTACTGGTCCAGATATTGTTATATCTTGAGGATTCAAGTGTTTGTCAATTGCTTGTTCAATGTTGTAAGGACATTTATACCCAGCATCTTTTCAGCCATCCCGTTACCAAACTCTACCACCCCCTTGATAAAAAAAATCTTCATCAAACCTATCAAAATATCTGACATCAGCAGAAAAGGACTCTGATACCCCTGCTATGACAGAAAAGACCTATTATCTACCCTTTCTTTAAAATTTATAATATTCGCAGAGCTTTGGAGCCGTGCAGCACAGTAGCAGGCCGTTCGGCCCTCCATGACCATGCCGACCATTGTATATATCTATCCAATTTACGTGGAGATGGTGTGTGGTCTTCTCTACCTGGAGATTCAGTGTTTGTCCGGATATTTATTCCATATTGTGACAGCACTGGCTTCCACCAATGCCTCATGCACCGTTATAGATTCCAAGCACTCACCGTGAGAAAACAAATAACCCGAAGAACTCTCATCAACCCTCTACCTGTCTCTTTATACCTCTGATAATTTGTTGTACACATCCAATAAAATAAACAAAACTTTTACCATCGATATTTCCCATCTCACGCACAATTTTGTACAGCTCATTCAGTTCACTCGTTAGCGTGTTCTGTCGTACGGAGAACAAAGCTAGACCATTTAAACCTACCGTTATGCTCCAGTTCAGCCACATGCCAGTGAACCTTCTCTGTACACGTATTATAGAATCACATCGTTCCAGCAAGGTTACGAACAAACCTGTGTGTGGTCTCTTCAATGCTTGATAAAGTTGTAACATGCCGCCCGCTCTTACATTCGGTGCTTTAATGATGAAGGTAAACGTCCCAAATATCTTCTTCACCACCTCCTCCACCTCTGCTGCCACTTTAATGGATCTATGCACAACTCCCCCATGTATGAATTTCATCAACACTCCCCCGTGACTCACAATTTACTGTATCCGTCCAATCTTTTATCTGACCTTACTAAATGCATTAATTCGCACTTAGTCAGTCTCAAGATCCATCCGCTATAGTTCCTCAAAATGTTCCAACTGATCATTGGTGCTGCAGCCGAGGACTCTACTCCTTGTATCTGCAACGCCGCAAATGTTCATGTCTGTGTGCCTTTGAGATGGATAATTCCCAAGAACCAAAGTGGATGTGTCTCTCCGACAATGCGACACTCCCACAGTATCAATGCTCGCCCCAAACAAATACTTCCTATGCACGACTCTCCAGCAGAACAGATCCCTTCTGTACTGTTCATCTGACGATGCGGCTCTTCCACAACTTTGCCAAATGCATCGTACAATGTTCTGAATGCACTCTACAGAGTAGATTCATGCTGAATGTTTCCGTGGCTGAATTATCTGCTATCAGGGGTGCATCTTTAAGGAGGAAAGTTAGCTGATAAGATGAGGACATATCTCCTCACTCGGGTGCAAGGAACCTGTCCATTTCTGAACCACTTAGTGTTCTGAACTGTGATGACCAAATTCTGTACTCTGGTAGCAAGTTGCTGAGTGCATTGCCGAAGACAATTGGTAGATTGAGGGCCACAAAGGGCATCATGGGATTGGAAAGAGAGCTGGAGATTGTACTGAGAGATCGGTCTATCTTGGGGACAAAATGAAGGGCGGAGCTGTCTCCAGTCACTCACTCGTGAAATTATGTTTTAGGTATTTCTCTTTTTTTTATTGTCTGCTCAATGGGGGAATTGTAATCACACCGCATAAAAATATTCCAATGGTCATCTTCCCTGCACAGGTCAGTTACAATTCACATTGTCACCACATCCCGTTAGACCTTGCCCGGGAGCTTTAGTTTACCGCTGGTATTCGACTCACTAACCTGACAATCCGGTGAGAGAATGTATTACACAGGAACCATGAAACAGTTAACAACCATGATGCAATCATACAAAATACTGACTCACAGAAGTTCTTGTTTCATTATGAACGTTTATTATACTTGGAGCCTGAATCTTACATTAGTTCTTTCACATGTAGGCAGCCTCATCTCGCAGATTGACGATAATGTGTTTCCACGTCTGCGAGCAGAGCGAAACGCTGAAAAGTGGTGAAAACCCGGCGATTTGAATTGGCACATCGGCAGAAGCTAAACGTTTCACAGAACAAGAGAACTGAGGCTGCTGCTGTTTAACGTGTTACTGAGATGCAGGGAGAGGCCGGAATTCAGTGCAGTGTAGCGACTAGCTACACACTACCAAATCAAGATACAGAGTCGCTGGTTTCGAAATCGAAGGTCTAATCCCGATCGTGGCGCGGTGCGCCTTTAATAGCTGAGCAATTCCCGCGCTACAGTTTCCGCGCTGACGTCACGCGCATGTCACCTGACCCCGCGCTCGGGCTTTCCCAACCCAATGCTGGGGAAGAAGGAGGGCCCCGCGCCATCTTGGATCGGGGCCTCCGACGACGTTGCGATTTCGGGAACCGGTTCGATGCCAGTGTTGTGAGTCGCTACATTACCCCCCCCCCCCCCCCACCGTACCGGCAATAACGTCGCGAAAACCAGAATTAAAGAAACTATAACTTGGGTGGCCTGCCCCTGCGCCGCGCTCGACGTACCACCACGGGCTGGTCCGAGTTAAATGAGCCAGCTTCAGCCGGTCAACAGTAAACACCTCCTCACGACCCCCAATGTCCAGTACGAACGTAGATCCATTGTTCCTGACCACCCGGACGGTCCTTCGTACGGCCGTTGCAGCGGTGATCGGGACGCACCCCTCCTGACGAAGACAAACTTACAGTCTTGTATGGAAGTCGGCATATGGGCCGGGACCTGTCCGTGCAGAGAGGTGGGAATCGGGACCAGGCTTCTAAGCCGCTCACGCAGCAGGTCTAGCACCGCGGTAGGTCGTTCCTCTGGCCCCCGAGGGGCTGATAGGAACTCGCCCGGGACGACTAAGGGCGTTTCGTGGACCATCTCCGCGGACGAGGCATTCAGGTCCTCTTTTGGCACGGTTCGTATTCCCAGCAGGAGCCAGGGGAGTTCGTCTACCCAGTTGGGCCCCTTCAGGTTACGATGGAACCTCTCCACTAGCCCATTGGATTGAGGGTGATAGGCAGTGGTGAGGTGGATCCGGGAACCCCACAAGTCGGCGGCGGCAGACCACAGGCCGGAGGTGATTTGAGCTCCCATGTCGGAAGTGATATGTGCCGGGACACAGAAACGGGCCACCCAAGTTGACAAAAGGGCTCTTACGCAGGACTGGGCGGAGGTATCTGCGAGGGGAATGGCTTCAGGCTAGCGGGTAAAACGGTCGACAATCGTGAGGAGGTACCGTGCTCCTCTGGAGACTGGGAAGGAGCCGACCAGGCCGACATGGATATGTCGAACCTCCGGCGGGTAGGTTGAAAATCCTGCAGGGGGGCCTTGACATGCTGCTGAACCTCCGAGGTCTGGCAGTGAGTGCAGGACCGGGCCCATTCGGAAACCTGTTTACGCAGGCCATGCCAGACGAACTTGTCTGACACCATCCGGACAGTAATCCGGATGGATGGGTGTGCAAGGCCGTGGATGGTATCAAATATCCGTCTGCGCCAGGCAGCTGGGAAAATGGGGCGGGGTATACCTGTGGAGATATCGCAGAGTATGGTGCGCTCATCGTGGCCTACCAGTAGGTCTTGCAGTTGCAGGCCAGAGCTGCGGGGCGATAGTTGGGCATCTCCATGTCCGTTCGCTGTGCCTCCGCTAAGGCGCCGAAATGCACCCCCTGGGATAAAACGTGGATGGTGGGCCGTGACAGTGCATCCGCGACTACGTTCTCATTGCCGGACAGATGCCGGATGTCAGCGTGAACTCCGAGATGTACGACAAGTGCCGCTGTTGCCGCGCTAACCAGGGGTCTGAGACCTTGAGGAAGGCGAAGATCAATGGCTTGTGGTCGGTGAAAGCTGTAAGCGGCTGCCCTCCAAGAAGTAACGGAAGTGTTTGATGGCCAGGTACAACGCCAACAGCTCGCGGTCGAAGGCGCTATATTTGAGCTCTGGTGGTCGAACGTGCCTGCTGAAGAACGCCAGCTGTTGCCAACGCCCTTCGATAAGCTGTTCTAGCGCGCCTCCGACCGCTGTGCTGGAAGCACCGACCGTGAGGGCAGTCAGGACGTCCATGTGAGGATGCACCAACATGACCGCATCCGCCAAGGTCTGCTTGGTTTCGACGAACGTGGTTTGATCCTCTTCTGACCAAACAATGTCCTTGCTTCCGCCCGACAGGAGAGCAAACAATGGGCGCATGATGCGGGTCGCGGATGGTATGAAACAGTGATAAAAGTTTACCATACCGAGGAATTCTTGCAGGCCCAAGATGGAGGTGGGTCTGGTGAAATGGCGAATGGCGTCGACTTCCGCAGGCAGGGGCAAGGCGCCGTGTTTGTCGATCCGATGACCCAGGAATTCGATTGTCTCCAGCCCAAATTGACATTTTGCTGGGTTGGCAGTCAGGCCGAAATCCCTCAGGCGAGAAAAGAGTTGTCGGAGTTGCGTGAAATGTTGCTGGCGGCTGTTGCTGGCGATCAAGATATTGTCGAGGTATATGAAAGCGGTCTAGGTCGCGCCCGACTGCGTCCATGAGTCGTTGGAAGGACTGAGCTACGTTCTTGAGACCAAAGGGCATCCGGACGAATTCAAAAATGCCGAAAGGTGTGATCAGCGCCGTCTTCGGAATGTCGGTGTAATGCACCGGGATCTGGTGATAACCGCGGACAAGATCGACCTTGGAAAAAATGGACCGCCCTTGTAGGTTGGCAGCAAAGTCTTAAATGTGCGGCACGGGATACCGGTCCGGGGTAGTGATGTCGTTGAGGCGTCGGTAGTTACCACAGGGCCGCCAGCTTCCGCCTGCCTTGGGGACCGTGTGTAGAGCAGAGGCCCATGGGCTGTCCGACCTGCGGATGTCCCCCAGCTCCGCCATTTTTCTGAATTCGTCCTTCGCGAGGCGGAGCTTGTCTGGGGGTAGCCCCTGGACGCGGGCGTGGAGGGGAGGGCCCTCGGTGGGGATGTGGTGCTGGACGCCATGCTTAGGCAAGTTGTTGGAGAACTAGGGCGTTAATGTGGACGGGAACTCTGCCAGGAACCGGGTAAAACTCGTTGGTCGATGTGGTGACGGAGTCGAGGTGTGGGGCCGGCGGCATGGCCTCACCCAACGAGAACGTTTGGAAGGTCCTGGCATGTACCAAACGCTTACCCTGCAGGTCAACCATCAGACTGTTGGCTCGAAGGAGTCAGCATCAAGGAGTGGTTGCGCGACGGCGGCCAGGATGAACGTCCAAGTAAAGTCGCAGGTGCCGAACCGGAGGTGTACCAACCCAGTGCCAAAGGTCTGAATGGCGCTGCCTTTGGCTGCTCTGAGGGTGGGTCCTGGCGTACAGTTGCAAGTCCCACGGCCGTTGGGAGGCACGACGCTGACTTCAGCTCCGGTGTCCACTAGGAACCGACGTCCGGAACGCCTGTCCCACACATGCAAGAGGCTATCCGGGTGGCCAGCCGCCGTAGCCATCAGCGGCGGCTGGCCCTGGTGTTTCCCGGAAACCGGCATGGTGACCGGCATCTGCGGGCATCAGCACCCCACCGCTGGTGGTACAAACACCATTGGTCGTTCGGTGCCTCGGACCTGGTGGCGATGGGGGGCGTTCGTTCTCCGGGTCTAGCTTGCTGGGCCGCTGGGTACGTGGCGTAGCAACGCGCTCGACCGACGCACCGCTCTCCATCTTCGCCCGCCAAAGGACATCCGCTCGGGCGACCACCTTCTGGGGTTCGCTGAAATCGGCATCATCCCAGGAGCAGGTGGATGTCGGCGGGTAACTGCTCCAGGAAGATCTGCTCAAACAGCAGGCATGGCTTATGCCTGTCTGCCAGGGCCAACATCGCATTCATGAGCGCGGAGGGGGGGCCTGTCGACCAACCCATCGAGGTGGAGGAGGCGGGAGTCTCCGTCACGTCGTGAAAGGCCAAAGGTCTCGGGGAGGAGAATCTTGAACTTATCGTACTTCTCCTCCTCCGGGGGCGCCTGGATGAAATCCTCGACCTGGGTGGCGGTGTCTTGGTCGAGGGCGCCCACCACCAATAGTGCTTGGTGTCGTCCCTGGTGATCCGGCAAACCCGGAACTGGGCCTCGGCCTGATCGAACTGGAAACTGGGCCGGAGGGTCGAGAAGGTGGGCAGTTTAAGGGCTACTGCCTGTACCTCTTGCTGTGCAGACACCGTGGGTCCATAAACGTTTAGCCTGTCGGGGTCACCAATGTAGCGGCTAGCTACACACAACCAAATCAAGACACAGAGTCGCTGGTTTCGAAATGGAAGGTCTAATCCCTACTAGGGAGAGGTGCGCCTTCAATAGCTGAGCAATTCCCGCGCTACAGTTCTGGCGCTGACGAACGCGCATGTCACCTGACCTTCCCGTGCGCGTGCTTACCCAACCCAATGCTGGGGAAGAAGGAAGGCCCCGCGCCATCTTGGATCGAGGCCTCCGACGACGTCGCGATTTCGGGAGCCGGTTCGATGCCGGTGCGGTGAGTCGCTGCAGCAGAATTGGATGTGAAATTGTAGAATATATTATTGCCGTGTTTGCGGACTTTCACCTCAAAAAAAGGGAGTATGTAGGAGATATAAACCGTGCAGCACAAACGTAACCAGGAATGTTATTGACACGCTGCTCAATAACTGGAATTAACGTTCATTCTTCCTTTTTTTGCTTCTGATCCCACGGATTGAGTCTCTCTAATAAATATGAAGGCTGTCTTTGTAACACACTGTCAGTTGGATTCCAGCATCGACCACCAAGTATCTTCATCACTTCTCCGCCAGGATGACAGCTCCACTCAGCGTGTATTCGTTTTCTGTGCTACCTCCAATTTTGTAGACAGAAATGATTTACTATCCGATTGTAGCAGCATGTGGAATTCCTGTTAGGTGATTAAACCCGATTCCAATTGTTACACTTCCGCGATTCATCATTTCCCGATCGTATCTCGTTAACAATCTGCTTTATATTTTCCCCTCCAGCAAATCAATTGAAAGGCGAAATGAACGGCGGCCGCTTATTTCGGCGTTACTAACATCGGTGACATTTGTTTCGTTAACAAAAAAACGAATCCACGTTTTCACTTGGATCACAAATAACTTAAGATCTGTTTCGTTACTTCTTGTACTTGCAGGATAATGTGTTTCGACTGAAAATCCCCGCAGACAATAGAACCAATTTTTGTTTCCATTAATCCCATTAACAATCTCGGTTTCCAGTTACTCTCGTTAAATCTCTTCGAAACGACATTGTTATGTTTTGTAAAATACCCCATTTACCCGCTGCTGAGTCCAGGCACATCGGCAGCTCTCAGTACCCACACACAAAGCTAAGCTTCTCAGCAGTCAGGATAGCGATTGGGGTGTCACTAATCAGTATGTCCCCACTGTTTTACGACGAAGTTCACGATAACCCACGGGGATCCCCACACCTAGCGAAAGTGGGCTTGTCTTAAGTGCAGAAATTTATATTCCAGCCTGGTCTACTCAGCAGATCGAATTACATACCTTTCTCTAACCCCGCTCAGTTGATATCCTGACACTGTCAGAAACGTGTGCACGTTGTACCCCAGTCCTCCCCGTTCCTGTACGGCGATTAAATCTACATTACTTGATGCATGTTTCCTCTCTTCTTTACAATTCCATCCGTTTTCTGCCCCTTCACTGCCCATTCTGCCGCTACCTCCCTGAGAACGATTGTCAGCTTCCATAGCGTTGACCACATCTCCCACGTTCTTCCAACCGCAGAGTTCGTTTTTTTTTATTGACCATCGCCGACATCAGCAAAGTTGTCGGACAAGAAAATGATATCGATACAAGAGCTGACTGCTGAAGAGTACATCAATCTACAACCCGGAGAAACAATGCTCAGGGCTTGCAAAATCTGTCAGCATCCACTCTTTGATCCAACTTCGTATCCGAATCGTCACTGTCCTATTCATTCCATCGGTCTCAGTGACGCGATGAAAACATCCAGTCGCGACTCTGCAAACATTTTCGTTTAAATTCAGGCGGGAGTCTATTTCCTCCTCCCTCACCTTAAATTAATCATCAGGTCCGTGAAATATGATTTCACAACAATCAATCCCCTTGTTCTGTTTAACATCAACCGCTGCTGAATTCATTTACACAGAATATCACCCATCAGTGTAAGGACACCTGTGTCCAGTCTCACGCATAGACGAGATGGGTGCTAGTCTGTCAGATTCATTGTCACTGTCAAAATTCACGTTGTTCCTCTTCCCGAAGTTCAGTCAGGGAGGGGATATTCTGATTCCTGACCACATGTTTTGACAGCATGTTTCCCCGTTACTTTATTTCATGAACTGTGCACTGAGAAAATCATTCCTCTTCATTACTACTTGCTTTGTTTTTAATTGGCACATGTTATGAAGTTTGCGACTAAGTTTTTACTTCAGAGAGCCGATCCACAGAATATAAGTGTGAATGTTTTATTCCAACCTTAGAGATAATGCGTTAATTAAAACAAACACGGTGCAACTGACTCCATAAATGCATCTAATTGATTGTTTCTGATTGTTCTTATGTCGAAGAGAACATGGTGACGATTGTGATGCTGTCCCGGGGAAATTGCGATCTCTCAAAATGTGTCTTTCGCTACCTCGTGGCCCTGGCAGCGGCAGATCTGTTTGTCGTTTTCACTGATGTGATACTGTTCCGTATTAATGATTTATTTTTCCCAACAAGCTCCCTGTTCATTGCAGAACTGTGGGTTTTCCATAAAGTCCTTATACATGCAGTCACAGACATTTTCGTGTGGTTGACACTCTCCTTCACATTTGATCGTTATGTGAAGATTTGTTGTCACAAGCTGAGGACAAATATTTGCACCGAAGACACTGAAGCCAAACTTATTGCTCTGTGTGTCCGCTGATCTTTTGCAAAAACATCCCCTGGTACTTTGCATTTGATCCTGTCTATCCCGAACAAAACGTATCATGGGGCTACCTTACGAAGTTAGATTTCTATACTGAATTCACATGGGTGGTATTCAGATTGATTCACCGCTGTTTGACCCCTCTGCTCCCAATAACCCTGATAACGCTGCTCAATGCTCTGACGGTCGGGCACATTTTAGCGGCCGGTAGAATCCGCAAGATTCGGAGATGCTGCAAAATTGATGCGAATGAGGTTGATACCGAGTTGCAAAACAGAAGGAAATCCATCAACTTACTCTTTGCAATTTCAGGCAATTTCATACTGCTTTGGATGACGTATTTTGTCTTTTCCCTATTTGTCCAAATTACACGGCGGTATTTTTCCACCGGTTTACATGACCCGATGTTCGTCGCGGATGAAACCAGCTACATGCTTGTGCTTTTGAGCTGCTGCACAAACACTTGTATTTATTCAGTGACTCAGACCAAATTCAGAAAGGAGCTGACAAATGGGATGAAATATCCGCTGAGAATATTATTGAAATATGTGAAGGAATGAAAATAATGTCGAATTCTGGGCATTAGATCTCAGCAGAATTTCCTCTCCTGTTTTACCTGAGACTAGTGATTTACCGTTATGCTTTAGACGCATGGTTGAACAACATCGGAAACATACTGGTCGATTTTAGGTTGATAAGAATGAAGGTTTATACTCAGTTGAATGCGGAGAAAACCCGTCGTCGTGGATTTCGATAACAATCATGCACAGAAATCTACTGCAAACCTTGTGTTCCTGTTCAGTCTGAGATGAACAGACAATCTCGCGCACGGTCAATGTAACGCTTGGAAATAAATAAGTAGTAAAATTATTCGGAAGAAAAATGCAAGCGTACATGGATTCGCCTGAATACAATAAAGGATTGATGATAATTAAGGTCAGATATTGACTTCATTTTTCCTTTCTTTGCCGGCAACCTCGCCATAAGCAGCAGAGCTGCGGTCAGTTAACTTGGAACTTCAGGAATGAAGTCTTTCCTCACGAATTAAGTTGTGTCCACAGTCAGCGTTTTTCAAACGGCTGTCAGACGGACATGTCGATGGGAAGTACTGATCTCAACGACCAACATCTGGCCGTTTCTATTATTACGGTAGTTTTATGGGAAAATGTCTGGGACGTGTCAATGAACACTGATTTTGTCAGACGCTAACATTAGAAAGTGACGAGCGGTGTTGTTAGTGACGAGTCTCCTAACCAATGATTTCCCCAGTAGTTAGCGCCGTTGATGACGTCGTTCACCGTCTGTGACCTTTTGATCTCGGTCACTCATGGAGGCCGGATGTACACACAGGTTTGGCACGAGTATTGATTACTGGCTTGAAAACTGCCAGATTATGAATTGGTAGGGAACTGGATGCTGTGTCCTCTGGCGACAGACACCTTGTGATCGAATATAAGAGTAAAACCAATAATACAGTCCACGTGAATCGCCATCTTATTCCCAAAAAACTCCCTCTGCTACGTGACGTCCTGAGGAAGGACAGATTGCAATAGACTGCTCTCCGTTCTGAATACTGCTAATAGGCAGTTGTTATCCGGGTGTCCCTGGGAAACAAATGGGAACGCGTTTTGGAACGCATTGCAAGTTCATCATGCCACCTAGAAAAAAATATTGCTCGTCTATTGCCAGATCTTCAACAGCTAAATCCAGCGGGTGATCATCATGTTACCCTGGATGGTCAGTGGATAGCGTCGGGGTCCAGTGATCTTCCCCCACACCATGGAGTGTTTGAATGTGTGAACTCGGTGCGTGGAGCCAACAGCCCCAGTTATCAACAATGCAGATCCAAGGACACACTGATGGGCTGTCTAGGTCAAAGGGGTCACTGTTTGAGATGAAGGGCTCAGATATTCAGGACAGAGATAAGCGGAAATTTCAAGCAAAGGTAGATAACCTGAGTTCTAAGACCAAGGACATGAGTAACCTCTGCGGTTGAGCATATTGGGGACAATTACATGTGTTTTAACATCGAGTAAATTACAGTAGTGAGAGAAGAGCAGCAAAATGGCTCTGAGAGAATGTATCAGTCATCATTCTGTTGATTGTCGCAGCTACTGCCTACTGATATTTAGAGCGTTTACTTTAAATCTCATCAAATCCATCCGTTACGGCTCTGATACTCGTTAGACACAGAATAACCTTGCTCTGCACCTGAGATGCAGAGTCAAATTTGTGCACTCTCCACTCATCCACAGGACACGGGTGTGTAGCTGTAACCTTTGCACTGAGTTTCATTTTCGAGTGCAGCCCATTATTCAAGCAGCAGGAATACAGGATCCGCGGTAATGGGGCAGGAGCAATATCTCAGTCTGACTACTGTAAACGGAAGTTTCACTCGGGGGTACCAGGTGAACTGGCGGGGCAGGAAATCCGTCACTGGACATCCCGCCGTTGCACTGGGCAATTGCTGGTCCAATGGGACCGATAGGTGCAGAGACGTGCTGGGATGTTTGGAACAGACTCTGTGATGAGGAAGTGTTTCACACTGAGGCAAAGTTCTGTAGTTGTCGTCGCTGCTTGTCAGGGGTCACACTGCGAAACATCACGGAGACAGTCCTTAGGGGCCTGGAATACGTGCCGACTATGAATCAACCATTTCCTCCAATCCGAAACTGACAAGTTTTATTCCCCCCAGATTCTCATTAACTTCCCCCAGAAACTACCACTTACCAAGAGACGAGGGTCAAGTTACAGCTGCCAATTCATGGACCAACTCTCACATGATGGGGATGAGAGAATGAACGTGAACATGTCGTGGTTACCCGCAATAGATAAATGACCAGGAGAAGCAGAATATTACTCAAGAAGTTCAACTTTTATTTGCAAAGAAAAGTTATGATAGTCAGACAGTCAGTTACCAGTCACGCTCTGACTACTGCCCTCTCTGACTGCCCCCGAGCAAAGCTCGAGGGCCTTTTTATACCATTTTTCTTAGCTTATTTACATTGTTACAATCCATCATGTTCTCTCTTATCTTCACAGTTTCATCCTTTACCATCTGCCTCCTTTCACAATTATCTCCGAGCTCACAACCATCTGTCTTTCGCCACAGTCAGGAATTGACTCAATCGCAGGGTGTCCCAGTTATTTATGGGAATTGGGGGTCCTGATACGAGGCTGCAGAGTTATCAGTTATAAAACAATACTTGGCTTATTCACTACAAGGCTAATGGTTATAAAACATTACGATATCCCCCTATACCCCATGACTTCTGAGACTTGCTAGCATCTGGATTATCACTTCAGAAACAACTATCAGCTTCAGAACTGCTGCAGAATCATTAGTCGCACTCACCCTAACGACCCTTAGCTACACAATAGATCAATAGTGTCTTCTTAGAAATGTGCTAACCATGGTTTAATGAACTACAGTAAATCAAATGTGTCTCTCTAAGAATGGGCTATTTCTTTAATGAGCCACATGTTTCCCGCACTAAGAGTTTCCCGCGCTTGAGCTGAAGAAGAAGGAGGCCCAGCGGCCATCTTAAGGAGATCAGCAGCCATCTTAAGCACAGAGCAAATTATGAATAAAAAGCACAGCCTCTACTTTCTATATATTCCATATATTCCCCCTTTGAGACCTATTGGTCTCACATAGAGAGAGAATTCAAAAGGGCACGGTATTTAGATGCTAAAGCCAATCATCCCAATAACAGGTAAAACGTACTTTTCGTGCACGAGCTACATGGATTCACTCTCTATTTCCTGGGCCAGAGGACCAAAAACCCATCCCTCCGTAGTGGAGACGGGGGAAAAGACCCTGAGCCCCTCACAGACTATTCCCAACATAAACATAATTGTCTTCCGCAGTGTTATCATCATCATTTGGCATATCTCCCCGAGTCAGATCATAGAGGTATGTTGTTGCAACTTCCTTCTCCGGGGGTTCGACTCAGCCATTGCAAAATTATCGGAAACTGCTTCGCTGTGGCACGCACTAAAAAGGACTTAAAGAGTGGAAGGAAGCAGTACAAAATAAGTGTAGACATAAGCCATGCCATACCCGCAACCATTGCAATTTTAGTTCACCAGGCTCCCCAACCACCTCATTTACTTTCCAGCCAGTCAAAAAACTGATGTCCAAACCCTGCATTCTGTTTAACCTCTCTCCTCAAATTTTTCAATTTATTCATTGCCTTAGCGAAGGATCCCTCTGGTCTGGTGTTATTTGGTATAAAACTACAACAATGTTCCCCAAACAGTACACAAACACCTCCTTTTTCTGCTAGTAACCAGTCTAACGCCTGCCTATTCTGCCATGCCATTTTGCTGGTTGCATCCAATTGCTCTACTAACACGGAGAGGGCATCATCAGTGTAACCGATAAATCTCTGCTGATTATAGGAGATATAATTTATCCATTCCACGTTCTTACGAATCACAATAACGGGGATTATCGATTCCCATCCAGCTGCAAACTCATTCCTTGCCTTAAATTAATTGGAGATACCTCCAGGCTGACCTATACTATCAATGCGAACTTCCGTGTCAGGGGTATATTCTCTCTTACTACGTTGTAGTGCCTACTGTGGTGCTGTGTCCAGTTTTACACTTGGAGATAAAGCAAGGGGCTTCAGCAACATGACACGAGTGCAAGTCCCATCCCATCTAAGCGGAATTGTCGATCTCAACCCTTCTCCCAGACAGCACAGCCACCAGATGTCAGCCAATGGGGTATCCTGGACATCCAATGCACCAATCACACGTTTTGCAGTCACATTCCAAGTGATACTACAAGGATCTGTAAAGTTACCAACAGGAACATCTCCCTTTCTCATATAGCATTCAAACTTAACCCCCTCTGTCAGATGTACACTCTCAACTGGAAGCGTCTGATTACTATGGTTAGTTGGATAAGCCTTGGGTCTCACTATAATTCCACTTTTTAATTAGTGAATCCTGGTCATAACGGGAGGACCCCTGGAACAACATGCACCAGAAAGGACAATATGGTATTTCTTTGATACACGACTGGTAGCATGTAGTTTTAATCACACAGGGGTTTTCGGATGCACAGGTCTGACTCACATTACATTGTTGCATGCATGTTTCCCCATACTGACGTTCCCATTGCCTTCAGGTGGAGGAGTTATATGGCATGGGCACTATGTGATGTATTGCCCTTGCCCTGGTACAAAAGTAGCAGCCCGTTCTGGCCATTACTGCTGTTGTATAATATGCTCATTGATACCAATAATTAGTGCGTGCTTGCAAACATGGTAAGGAAGTAAGTGTCACACTTCTTTTAGCCCTCTCTCTTACGTCTTGCGAAGCCCTAATATTACCATGCCAAGGCTGCCAACTCTGCCAAATTGCTAATTTCCAAATTCGCACAGGAGTTGACAGTCTCGTTATTACAGGAAGTTGGACCGGTCGTCCCCAACTCATCCCCATCCCCATTATCTGGAGAAGGGTTATGTGCCACAGGCGCATTTCCGTCATTCTCAGAACTGTCAGTGTGTCCGAAAATCTCACTTACTATCTGGTTCAGATATCCCGCGGAGTGGGGGTTTCCTGTTCTTCCTGTTTCTCTTCCACTACCCTTTTCTCCCTCTCACTTACCACGGGCTCAACACCAGGCTGTTCCTGTAGAACAGCCTTGGTGCAATGGCTAAGATGATACCGGGTGGATCGTCCTTCCACTTGAACTGCAGTGGGCGATGCCTAGGTTACCGTAAAGGGCCCTTCCCTTCTTGGCTCATTCCACTTTCTTCGGAATATCCGCACATAAACCTGATCTCCTGGTTTAATAGGTCCTTCCTCCAGTTTTGCCTTTATCTCCTTTTGTTTTTCCTGTTGTTACATAGACTTGTGTATCATAGTTAATTGTTGCATGTACTTTTTCAGTTCCAATTCTAACTGTTCCAAACTATGTCCTTTATATGGGCCTCTCCATTTAGGTACTGGCACGGGTCTGCCAGTGTGCATCTCATGTAGTGTCAGGCATGTTATACGATTAGTCTGCATACGATAGCTTATCAACGCTAAAGGCAGGGCATCAACCCAATTGAGCTTAGTGTTTGCTCCAATCTTATTCAGTTTAGTTTTCAAAGTCCCACTAATTATTTCTACCGTACCCTGTGACTGGGGATGATATACGCATCCAAATCTATGTTTTATCCTTAGAGCTTGCAATACTAACTTAACCACTTTTTGGATAAAGGCTGACCCATTGTCGGAATTGATCTCTGAGGGTAGTCCAAATCTTGGAATTACTTCGTTTGTCAAAACTTTTACTACAGTTCCTGCTCCTAAATCTTTAGAGGGTACTGCCTCTACCAACCTACTAAATCTATCAATCACAACCAGCATGTTTCCTTTTCCTCTTACTGGCTTTATCATATCCACATAATCAATCACTAAATGTTTGAATGGTCCTTCGGATACAGGTATATGACGTAAAGGGGTCGTAATTCCTTTCCTAACATTGTTTTGTGCACACACCTCACATTGCGATAGAATATGATCTACCAAAGCCTGTAAGTAGGGTGACCAGAATCCATCCTTTTTTTTATCTTTCTCATCACTTCCCCCCTTGCACAATGGTCCAGCCCATGTGCCTCTGAAATGAGGGTAGTCAACAAGGGGGCGAGTGCTACCAACTAACCGTCATCTATGCTCCATGAGCCTTCCTGGTTCCGCTTATCTCCTCTTTGTCTCCTCATTGTTTGTTCTGCTAAAGTTGCCTTACCTTGTATTTCAAAAATTTCCTCCATTACAGGTTCCGGACTCAGACTCACCTGAGGTGCAATAACAGCCAAACGACATCCAGAAGCTTTCCTGGCTGTTTCATCCGCAGTCTGATTTCCCTTTGTCACCATGCCATTTCCCTTTATGTGTCCCTGACACTTTATAATAGCCAATGCTCTTGGTTTCATCATTGCTTTTATGAAATCTAAAATATACTGACAATGCTGTATAGGGTCTCCATTGCTTTTATTGAACAGTCTTTGTTTCCATACCGCTCCAAACAAATGACATACTCCATGAGCATATGCTGAATCTGCATAAATATCAACTTTCTCACCTTCCATCATCTCACATGCTGCTGTCAGAGCATTAATCTCTGCTAATTGAGCTGAACAGGGTTTCGGTCAAGCTTCCAGTCTAATTGTTTTAAACTGATACTGATCCTGTTGCACCGCTGAACATCCTGTGTGTTTTCCATTGTGGTCTCTGTAACAAGAGCCATCCACAAACAAAATCTTTTTATCTGCCTCATCCAACGGTTCTGACTGTAAGTCCACTCTTAATTTTGCAAATATCATCGTATCCCTTACACACTCATGGGGCTCTCCTTCATAGCCCAGTGGAACATAATCACCTATGTTATTTATGGTAGACCTTTGTATAGTTATGCCTGGAAATGTCAATAACATCCGAAACGCAACTATCCTAGCTGGTGTCCGTACAAACTTTCCCTTTTTCAATAATTCTGCTACCTTATGAAGCGTATACAGAATCACAGGATAACCCATGGTCACAGACGAGGCTTTCTCATAAGCATAGTACAATGCTGCTAGTCCCTTATAACAAGGTGGATATCCCTGTGCCACCTCATCCAATCTCGCACTATAATATGCTATTGGCTGTTTTGTTCTCGCTTTGTCCGTCTCCTGTGTCAACACTGCTGCAACATAACCTTCCTGCCTGTTCGACACATAGAGATGAAAGACCTTTTCATGATCAGGCAAAGCTAGCGCTGGGGCTGACTGCAATTCCTGCTTAAGAGTGTTAAAAGCTATTTCTGCCTCCTCATTCCACTGCAGAACACCCTTCGAGTCTGTATGTCCGTCTTCCTTCATCATTTTCCTCAATGGTGTCACAATTTCAGCATATTCTCCAATCCAGTCTGAACTGTATCCTGGTATTCCCAAAAATGTCATCATCTGTCCTGCTGTCTGAGGTTTAGGAGCCTTAGTTATTGCTGCAATTTGATCCGGTGCTATCGATTTTGTTCCCTTAGATATTACTCTACTCAAATATTCTACCTGCCGTTTACGAAACTGCAGCTTCTTTCTGGACACTTCATGACCTCCACATGCTACTCTTTCTAACACAGCCAGAGTCTCCCGCTCGCACTGTTCCTCGCTTTCGGAGCAAATCAACAAATCATCCACATACTGTATCAGTATACTTTCCAATGTTATATCCTCTAGGTCTGCCTTCCATACCTGGTTAAAAATACGTAGTGAATCCTTAAATCCCAGCGGCATTCTAGTGTACGTATACTGGTTACCTCTATAAGTGAAAGCAAACAAATACCGGCATTGCCTCGCTAAAGGAATTCTGAAAAAAGCCGAACACAGATCAATCACCGAAAAGCAAACTGCCTCCGGTGGAACAACGTATGCGGGTTTGGGACTACAACTGGCTAAACTTCCACTACGTCATTCACTGCTCGCAGATCATGTACCAGTCTCCACTTTGACTTGTCTGCTTTCAAGACAGGTAACAGTGGAGTATTACAGGGGCTACTCGTACTTTCAAGCACTCCTGCCTCAGGCAACCCCTGTATTGTTACTGCTATTCCTTCTTCTGCTTCCGGTTTCAGGGGATATTGTGGCCTTCTAGGTAGAATCACTCCATGTGTTAGTTTTATTTCTACTGGGTTTGCTGATTTTACTCTCACTACATCTGTATCGTGTTGTGAGCATAAAATGGCTGGCAGTGCCTCCAGCCTTTTATCCTTCTGCTGGTCCTCTTCTTCTACCAGCAATGTCATATGTCATTGAGGAGTTATCTCGACTTCCTTAGGGTTTCCTACCATCTCCATGTCTGTTGCTACTCTGACATAATTATCGTCCCGACTTCCAAACCCTTGGTGAGACTATCTGCCAATCAATAATTGTTCCTGCTTGCTTCACCATGGGCCCCAAATCTTTGGAGTGGAATCCCTCATTTACTAACAGCATTACATGGGGTGCAGCTCCAGGCACCCTGTACCATTTCTTCAGAAATGCATTTTGTTTTATTTGTAAGGCAGCTCCCTGTTGCCCTATTATTATTTCCTCACCTTTTAAATGCTGCTGAGTATTTACTTCATTGTGCCATTGTCTCTGTAATTCTTTACACTGATTCTCGTCAAAAATTACTGTACAATGCAACTCAGTTTTAGCCGACTTGGCCTCAGGTAATATTGCCAGAGCGCCCTATTTCCATTTTCTCCAATTTTCCAGACTTGATCTTCTATGTCCCCTATCCAATACACATTCTCTGTTTCAGCTGCCTGCAACACGAGCCGAGTGCTTATTTTTCCCACACTTAACCCTTAATCTCAATTCCAGTTTTAGCAGTGCATCGCTGCCTCATAAATTGATCGGGGTTCCTTTGAACACTAAAATCTGTAAAACTATTTCATTATTTCCCATCTTGAAACTCACTGGAGCTGTAAATTGTGTTAACGGTGCTTTTCCCGAGAACCCTACAGTTTTAACAAACTTTTCTGTCATAGGAAGGTGGGAGGTGTCCTGTGTCTGTACACAAGTGTAGGGAACTCCAGTATCTATCAACATTGCTGTTATTTGCCCTTCTAGAATGATCTGAACAATAGGCTCTTCTTCCCCCTCCCCTGTTATCATTGGGTACTGTCACTTCCCACCCGGGTTTCTGTGCACCCCTGGCCACTTACATAGGGGTTAACAGGTCCAGTCGTACCAGCTGGGGCTGGTCCTAGATTAAACTGCTGCTCTCTAATCACTGACTCTCGCCGAAAGGTAGCAGGCCAAGGGTTGTAAGGACAGTCTCTCCTGATGTGCCCTGGCTGAACACATCCTCAACATAATCCTCCCGTTCCTTTTTCTACCTGTCTGTTCACTGGCCCTTTTTGCCCCTGATATGGCGTTTGAGGAAACGCTCCCTAAAAGACATTTATGACAGGCATGGGGCTTTCTGGCACTTGTCTGGCAATATAACAGGTTCCTCCAAACGCTGACGCTTTGTTCGTTTCGGTCGGCACAATCGGATCAGTTGTTGCTGGCCACACCTTTTTTCTTTTTCTTTTTCTTTCTTTTTAAGCTCCTCAAGCTGAATCTGTGTCAGCTCTTTTCACCTCCTCCTGCTGCTCAATCGCTTTTCGGTATTTCTTGATTGCGTGGACTACGTGGTCCCTAAATTCTTGGCGGGACATTGACGTCAGCCCTACCACCTCCTCGAGTCTGGACTTTACTTGGGGGGGCATTGCATCTACAATAGCTGTCCGAAACAATATGTTCATCAACTGATTACCCTCCACCTCTTGCTCTGTTTCCAGTCTCCACTTTTTCAACTGTTTTTCTAAGAATTCTGTCGGGTTTTCAGTCTCTCCCAGTGGATCCCACTTTTAAATCTTTGGAGTCCACTTTAGGTGGATAGCAGTATCTGAGGGCCCTCCATACCCTCTGCCTCACTGTCAAAACCGCTTCCATCAACATTTGGGTTGTCTGCTGCATTCGTTAAGCCAGCTGAAATCATCAGTTCTCTGAGTTTCGAGGTCCCCACCACCTTTACTGGAAGTGCCTTTAAGTCACCCATTGCCAGTAAACGTCCTATGGTCTCGTTTTCTCGCTCCCTCGTATATACTAGATAATGCATTTATCAGCCATTCCAGGTCCTGAGTTCCCCAAGGAATGTACTGTTTCTGTCCTGCTCCTTTCACTAACAGTGGATACACTCCACTTCCTCCCTCCGGGCACAGGCGTATTGATCCACTGTTCAATTCCTCATCAGTCTCTGGTCCTGATTATATTTCTATTTTCTGCCAGCCCTATTCTGCCGGAGTTTATTTTCTCCCTTGCCCTACTGTTTTTTCCTGTCCCCTTTTCGTCCGAAGTAGCTCAGCGTACTTTTTATACGTCCGGAATTCCTCGAACTCCCTCCGTTCTCTGTCCTCCCGCAATTTTTTACTCTCTTCCTTCAGTTCTAACCTTTGCTTCTCCATTTCCTACTTTGCTGCTTGCAACATTCTCTTTTCTTCCTCCCTTCTCTCTCTGAATTCCGTTATTTGCCGCTGATCATCATAAAATTCTATTTCCCCTTGTACCCCCACCATTCCTTTTATTATTGGGCACTGTTTTGGATTCCCTTGGTCTGGATAGGGAGGAGGTTTTCTACTTCTTTTAAGTCCGGATATAATGTCGACTTTCCCTCCTCCCCTGTTATGGGAAGCTGTCTCTCTGGTTTCCTTGCACCCTCTGATAACGCCTGATATGCTTTTCTTAACTTTTCTCCATCCGTCCTGAAAAGTATTAGTATCTCTGCGTCCTGCTCCCTATTCTGGTTTCTTTTTCCAGATTTGTCTTTTGGTTTGTAGTTTTTTTATTAACCCCTGCATTACCTTACACAGACTTAAGTCAAAGGTTCTCTCTTTGTCCATTTCTTAACCAGATCTTTAGTTCTCTTTTCCCATTTTTCCGAAATTTTTGTGATATCACTTTTAGATACTGCAAATGTTTTACTTAATATTTCAACTGCAGTTCCTTTTCCCGTCATGTTGTTTTACAGGGTGTTTCTCAGAATCTCACAACTCACTTGTTAGAGCTATTGTTTCCTATACTACTTCAACACCGAACTCTATAATTTTACTGCCCAATTTGCCGGCTTATTTAACCTTATCCAATATATCAAAAAATCTTACCTGTTCTGCCCGTGCAGACCCATTCCTAGGGCTGTATCAGCAGAACTTTCCTTTAAACCTCGTCCGTTCAGACCCTCGTCTTCTGCGAGGCGGTAGCAACAGGGACTTACCAACACCACGTGGAATTTTACTTTAATCAATTTCTATTCTACTCACCCCACTGCGCAGTTTTCTTGATCAATCCTCTGAGTCTCCTTTAATTTAAATTGATGCCAGATTCTTTGGATCGGAGAGACCCTTCAACAATCCTTTAACACTTCTGCGTCTGGAGACCTCCCACACCCAACAGAGTTTTGGTCCGAATTAACAGCGAAAATGCTTATATTTTTCTGGGTCGTCACCCTTTACTCTGCTGGTCTCGTAGGGGTCCCCTAGGGACTAGGAAGTGTCCTTGATTTGTCGTTATTTTCTTATGGGGCTCTTTCCGATCCTGATCATGACGACGAATTTGTCGTGGTTACCCGCAATAGATAGATGACCAGGAGAAGCAGAAGATTACTCAAGAAGTTCAACTTTTATTTGAAAAGAAAAGTTATGACTGTCAGACAGTCAGTTACCAGTCACGCTCTGACTACTGCCCTCTCTGACGTCCCACGAGCAAAGCTCGAGAGCCTTTTTTATACTATTTTTCTTAGCTTATTTACATTGTTACAATCCATCATACTCTCTTATCTTCAGTGTTCCATCCTTTACCATCTGCCTCCTTTTACAATAGTCTCCGAGCTCACAACCATCTGTCTTTCGCCACCGTCAGGAAGTGACTCAATCGCAGGGTGCCCCAGTTCTTTATGGGAATTGGGGGTCCTGGTACGAGGCTGCAGAGTTATCAGTTATAAAACAATACTTGGCTTATTCACTACAAGGCTACTGGTTATAAAACATTACGATGTCCCCCTATACCCTATGACCTCTGAGACTTGCTAGCATCTGGATTATCAGTTTAGAAAACTATCTGCTTCAGAACTGCTGCAGAATCATTAGTCGCACTCACCCTAACGACCCTTAGCTACACAATAGATCAATAGTGTCTTCCAAGGAATGTGCTAACCATGGTTTAATGAACTACAGTAAATCAAATGTGTCTCTCTAAGAATGGGCTATTTCTTTAATGAGCCACATGTTTCCCGCACTAAGAGTTTCCCGCGCTTGAGCTGAAGATGAAGGAGTCCCAGCGGCCATTTAAGGAGATCAGCAGCCATCTTAAGCACAGAGCAAATTATGAATAAAAAGCACAGCCTCTACTTTCTATATATTCCATAAACACCCGGAGGAAACTCACGTGGCCACAGAATCAGGGTGCGTCTTCCACCTCGACTAGAGGATCAGCTGCTGATCCACTTCCCCGCACTTCACTGCACAAAGCACTGGAACACTCAAACTCACCCGCTTTGATGCGGGAGATGAGATGCTGAGCAAGAAGTTACACCCAGGAAGTGCAGCACAATAACATTTCACATTGACTCAGAGGCGCCCACAGAAAAAAATTAACATAATTATTTCATGAAATTCTCTTAGTGACTGACATATTCAAACACAACGCTCCATCCAACGCACAGACACTCACAGACACATAAACATGCATGCAGACGCACACAGACTTGTTGATGCTGATGTCAATCTCTTCCTCACTGAGTCCTTCCTGACTTTCAGTATGTTGATACCCTCCCTTCCGTCTCCCTTCACAAGAAGTCCGAATCGATTGGGCTCAATGACATCTTGCACACGAACCGTCGTTGAGATGTTCACTGATTTTCGTTCTGTTGCTGGTATCACCTGTTCTCCCAGCAGTGAGATTACGGCACACATTAAGCGCAAGTGGCTTCCCATCCAGGAGCTGAACTGGATTCAGCCCCTTGAACTGTGGACTCCACTAAGCACGACAGTAGCACTGACCCAGGGCTGAAAGAAATTACTAAAGTGATGTCTGACGTTCCGCAGTGCAGTGAGGCCGACTGATCCGCCCTTTGATCTCTCCTGGTGACGGCCTGTGAGTGCCATCATAGTTCCTCAAATGACAGGAGTATTCCCGGTTGTTACACCAAAATCCGCTGTAACCATTGTTAAAATGAACAACATTCCCGCATTTGGGAAGGAACCCACTTGGGAGATTGAGCAGGCGCAACCTCTAAATTCGTTTTTCCACCCCGAATGAGTGTGTATGAGAACCGATTCACTGTGTAAATTATTCTTTCATCCAAAGGAGTGTCAGAGTGTCACGTGATTCACTCAGACACATCACTTTCACTGACAGAACTCTCACCTCTCCGAGGCCGCATTAACGTTCCCCAGAGCAACACCAGGAAACCCCACACAATTACTTTGCTCAACCGTGTTAAGTTTTCAATTTCTCAATCCCTGGCACGGCTGCTCTGGGGAACGGCAGCTCTCGGCAGGCAGTGGCTGAATCAGAGAGCGGAGAGTGATGGGTGGATTTGACAGAAGGGCTCTTTAGATCCATGGTTGTTGGTGAGGGAGGTGGTGAACGGAAAACGGTTGCGCCTACGACAGTTGCAGGAGAAATATGGCAGTGGTCGAGGGCTTCGACTGGGGATTATTTTGCGATCTTGGGCGTTGCGAAGGTAATGACCCCCTAGGAAAGCAGGAAGGTTGAGAAGGGGAAGATATGAGTCGTTATGCGATGCCACTGTACAAGGCGGAAATGGAAGAGGTGACATTATGCGTGCAACGTCTGGTAGAGTGAAAGCTGAGGAACAAGAGAACTCTATTCCTGTTCTGTCTCGAGGATCTGGGCTCATTGCAGAGCAACGGTAAATGAAGAGATGCGGGTCAGGACTCTGCCAATCATAGGAGAGGAGAAGGTACTTTTACTGATAAATGAAGTCTTTTCAGAACACGTGGAACGAAGAAGTCTCATGTCGAGAACAGATACCGCGGAGGCAGAGAAACAGAGATAGGGATGGCGCCCTTACAAGGGTCAGGTGGGTGGAAATGTCGTCCAGTTCGCTGTGGGAGTCTGTGGGATTGTCGAAAATGTCGGTGGATATTTGGTCTCCTGAGATTGAGACAGAGATCCAGGAAGGGAAGTGTTGTCAGAACTTTTCCAAGTGAATATGAGAGCAGGGTGGACGTCAGCAGCGATGTTGATGAAATTGTAGAGCTCCACACGGGTGGAGGATGCATAACCAATGCAGTCGTGGAGGTAGAGGGAAGAGGCTCGGAGAATGATGCCAGATTAAGAATCGAACATGGACTGTTCAATGGAGCTAAAGAATCTGCAGTCGTAGTTCAGGCCCATGCCAGAGCCGTGGCTAAGCATGTGACTGGTGGAAAGTGAGAGGAATCAAGGAGACGTTGTTCAGTTAAGAACATGTTCTGACTGGTGGTTGAGAAGGTCAGTCGGTGGGAAATGCTTGGATGTTGCAATATTCCTCACCGATCCGTACTGGGACCTAAGCTCTTTGTGACACTGTTACGGACTCAAAAAAAGTCCCTTTAAGATAGAGAGTGTGTGTGCTTGTGTGTGTGGGGCGTGCTTACGTCAATAGAAGATAAAGGACGTAATGACGTTGTTGAAGAAGTCAGAAGAAGAAGAAGGAGAGAGAGAGAGAAGGGAGAGAGACACCAGCCTGCTTGTTTTCTCTATCGATGGATGAGAAACAATAACTGTGTTTGCCACTGAAATCCATGTATGGAAGTTGAAAGTAGTCCGGTGGAGTTCACTTTGTTGCTGACCTGTAGAAGGAAACAGGTATTTGTGTGTGGACGACCACGGTTCGGATGCTTTTCGGGGTGAGGCAGTCACTACCGAGCAAACACTGAAGTGTCGTTTGGGGTCCATCGTGGAAGATTTGGATTTCGTATGTACTCTCTCTATGTTTTTCTACATCTTCATCTTATCTTCAGACAACGGTGGTTGTTGAAGAAGCCCTTGCTCATGTTTCACTTATGGCTTGCGGAACTGAACTTTAAGAACCATTCCGGAACTGGGAGTTTTGGACTTTGTCACACACACACACACGAAGAGTTTAGTTTTGGAGTTAACGTTCGAGGTTTAACATTCTTGAATTCTAACATACTAACATTTTTACTTTTATTTTACGTATTATCATAAGTAGTGATTAATAAAATAGTTTTTAACACTAAATCATGCTCAGTGTGTTTCTTTTGTTGCTGGTTCGTGACAAAATTGGGGGCTCGTCCGGGATCCAACCCAAAGGTTAACGAGTGTCGTCTGGGATAGTTCCCAAGGTTAACGAGATTCGTCTGGGATCCAATCCAAAGATTAACGAGTGTCGTCTGGGATCGTTCCCCAGATTGACAAGATTTGTTCGGGATTCAATCCAAATATTTTTGAGGGAGGTCTGATAAATTCTTTTTAAATTGGCTTGTGTGTGTGGAAACCAGCAGCAATGGATATTAAGGCATTTTTGGAGTCACCAACCCAAAAGGGATTGGAGGTGGCGAAAAAGGATGATCTGATAAAGATTACTTCAAGGCTAAACATTACAGAAGTAAAGCAGTCTATGAGAAAGGCAGATATTCAGAGACTGATAGCTGGCCATTATGTGGAAAATAAGGTGTTTGAGGAGGAAGTGTTAAAACAGTTTCCTGGTAGTGAAATAGCAATTTCTGAGGCGCAGGTGCAGCTGGCAAAGATAGAGGCTGAACGAGAGCAAACCCAGTTAAAGATAGAGGCTGAACGAGAGCAAAATAAATTAGAAGCTGAAAGAGAACAAAATAAATTAGAAGCTGAACGAGAGCAAAAGAAATTAGATGCCGAACAAAAGATAACAGATGAAGTTAGAGGCTGAACGGGAACGAGAACTAATTCGGTTAAAGTTTGAGGCAGAGGAGAAGGAGAAACAGAGGCAGCATGAAAACAAATGAAGCTTAGGAGTTTGGAATCTGATTCTGAAGATGGTTGTTCAGCCAGCAGGTAGGTTCGATTAGTCCCTCCTTTTGAGGAAGATCAGATTGATCAGTATTTCCAACATTTTGAAAAGGTTGCTGTGAGTTCAAACTGGCCAAGGAAAGGATGGGCTCTTATGGTACAGAGTGTGATTAAAGGTAAAGCTCAAACAGCTTATTTTGCCTTGTCTGCTGAGGATGCAGCTGATTATACAAAGGTAAAACAAACTATTTTGAAGGCCTATGAATTGGTCCCTGAGGCTTATAGACAAAAATTCAGAGATTTGAGGAAATCTGCAGATCAGACATATGGAATTTGCCAATGGAAAGAGAATATGTTTTGAACGATGGTGCCTGGCTAAAAATGTAGATGGGGATTATGATAAATTGACAGAATTGATACTAGTGGGAGACTTCAAAAGATGTGTTCCAGCTGAATTAACAACATATTTAAATGAAAAGGCAGTGGAAACTTTACAATAAACTGCTAGGTTGGCAGATGATTATGCTTTAACCTATAAATCCAAATGGGGACAACCTAAAACCTTTCAAAAGAGTTACAAAGACAATCCAGGTAAACCGGAGATTAAATTGGGAGGTAATCAAAAAGGAAAAGATGAAAAGAAGCCAGGTCTGGAGAAACCTGTTGAGCGTACTTGTTATTACTGTAGGAAACCTGGCCATGTGATATCTAATTATACCCTTTTGAAGAAAAATAAGGAATCTATGCCCAATGCTTGCTTTCAGGCAATTAAAAATCAAAAAGGTTCAGGAGATGCTGTTAAAGATCAATCCTTGCAAGAGGGAAAAGCTGGAAAGTTGGAGGAGGTGAGAAAAGAATTCCGTTCTTAGGTATCAGAGGGTTTTGTTTCACTGAATGATGAGTCACCCCAGGTGCCAGTGAAAATTCTTAGAGATACTGGGGCTAGTCAATCTCTCTTGCTGGACAGTGTTTCAAATTTCGGTGAAGAAAGTGACACTGGTGAAGTAAATCTAGTACGAGGTGTTACAGGTGAGACCATGTCTGTCCCTTTTCACAGGGTGATTTTAAAGTCAAAGTTCGTAGAAGGACCAGTCGAAATAGGGATAAGACCTAGTTTGCCAGTGGAAGGAGTTTACTTGTTATTGGGAAATGACCTTGCAGATGGAGAAATTGTTCCTGTGGTACGGTTAACGACCAAAACAAGGATTGATGAGTCTGAGAATGATCCAGATGTTTACCCATCATGTGCAGTGACTCGAGCTAGAGCTAGAGAATTAGCCAAGACAGACAGTCCGATGCAGTCTGATGTGGTTCCTTGTGACAGCCTAAACAGGACGAAAAGTATGATGCCTTATCTGATACTTTTCTGTCTTCACTGGAGGATCAACATCCTTATAGTGAGCCTGAATTTAAAGATTTGTCTTTTTCGAGGAAGGATTTTATGGTGGAACAGACAAAGGACCCTGAATTGACAGAATTGAAAGAAAAAGCACTCTCATGTGAGGAGATTGAAAAAGTGCCAACTGGATACTATGTCAAAAATGGAGTGTTAATGAGGAAATGGAGACCTCTTCATGTTCCTGTTACTGAGGAATGGGAAGTTATTCATCAGGTTGTTGTTTCAAAAGTTTATAGGGATGTGATTTTAAACCTGGCCCACAGTATGCCTTTAAGTGGTCATTTTGGTGTGAATGAAACTGTAGGGAAGATCTTGAAACAATTCTATTGGCCTGGTTTAAGAAAAGATGTGGTGATGTTTTGTCGAACCTGCCACACATGTCAGATGGTGGGTAAACCAAATCAAAAACCCCCTGTGGCTCCTTTGAAGCCAATTCCTGCTTTTGGGGAGCCCTTTTCGAAGGTTATTGTGGACTGTGTTGGCCCATTACCAAAGTAAGACTGGAAATCAGTATTTGTTAACCATCATGTGTGCCACTTCTAGATTTCCAGAGGCAATACCCCTTAGAAATATTAAGGCCAAGACGGTGTCAAAGGCTCTTGTAAATTTTTTTACCTTGTTTGGTTTGCCAAAAGAAATCCAATCTGATCAAGGTAGTAATTTTATGTCAAAAATTTTTCAACAAATAGTCTATGAGCTGGGAGCAAAGCAGATTGTATCATCTGCATATCACCCAGAATCTCAAGGAGCTCTGCAGAGATTTCATTCTACTCTCAAAAACTATGCTGAAGACTTATTGCTTTGAAAACACAAAGGATTGGGGCGAAGGTATCCATTTACTTTTGTTTGCCGTTAGAGAATCAATCCAGGAGTCAATAGGATTTAGTCCGTTTGAGCTTATATTTGGACATAGGGTGAGAGGACCTTTGGAGTTGTTAAGAGAGCAATGGGTTCATGAGGAAGTGCACTTGAGTCTGTTGGACTATGTCCAAAAATTTAAAACTCGGTTGGAGAGAGTCTGCCAGCTAGCGAGAGAGAATTTGATAACCATCCAGATAAGAATGAAGACATACTATGATAGACCTGCTCGGCCTAGGACATTCGCAGTGGGGCAAAAGGTGTTGGTATTTTTCCCTAGCCAAAATAATCCCTTACAATCTCGTTTTTCTGGACCCTATGTTATTGAATCTCGAGTGAATGATCTAACAGATATAATCAAAACACCAGATAGACGCAAGAAAACACAACTCTGTCATGTAAACATGCTAAAACCTTATTATGAGAGGGATTCAGTTGTGGCCTTGGTGGATGGTGTAAAGGTTGTTTCTAGAATGCCTGATGTTGATGCTGAGGAAGGCCAATTGAGACCAAATATTGTTCCATCGAAACTAAAAAACCAAAATATCATGGAGAACCTTGAAACGAAGTTGGACCATTTACCAGTTTCACAAAAACAACAGATGAGAGAATTAATTTTAAAATTTAAAAATCTGTTCCCAGATGTTCCAAACAGAACATCGATAATTACCCAGGATGTTGATGTTGGGGATGCAAAACCAATCAAACAACACCCATATCGAATGAATGTAGAAAAAAGTAAACTTGTTGATCAGGAAATAAAGTACATGTTGGAAAATGATATTATTAGACATTCTACTTCAAATTGGAGTTCGCCCTGTGTTATTGTACCTAAACCTGATGGAACAAATAGATTTTGCACAGATTACAGGAAAGTGAATGCTGTAACAAAGTCAGATGTTTACCCTATTCCTTGGGTGGATGATTTCATAGACAGAGTGGGAAAGGCAAAATTACTTACAAAGATTGACCTATTAAAAGGGTACTGGTGTGTTGCATTAACAGATAGAGGAAGGGAGATTTCAGCCTTTGTAACCCCTTCTGGATTCTATGAATACAATGTTTTGCAATTTGGAATGAAAAATGCTCCGGCAACATTACAAAGAATGTTTAATTCAGTGAACATGGGTTAAAACATACAGATGCCTACATTGACGACAGTGACTGGGAATGATACTTGGGAAGATCACATCTCTGCGTTAGAAAGGTTGTTTGAAAGACTTTCCAAGGCTAACCTTACAGTTAACTTGGCTAAAAGTGAATTTGGCCATGCCACTGTGACGTATCTTGGTTATGTTGTAGGTCAAGGTAAGCAAGCTCCTGTTCAGGCAAAAGTTCAAGCAATATCTGACTTCCCTATTCCCACAGGTACGAGGACTGTTAGAAGATTTTTGGGAATGGTTGGATATTATCGAAAATTTTGTAAAAACTTTGCTGATATTGCTCTTCCCCTAACTAATCTTCTGAAGAAGGGAGTAAAGTTTGTTTGGACAGATTCTTGTCAAGAAGCATTTGAGAAGCTGAAAGCCATTTTATGCTTCCATCCTGTGCTCAAAACACCTGACTTTGAAAAGCCATTTTCATTAGCAGTAGATGCCAGTTATGAAGCTGAAGGAGCTGTGTTATTGCAGAAGGGTGAGCTTGATGATATTGACCATCCTGTAGCTTACTTTTCAAAGAAATTTAATGAGCATCAAAAGAATTATTCCACCATAGAGAAAGAATTACTGTGGCTTTTTTTAGCCTTGCAACATTTCAGTGTATATGTTTGAACCGCTCAGAAACCATTGACTGTGTATACAGATCATAACCCATTGGTGTTTCTGAGCCGAGTCAAAAACAAGAACAGAAGGATGTTAAACTGGAGTTTAATTTTGCAAGAGTTTGATCTCATGATAACTCACATTAAAGGCAAAGATAATGTGATTAAGATTGTCTTTCTCGATGTTAAATAGGAAACATGTATCTGTACTAATCTGATAGTCTGTAGTTGTGTGGCATGATAATTATTAACATTACTAACTGTATGCGCGGTTAAAACTTTCTTGGGAAAATTTTGTTTTAGGTGGGAGGTGTTACGGACTCAGTGAAAGTCCCTTTAAGATAGAGAGTGTGTGTGTTTGCGTGTGTGGGGCGTGCTTACGTCAATAGAAGATAAAGGACGTAATGACGTTGTTGAAGAAGTTAGAAGAAGAAGGAGAGAGAGAGAGAAGGGAGAGAGACACCAGCCTGCTTGTGTTCTCTATCGATGGATGAGAAACAATAATTGTGTTTGCCACTGAAATCCATGTATGGAAGTTGGAAGTAATCCGGTGGAGTTCACTTTGTTGCTGACCTGTAGAAGGAAACAGGTATTTGTGTGTGGACGACCACGGTTCGTATGCTTTTCGTGGTGATGCAGTCACTACCGAGCAAACACTGAAGTGTCGTTTGGGGTCCATCGTGGAAGATTTGGATTTCGTATGTACTCTCTCTATGTTTTTCTACATCTACATCTTATCTTCAGACAACGGTGGTTGTTGAAGAAGCCCTTGCTCATGTTTCACCTTATGGCTTGCGGAACTGAACTTTAAGAACCATTCCGGAACTGGGAGTTTTGGACTTTGTCACACACACACACACACGAGGAGTTTAGTTTTGGGGTTAACGTTCGAGGTTTAACATTCTTGAATTCTAACATACTAACATTTTTACTTTTATTTTACGTATTATCATAAGTAGTAATTAATAAAATAGTTTTTAACACTAAATCATGCTCAGTGTGTTTCTTTTGTTGCTGGTTCGTGACAGACACACACACAAACACATGCGCACACACGCACAAACACACGCATGCACACGCACGCACTCGCGTGCGCACACACACACACACACACACACACACACACAAACGCACGCACGCACAAATATCTGTCAGGATACAGCGTGATTGAGATCAGTTGCTGGTATGGCCGGACACATGGTATATGGATTTTAATTCAGCCAAATGTGAAATGTTGCACTTTGGGCGAATCATGTGTAAAGGGAAGGCACACAGTAAGTGCCAGGGTCCTAATCGGCGTTGATGCACAGATGGTTCTTGGGACCCAAGTCCATGAATCCTGACAGTGGCCGCAGGAGCCAATTCGGCGGTAAAGAAGGAGAATGCCCCTTTCAGAGTCCTGAAAGCTGCTCTGAGATAGGCATATTAAAATGTAACGAGTGGAGAAATATTGTCCATTTACAAGCAGAAGGATTATTTTGGTACAACATCATGGGCGAAGGTCCCTTCCTGTGCCGTATTGTTCAATGTTCTACGTTGTATATATGTTGCAGAAGAAGCGATAGACTCTCAGTCAGTGCTGATAGGGATTGCGATTTCATAGGGACTGGACGTCCATGAAGAAGATGAGGCGGTGGGGCCTGGGAATTGGAAGCTGTTAATGTGGTGGACAGCATGCGAGCTAACAAAGATGCAGGTTGGAAGGGATTGGACATGTGGGACAATATGGATTCATGGTGTAAGGAGGTTAGTTCAGTGGAACGGGAAGAGAAAATCGGCCTGCCAAGGTAGTGGTGTTTGTGGAACGTGGATCCACAGGAAGGTGCGCCAGCGTCTTTAATTTCTTCGGAGCTTAAGCAGGTTCGGTTGTCATCGAACACCAGAACAAATTTCAGCAGACGGACTGTTGTAAGTTTTCCTGACTTGTTGCAACATGATCTGGCATATAGATTTGAATGCGTAGGAACGTAGGAAGATGCAGAGTGTAGTGGACTCAGCCAAGATACGGGAACATCCCTGACAACCATTGGTATTATCTACAAGAGGCGCTGCCTCCCGCAGGCAATACCCATTACCAATGATCCCTACTTTCTGACCAATGCTGTCTTCTCGCATCCACCATCAGGCAGGAGGTAGAGAAGCCCGACTTCCCACTTCAGCAGGCTCAATAACAGCTGCTTTCCTTCAACAATTCCGTTCTTGAACTAACCGGCACAAACCTAATCATTACAACACTTTGATCACTTCGAACTAAAATGGATTTCATGTTTTATTTTTGTTCCAACTTGCTCAACTCTGGGAAAAATGAGTATTTCTTTAATTTATATTTTTCTTGTGAATGCTGATTATATTATGCCATGTGCCAGTGATGATGCTGCAAGGAAGCTGTTCATTGGGCCTTCAGATATATTTGCTTCCGCATATGACAATAAGACCGACATTGACAGATGTGTTTTTTCCCCTCTGCTTTAGAATTAAATGCTCTTTCGTTGCCAGATTGAATACAAGTTTTGAGATGTCTACTTGTGGCCAGGCAACTGGATATAATGAAATCTGTTTGTCTTCAGGGGAACTGGAAATAACGAAGTCACGGCTCTGTGGCGGAGCTTGGAGACCTGCTTCCCAGAGAACAGGGTTCAATCCGAACATACAGGGCCGTCTGTGTGGAGTTTGCCCGTTCTCCCTGTAACCATATCGGTTTCCTCCTGGTGCAAGCCGTTTGCGAATTACCCTGTTAAATTACTTTAGCTTCATGATCCTGAAGTTAGCCTTCACACTGATGGAAATTTCTGCCAATTTCTGTGTTCAAATTTGCTGATTAAATGAGGCGCACAGTACAAGAAGAGGGTGAAACGTTCAGGTTGGAAGTATTTGCTGGGGAGTCAAGGTCAGAGGCCTCGTCATTCTGGCTCTGCGTAATCCTCCGCTTCACACCCACTCCACACCACCCGCCATTCATACCTTGATCCGGAGAGTAAATGCGAGTTTATCACATTCGTCTGGATAAAATGTATCAGAAAGTTGTGGACCGAAATGACTTCAGATCAGTAGCTGCGTTTATTTTTGCATACAGGTTCCTACAATGTATTACTGCATCACGACTTTCAAACTCTGCAATTACATGTAACCAGCTGACGCATATTATATTTTATTAAACGGTGCTTCTGAGAAATCCGTGCTGGTTCGACCGTGTCTTGTGGTAAAACCCTGTAATTACACAGAGATTCATGTGCCTGCATCATAAGGGAAGAAGGCAGTACGATTTACTTTCTCCAGAAGCTGAACAGGCGGGCGGGGAAGGACGGGACAGAGATGTTTATGATTTCTTTCTACATTCTGGGGGCATCACATCTTTTAGCGGGATCAATGTTCTGTGACCTTTGCGCAAGAATTCACTTTACTGTTGACATTCCTGAGCACATTGAATGTATGATTGCTCCGGAGCACGAATAATTGACACCGTTCTCCGATGAAACTAACCGAACGGAAAGAGATGAAGAACACTTCTGTGGGGAACACTTTATGGGTCCAATGCATTGTAAATAGATTCGGCCAAACTCCTTATATCCTTGCTTCATATTCCCAAGGAGAGTGGGGCAGAGCGAACGTGAAAATAAAGATTGATGCTGGGCAGTTTTCACTTTCTAACGACAGTAAATTAATTTTGCTACAAGAGCCAATGGATATGTCACCACAATCCTCAACTGCTCCCTGAACTTAGTCTATTTCACTGCATAAATGCACGTGTGCTTGCAGCAACTCAGAAACTGGAGCATGAAACCTAACTCAGTTACACAACTGGGGAGATAAACTAAATTCCACAATCGGTTCCATATGCAATAAACTGTAAATACTGACCAAAACAGGATGAAGTTTCCCGAGATGACAAACAACAAGATTACGAATTTGCTTCTGCTCTCCATCTCCCGGTCTCTGGGAGTTTATCCACTCTTCTGACCCCGGAATGTCCTGCGGGTTCGGCTGTCCAGCAAAATATGCCTGATTGTTAAAGTGTTGAAGAGCAGAATCAAAACAAACGGGACACACAGGGTGAGAACATAATGAAGAAACTCCACTATTGTCCAGGTTACTGAGGTTATAACACGGAAATTCGTGTAACAAAACCAAGGGATTTTCGACCTCCTGTACCAAGGTGTACACATGAAATACCAGAAAATATTCTTTACACTGCTCAGCCCAGTCACTGTTCCTAGAACCGTAGCTGCTGTTTTCTCAGTGGAACACCAAGATTTCAGCTTTTGGCAACAAAAGGCTACAAATCTGTCAAAGGTGAATGTGACAGTGAATCAGACGGAACAGTCCGTGACGGCGTGAAGAAAGAAAACCTGGAAATTACACACAGCGATTTTCTTCACAAAAAACATGCGGTGAACAATTAGAATTTGTATAAATATTAGATCAAAGATAACGACCAGTAGATCCGCCGCGGCTATGCCCACCAGGTAGCGGGTGACCCACCTGGAGAGACCCCAGTTTTCCCGAGATAGGACCACAATCGCCACCAGGTTAACTGCCAGAAATACGAAAGAGACGAATTAACAGGAAAGAATGAGCACAATGTCAGCATTGTCTTGTCCTCGTGGGATAATCTTGAAGAAATATAATTTTTGCGCCTTATATCTGTTGCTCCAGGTGCGTCCTCCTGTCCATCGGTGAGACCCGACACAGATTTGGTGACGGCTTCAAAATACGCCTTTGTTCCGTCCACCGCAACAGCCTGGGCCTCCCGTTGGCGACCCACTTCAATTGCACATTCCACTCCATACTCTCATGTCTATCCATGGCCTACCCTACTGCCACTTTCAGGCCAGACGCAGACTGGAGGAACAACACCACGTTTCGCCTTGGGGATCTCCAACCTGATGACCTTAACAAGATTTCTCTAAACTTCGGTAACCCCACCCTGCCCCTTCTGAGTTTTATCCCTTGACTTCTCTCATTCCTGTGGCCTCCCTTCCTCCTTCTCTTTCCACTTTATTCGACCTCATGATCTGCCCGCCCCACCCCTGTCCCAATAACCTGCCTGTCCTTTCCTCACCTCCTCCCCTTTATTCCTTGGTTCACTACCCTCTCCTTCCGGATTCCTTATTGATCAAACCTTTGCCTCTTGTAACTATTGCCTATCAGCTTCTGAATTCTCCCCCACCTCCACTCCCACGCTGTTATATTTCCCCTCTCACACGGACTAGACTATCACCTGCCTGTATGTACACCTCCCACTCCCCCGAACTTCTTGTTCTGGGTTATGTCCACTTCTTTACCAATCCTGGTTAAGGGTCTCGAACCGAAGCGTCGACTGTTTCTTTCTCCATTCATTCTGCCTAACGTGCTGAGTTCCTCCAGCATCTGCAGAATCTCTTGTGTCTCCGGGTTGACTTGTTTCTTGTGTGGCAAAGGTCTTCCCCTTTCTCTGAAGGATGGTAAGTCCTGACAGGAGGTTAAACTACCAGCTTCCCAACGGCAGGTGGACAACTGGTCCCTGTTGTCTGAATTGTGAGCGCTGCGGGCAGGGTTCGAACCTGCGTGGAGAATTCCCATTGGACTTAACCACTCGACCGTGGCAGTGCTGGCCTCGTTTAAACGTCCATCGTTACACTCTTTCGAAGTTGTGGTTGTTGCCGCTGAGATGCTGATTCAAGCCGTTTCGTTTTCTGCAAGAAAGAGCAGTGAGGTGGGTGAGTCCGCAGTCCGCATCCTGATACCACCAGAAGGCGCGCCGTTTGGAGCTGTGTATTCTGCACTGTTAGTGCAGAACATGAGTATGTATCGATGTCATTGGCTTCTGTGCCGAGAATGAACGAGTTTTCCACGACACGGATGAATGTGGACGTCGCCGCGCCGTGAAACACGGACCTCCATTCAGTGTTAAGAAGACCTGTGTGTTCCTTCAACTTCTGAGCGCAGTGTGATGAGCAGAGAAAGTCACTGCCTCCTCCGTGTTCCCTCCGTCCCTGTCGACGTTCAACAGTCCTTCACGTCTATTCGATTTTCCCCCGGACACCTCCATGTGAGTGATTGCAAAAGATTAATTCTCATTCATTGCTGAAGCGTGTTAATGTCTGCAGTATAGAGTCACAACAAGTTGTGTCACGATTAACGACACCCCGCACGAACTATTTGGACCATTCGTAGGTCGGACGGAGGAGCATCGACGACTTCATGGATTTGAAGAAGTTCGCGAGATGGTTAACTTACTTGACGCTCATGGAGCTGTCAGGTTATTGCTCATCTAAGTGATATCGCGGTCGCTCACACACTGGCTGAAAACGCCTCTCCATCAGCTCGCCTGCACACATATGAATCGATATATATTGGCAACCGTTGATGCTTAATGCGAACTGCGTGAAATAAGACAAAGTAGTTTTTTTTGAGAAACAGCCGACTGGAGTATGGTATTACGGAATTGGGTTCACTCACGAGTGCTGCAAAAGTGGGCCACAGTGCAATTGACTGAACATTGAAAATATTCACCAACAATGAAGGCTTCGAATGAAAGCTGGACTGGAATTGTCACTTCTACATGAATATTACTGGATTGTGTTCGTTCCTTCAGTTATCAATTCTCCCTTGTGGAATTCCCCCAAAAGCCTCTCAGTGCCGACATATAACTAATTATCACATCCGTAGACAAGGTGTTCGTGGATGCGGTGAAGATTAGAATTACGACACAAAATCTGGGGCGGCAGAAACTGAGGTCAGAACTAAATTTCCAGCTCTCGCAATCTCAAACTGACGACACAGTAAAGCGACCGGTATGAGCGAGGGCATTATATTCGGGTTTTCACCCCAATTTCCGTCAGTGAGGGTTGAATTGTCTGCAAATTCGAGCCACTTGTTTCCTGGGCAAAAATTGTAGCAGGTGTTCGGAAAGTTCGCGGCACTTCTCTATTTCGGGCTCTTCTACATCAGTGCCAACAACGCCCATCAACAAGCAGACTTTCATTTTCCACAGGATCACCGTGCAGACAAAGCCTCTGCCTCTCACAACACATTTCCAGTCTTGGTCACTTCTTAGCCAATTACCTTGCGTCAGTGATAAGAAGTCCGAAGGAAATCGGTGCTTCTGAAATAAAACAATGCTTGTCCGGGATTTGAACGCGGGATCTCTCGCACATCAACGCAAACACGTCCCTAAGCGAGAAGCATACCCCTAGACCAGCAATCCGCTGCTGACCTTCGTGAATATCGGTGTGTCAGAAAACATGAATGCATTTGATGGAACAGGTTAATTCGCAGTTTTGGAGGACACGAACACGGATAAAGCGTCCCAGCAATACATAACCATCGCAGACGGTGGGGGGGGGGGGTGCAATCGGAAACGATTCACTAACGTGATGAATTGTCTCCATTTCACAGGCGGGGGAGAAAAGCAGAAACTATTGAAAATATTCAGAGAAGTTCTTCCTCCAGATTCAGTTGGCATTTGTCGTAAAAGTGCAGGATGGCACAGATTTGGCACGGGACTGAGTGAAGGATCCCCCCACATTGTGGCGGGAGGCAGTTGTTGGTCGTTAATAAGGTAGTGATCTGTTGAACTTGGTTCTGAAGTTTTCTGGTCAAACCAGATATGAGTCACCTCTCGCCGACCAGTATCGTACCATCTGTCCACCCGGCCCTATCATTGGTGGATATCTCCGAGTCACTGCAGTGGAGTTTACACACGTGTCTCGGAGGGAGCTTCGGATCTTCTCGTTGATTTTTGTGGAGTGTTCATTCAGGCATGGTGACAACTGGAAAATTAGTCTGCGATGCTAACACTGTTGACTATAAGTTGCGTGGGATTGGAGATGAGGAAGCTTCGTTTGCCATCACCTTTTGAAAGCCGAATTGCCTGAAAAAATATAAGCTGTCAAGTACCAGTCATGATATTCCAGTGTCTCCCGTTTGTATTATGTGAGAGCACAGATGAAAGAAATCTTCCACACTTGGCTCTGAACAGAATGCAATTCATGTAGAGCCACATCGGAATGAAACGTAAGATTAACCTTCTTACGGAGGAAGTGAGTTCAGAGCACGGTCCGTAACAAGTGTGTGTACATGTGCCTCCTGCCAACAACCCTCACCAGGCTCGCTAAATATTCGTTGTGGATTTCCCCATCAGCGGAAATCTGTGTTCTTATTTTGCTCCGGCAAATCTATCACATTTATCAAAACATCACATTGAGCTCGCAACTTATTCGGTCACTTTCACACATTTGTCCAAGTGTCTCCGTGTTCCATCGGAGCAGTTTCCCATTTCCACTTGCATTCGCCGTTAAGGTCCTATAACTGAAAACAGAAAGGCAAGGAGGAACAGAAACACCGGTCGCCCATCCCTCGCGTTATTTAGATATTCATTCGATCCTTGTTAATGTTTCTTGTGAACATGTCCAAACGTCAATTTCTGTTCCTGGAATCTCCAACGGCCCCCACTTGCGTGACGGTGGGAAAAGTATCGACGGGGTGGCAGTAAAATTGGTTGAACCAGTCATAGACTAATAGAACCATAGAACCATAGAACCGTACAGCACAAAACAGGGCCTTCGGCCCACTATGTTGTGCCGTCCATCAAACCACCCTCACACTACCTAACCCCTTCCTCCCGCATATCCTCCCATCCCACACTCCTCCATATGCCTAATCACCCAGCCGTGGCAAATTGGCAACCGAAACCACCTGTGCAAAGCACCACGGTGCAAGCTTCCGATCACTGAAGCTACTGACCAACTGTTCGTCCATGCACTTTAATCCTCCTGTAGCCTGCTTCAACTGTTCTCGCGTTTGCTTCCAACGTCCGGGTTGCTTATCAGACCAGTTTCTCTGTAATACTTTGCTGAATTCTAAAAACGTTCCCAATTTGCAGGTTCATTCCTTGTTCAGGAAATTTGTGAGTGTTTTCTTTCGGCGTTATTCGGTTCCTAACTGCATCTATATTTTATAGTTTGGAACCTTCTGTGCGTTTCATGGTGAACCTTTCTGCTCTGAGGGAAAACCTTTTGGAATTCAGACTTTCGATCTCTAAGTAATCACCATTCTCCATCCACATCGATCCACCTCAGATTATCTGCCAATAAAGTTTCCTTTTCGTTGGATCGAAAGTCCTGCATTCACCCTGAACTACACCAATGTTCGAATTGACTGTTATATTCTACCAAATTTTGATCACTGTTTCCGAGGTACCTCTTCATTGGAGTTAATTATAGCTTCTCCGTGCATGATATTATATCCGAATAACATATTTCCCAATCGGTTCCTCGCATTCCAATTGAGAAATCCTCCTTATTCACAATGCAGGAAATCATCCTCCTTGATTTGCCTAAAGGGGAGGCAACATGAAGGTGTGAAACAAACAGTAACAGAACATTGGTAAGATTGACAGTGGACACCGTGTTGCAGTTGGTACTGATCAGTGCAAAGACAGTTGTCCAAAGTAGCAAATGAAAACACGAACACACGTCGCCGCAGAGAATGGAGCCGAAATCCCGAGCCTCACACTGCTGGGACACACTGCGACCTATCGATCCGTCCTCAGATAACATCTAAGTTCATTCGTTCTGTTCGCGATGCTTCATTGACAACACATAGAAGTCCCCTCCGAGGCGTAACTTACACCAAGATGATAAATATTTCTTCAGTGTGGCAGGCAGTCGTCGTTGACGTTTCCAAGAATTCTGTGCTGTTGCCACGAATTCGGATAAAAATAACATAATTTAGACATGATGAGGCAACTGATGTCCAACTCTGCCGTAAAATTAGCAGATTGCGTCAAAATGCAAATCGACGGAGGCGTAGATCTACAGACGGTTAGATAAATAAGGAAGGGGGAAGATCGTCAGTGGCAGAGGGAGAAAGAGAGAATAGTAATGTAGTATGGCAGAGCAACGGAGGGGTGCGAAGCAAGTCGGGAGTTGGGGAGAGTATGTCTTTGTGGGAGAGGTGAAACGAGAGACAATTTGAGACATTACACAGAACCAGGTCATGCAGCCAAATTCTGAGTACACTGCCTTTCACCAAGATCTTGGTGATTTTCTTGTGCAACACAGATGTCCTGCATTTTCACCTGGTCATTTATTACTTCAAGTTCCAGATATCGATGGAAATCAACATCAGTGTCATGGACGGATTCTGACATTTCCAGCAAATGGATTCGAAGGGATAACCAGAAGGTTATCCAGAAGGGATAAACCCTGCCCTGACTCAAGATATTTCATCTCCCTTCAATTCTAAACCTCTGAAGATGGGAGGAAACAAAATTCAGTGTGCGAGAGACACACAGACAAGGGGTTTAAATCTAGTAAGCTGAAAGAGCGACACTTACAGGCACAGAGAAGACAATTTGGTTGCCATATCATATGTGCGAAAGCGGAACATCTGCGAGGTCACGAGTGGGGAGGTGAGCAGGAACAGATGCTTCTGAACCAACTCCGGCGACACATTTTAACTTCACCTCGCGACCTCATGGAGCAACGGCAGCGCGTCTGACTCCAGATCAGATGTCTGCGTGTTCGAATCACGTCGGAGTCATGAGCGCTTTATTGTTTTATCACAGCATTTGTGGCGAGTCTGTTCCCCCATTCAGAGCAATTCCCTTTGATGTTAACACCTCAACAGCACAGCCTTGATGGGTAACTGTCCGTTACTTGTTTCTTTTTGTCATCGGGACTTCCACTGCTTATTCCTTGAGAAGTGCAGGTCCTTGGATAAGAACGGAGTGGAGGGATGCGATACTAAAGCGGCAAACGGTGGCAGCGTAGATCACTATCAGAGTCGGTATGGACGATTGGGCCCAAAAGCCATGTCTGTGTTTTACAGCCGTGTGACTCTGAATCTGATCTTGTGTTCTATCCTCCGCTGTCTATCACTCTTATTATTTCTCACCTACTCGCTCCCTCCACCATTCTTTTTGATGAAAAGTTTCGCTGCAAGATGTAGCGGGCCGCAATGCGTACTGAATTCAGGAATTATTCTCGGAGGCTGCTCAACGTGCTGCGGAACTAGATTCAGATTTGTAATTACTGCGGTTGTTCAGGAATAAAGGGAGTGACTGGATAAGTTACTGACCGTTCTGCATAAGAGTTTGCTTCCCCCAGCGACTCCCTCGCAGACAGTTCTCTGTCAAACATTGTGTCTCCAGCTCTCTCCGTCTGACCGCCTGTCTAATTCTCCCAGTCTCGGGGATCGGAGGAAGCCTACTTCTCATTATCGACGGTCCAACTAACCATCATTCAAGAATTCATTGACGCAAAAAACTAAATTGTTGACATTCTGTCACCAACCTGAGTCCACACTCTGTCGCTTCCCCTCAGGATGTCAATACACACGCTCCCTCCACACGCACCCTGTATCCGTGACGTTTATTGACTCAGCTGAATTTCCAGCGGCTGCGGTAGACTGTGAGCAGTGACACGTTGGGATCTTTTGCTTCAGGACAGAAGTGATGTTGTTTCGGTGAAGAATGACCAAGCCTGGCCGCGCACGGACACATGGAACAGTTGGTGACAGTCCGCAATTCCGACTCGGGTTTCAACTTTATTACAGCAGTTTTCCGCAGTGCAACAGTTATCATCTTCGGTTGACGTGAGAAAAGACCCCACTTCCACCTCAGGTAGACAAGGAATTCTGGAGCATGTTCCTGATGGCTCCCCAGGGCGAGCGTGTCTGCTCTGTCATCAGGAAGGGGTCTCTCTCGGCTTGAACTGCTCTTGCAATAATCCGAGATTGTCTTGCAGGCTGAGAATATCCAACTCCTTGGGGAGGCTCATCGGGGTAATACAACTGATAACAGGAGCTCCGCATCAGTCATTTTTCACACTGAAGGCAGTATCTTCCATCCGTCAGCTCTCTGCCCGTCTGTCAGAGTGTCTATCTGTCTGTCTGTTTGTCTCTCTTCTCCTCTCTCTCTCTCTCTCTCTCTCTCTCTCTCTCTCTCTCTCTCTTTCTCTCTTTCTCTTTTCTCTCGCTGTCTCTGAAATATCTGCCAATTTACTGATTATTTACGAAAATAATTGGAGGGTTCCCAGACTCCTGTTTAATTGGAGTTTCGAGAGAAGTGACAAACCACTGAAACTTAGTCTCTGGCAATCTTCCACAAGGAGTAAGATAGTGAATGAATCCCAGCTGATACACTGTATCACAAGGTGTTGCCCTTCCGTCGGCCGACCCTCGATAAACTCAACAGTGCATCGGAAGGGAGTCTAGTTGCTGATGGATAGGATTGTATTTCGGAGCTATAGTTCTTCCAGTACGATATCAGCTGCTACATTAACGCTGTCAACCAGGACACCATGTGTCCATTGGTGGGAGACTCTGGGATCGAGGGCACAGGCTCAAAACATAGGGACGCCCCTTTAAACTGAGATGATCCGGAATTTCTTCAGCCAGAGCATGGTGGAGGTGGTTGGAAATTGCCGCGTTAGTTGCCACAAAAAAAAATGTTGATCGGCTTTGGGAGGGATAGGGGATTTAGGATTCCAGGGAGAAGGCGGGAGGATGTTGTTGAAAAATATCAGTAATTATTGAGTGATAAGGAATAGTCGATGGGCCTAATGGCCTGACTATGCTCCGAAATATTTTGGTATTATGGGCCCCGTGTGCGATTCATGTGGAACAAAAGGAACTCAGATTTTACCGGTCCTTATCCAATCAATGAAAGTTCTCACAAGTTGAGTGTCTCCCAGCCGATTAATCATTTTGAGATGACGTTGAACGGAATAATCTCTCTGTAGGACATCTTGTCCCGCGTGACCAGGCGAAACCTCAGCCAGTCTCTACTCATTCAGATTGAAAATGTTCGTTGTTCCGACACACAGTATCAGAACATGGAAGTGACAGTGCTCCATTGGCTCAGGAAAAGTTTATCGTTTCTGTTTACTGTGCAGTGTGTGGCGGACTGAAGGACTGATTTCCATCTTTCCAGGGGGACAAAGGATACTGGAGAAGAAGTGAGATGGATGTGGTGACTTCAGTTTGATGTGCAGCAGCAGTAATTGGTAACACGGCTCTGTGGCGCAATGGACAGGGTGTTGGTCATCGACTGGTGCATTGTAAAATAAATCAAAGGTTGTGGGTTCGAGTCCTACCAGAGTCGGTGTTTGTTTCAGTGAATCAGTTTTGCTGCAAGCAGAACGCGAGTCTTGATAGGAAATGACAGATGACATCACCGGGTTTGGGACACACGTCAGTTGCAGCGTGAGCTACCTCGTGGTTTCGGTGAATCAGGTTGGCCGATGATTCTATTGTTGGTGTTTCAAAAGTTTCCTGAAATACAGTGGAATTTGACTCAAGAGGGCAATTTACGGCAATGTTCTGAACGTTCATCAAAACAGTCACGAGCAATCTGATCCACGAGATCAAATCTGCAGACACTACTGAGGACATGGGTGGATAAGAACGCTGATGAATGAATTAGGCTGCGACATGTTCGTAAAAGGTGTGTTCGAAGATTGGTCAGTGCTGATCTGTTGTCAGGGTAGTAGCAACCCAAATGCAGGAGCGCACCGTAATAAAGATGTTGCATGTCTTTGCGCTTTCTTCTGTGGCTTCTGCTTTCTCGGTCGAAGATTTGCTGATAACCCGCAGCTTGCCTCAGTTCCAAGCACAAAGTCGTGGTGCACTTCGACACAAAAGATAATTTAAAATATCCCCGCTCAAATACTCCACAAGTATTTCAATTTATTACGCAACGTTGAATTCCAGCTGACACGCAGGCTAAACAATGCGCACCCCGTGTTTGAAGAGTCGGTTCCTCAAAATCTACTTGTGCGGAAGGTTTGGGAAAGGTATAAAACTGATAACGTCTCAGGGTGACGTCACCCTGGAACAAGTCTCATATTATCCCTTCTGAAAGTCTGTGTCTCTTTCCGTCTCTCTGTTTGTGTGCGCGCGCGCGCGCGTGTGTGTGTGTGTGAGAGAGAGAGAGATAGATAGAGGGAGAAAGTAAATGTGTGTGTGTGGAGCATGAATGTCGAAGATACTGCAACTGATTGAACTTGATGGCCGATACAGGGTCGGCGTGGAGGAAGGTTGTCGGAAAGACCAATATAAACTGTCACGTTGGATGAGTGGAGTGAAATATAACATTTAAACCCATGAACTGTACAAGTGGATGGTCGTCAAACAGCCATGCTTCTCAGAGGAGCATAACTGAAGTAATGCAATTCAAGACGTCAGCCAGAATGATTCCTGATTCAATCCCGAATAGACTGACTGCCTGGGCTCATTGATTTCTGTACATCACCTTCCTTGGACAACACAGAGTCCATCTTCCCACCCTTGACAATAACAATTAGTACCGCAGCTCAGAGGGTGTATCAACGTTCCCGGAGAAGCATCTCTGTGCAGGAACAGGTCGAAGCTATCCAGCCTCCAAAACCCCCAGGAAAACAAAACTACCCTCGGACCACTTATTTCACCATTACCCTTGAAAACTTGAAATTACTAATCAGGTCGAAGATGCACTGTTGCATTCTGTGGCTGGGAGCTGAAGCTTTCCGATCCCACAGGAATTTATGGGTCCACAACCACATAGAGACGTGCACACTTCACAATTCACTATAATCTGGGGACCTAATAAATCCCTATTTATTCCTGTCTTCCCCAAATAACTGCTGTTCTCTCCGTCACATCCATGAACCGGGACATTTGCACCTTGCCAATTACAGCCTCAGAATATAATTCCCTCAATTACAGGTATTCTGTACATTGTCCCCTGTGCCAGCGTGCTCCCCAATAGAGCTAAACCCGGAAAAACGATTGTCTACTCCTTCACACATTACTCGACAACAGATAGAGCACGTAGCCCGGTGTTTACCACAATGTCTTAATTATGTAATTTCTGCAATGCCCGGAAATACCCCTCAAAACGAGCAGCCGTGACATGGCCTCATAGAGGAGGAGAAAAAGGTTAAGGACACAAGAGAAAGTGAGCAGACTCACGCGCGTGTGTGTGCGTCTGTGGATAAGTGTATGTGTGTGTGCGATATGTGCGTGCTGTCTGTTTATATGTCTTCAGATATGTGCGTGTGTGCGTGAATGTGTGTGGCTGAGCGTGTGTTCATGTAAAAGCGGGAGATTATTGTTCTTTTATATGCATGCGCTCATACAGCTATGTATGTCTGTGTGAGAGAATGTCTTTAAGTGGTTAGTATTGACAGCTGGATATATATGTTTGTCTGTCTGTTTGTGTGTTACATTGTGCATCCATGGTATAACCTGCTGTGCGACGTCTATTTCTCACGCATAAGTACATGTGACTGGGAGTATTACAGTACTTTTTGCAATGAGGTGAGGGGAAGTGGTTCAGCTTCTTATCCTCTGGTTCAGGTGAAATGTATCACATGATCCCGCTTACTCTGCGACTTGTGGGATTCCCCGGGTGTTTTGGTTTTTTCCCCAAATCACAAAAGCATGTGGTCTGGTAGTTGTTTTTGCCACGGTAGATGTCCCCGAGTGTGTGGATGAGCGGTAGAATCTGGGGGGTTGGAGGGGGGATGCTGTGGGTATATGCGCTCAATGTAAATAGCTAGGCTCCGATAATTGTAAACGGGTGATTATCGGCGCGCAGTCGGGTGTCCGAAGGACTGTTTCCGAGCCGTTTATCCTTGTGATTCCAGAATTAAGACGAGCAAGGAAAATATCATTTCGTCGCAGTTTGGGACAGTTCCCCGACGCTATAGCGAGCTCCAAATATTACAACAGTCTCTGTGTTATTATCCGGTTCCATCTGGTATATGTGTTGCCCACGGGAACAGTGTGATGTCCGTTGACGAAGAGTCCTGCTGGTCTCCCCATTTTTCCGGAGACGGGCTGAGGTGTGATTTCGGTTCATTAACGTAACTACTTATATCCCAACCTCCTGACTTGTGGGTTGTACCTGAAATGAAAGTCAACGCAATGATTGCTGCTTCACATCCGTGTCCCGTTTCTCCCTGGGATCAGTGTGTCCGAGCGGCAGATGCTCCGGTGAAGAACGTGAGTGGAAGAAGCTGTGGGACTCAGGGGGAATGGGAAGAGGAGCCCATGGCAGTGATCTCTGAGAGTGGTGACTGACTCAATCACAAGATTACAAGTCAAAGGAGCAGTCGCGGGCCATTCGGCTCATCGAGTCTGCTCCGCTACCTCACCATGGACTAAACTATGCTCCCATCCAGTCCCAATTCCCGGCCTTTTCCCCATATCCTTTGATAAATTGTCTAATTAGAAACCTTACAATCTCAACCACCGATGTCAGACTAATAGGTATGTAATTTCCCGTATGCTGTCTCCCACCTTTCTTATACAGCGGAACTACATTTCCGACCCTTCCGTCCCCCAGAACCATGCCAGAGTCCATTGATGCCTGGAAAAATTATCTCCAATGCCTCCACAATCTCTAAAGCCACCTCCTTTAGAACCCGAGAGTACACTTCATCCGGTCCGGGAGACTTATCTGGCCTAGGTCTATTTAGCTTCCCGAGCACCTTCTCTCTAGTCATCTTGTCTGAACTCAGTTCTATCCCGTGAGACCCCTGAGTATCAGGTATATTGCTGAGGTGAGGTGCTGGGGTAAAACCCGAGCTGTGCTGTGCCAGAAGAGTTTGCTGGAACACGATGTATTATTTATCAGCCCTTACTTGTCCACAGCTAGGAAAATGGCCAACTATTATGTAGGGTGATCCTCTCTGTTTCTGACCTACGCTCTTCCCGCTCGAGGAGTGGAGGAGGGGACACAGCACAAGCTCGGTCGTCCATCTCATATGCAGGGCTGACTCATTGTGTGCCTGATAGGTGTTGCAGCCTTGGCGGATGGGTATGATGATATTCTGCAGAGCAAATTAACTCGACACCATCCCCCCACCTGTGAAATTTGTTGAGCATGTTCAGGTAGAGTTGACTGTTTGTTTGGAATAAGAATGAAGCAAATATGGCAGGAAGCAGATCGCCATTCAATAGTAAGATGCGGATACACTAATTCAACACCAAACTCACCCCTGTGATTCCCTTACGATTCAACGGTCTTTCGATCACTCTCAGGGACTGCACTGTACTGCAGCCGCAAAGCAACATATTTCACGACATATTTCAGTAATAATAAACCTGATTCTGATTCTGACCTGAATGTGCTCAGATACAACGCTTCGTCAGAATTTTGACTGAACTCCAGAATTTATCTCCCTGTAGTTTACAGAATTTCTTCCCATCTCTTTCCAGAATGCCTGACCCTTATATCTCAGTCTCCGACCTTTTGATCTCGGCCTGAGGAAGTGAAGTGCTGACCCACTAGTTAATTTGGAATATTAAGCATGTTAACTGCCTATGTTTCGAGAAATGGACCATTCCGATATATTAGACGGTGGCGATACTGGGTGTAAGTAACATCGAGGTGGTTTGGTCTGAACATTGAAGGGTGATACCTGCCTTTGAGTGCCTTGATTATAACTCAGTTATACCAAGACAAGAGGTGTGATAGCTGTCTCGGGATCTCTATAGCTTGACCGAAGCTCGTGGCTTCGTTTGCATGGGATGTGCGTGACAATTCCTGTATAAATGTCTGTCTGCCCTTTTTACGGGGAGAACTCGGGAAGAGACTCTTAGTGAGTACTGAAGAGACTTCTCCTAGCGGTGCTCTGCTAGTAAAGGTATTTGTTAGAATCGACCTCGTGGCGCTGTGTTACTTACAGCGGAGAGAATGGGAAACTAATTTCGGGAGGACAGGCAGCCCGACCAGGAGATACAACTTCCCCACATGCTCATTCTGGACGTTAAACCGTGCCGCCTCGACTCTGAAAATGGGTTATGGGACTGCTAATGGAGTTTTGTGTTCTTTTAAAGCCGTGTTGTGCAGGGCCAGATTGTATTCGAGGGTACGTCTCAGAAGCAGTTTGATTGAATCTAACGACTGACGAGCCGATTTCGCACTCTTCATATTTCATCGTGTTAAGGATTCACGCAGTCGTGGAACATCACAGCACACCATTCGGTCAATCATGTCCACCCCTACCAATGGACACCCATCCGTATTAATCCCATTCTACAGGGAGAGCCCCATAGCATTTTATGCACAGACGATTCAAGTGCTCACCTCGGCACTTTGGCAATGCTGTAAGCGACGTTCTACAACGGCTCTCTCGGACAGTGCATTCCAGTTACTCTCTATTCCCTGGGTGAAACAGTTCCACCTCAGATCTCCACTAAATCTCTCACTGCTTAAACTGAAAGTGTGTCGTGTCACATGAAATTCCATTCTGTCCAAGGCGTCCGTGCTGGCTATTAATTTCCCACCTGTGCTTATGGAGGGTGCTGTTGGACCGCCCAGGGAAATATGAAAATCATTTATCTGTTGGAATTTTGGGAACAGATGAGCAACATTTAGAACCAGATTGGAGAATAAACGTTCAATATGTTCTTCAACAATTGCGTCCCCATTTAGTTCCGCCGGCCACCGTCATCACTCAACGAACTTAACAGCAATGCTGAGGGTTGTTATAAAAACGTGCAACTTGGCCCCGCTTGGTGCCTCTCGTTGAAGGGGTCGAATGTTTGGAATCAACTGACGAATCACATGGACCATATTCCTCCTTTTTTAAAAACATATACACGTTACAATGTGCTCACAGCTGATGGACAGCGAAGCCATTCACGTGCTCCATCAGAATCTGCTCTGTTTCAAACCCGTGATCAAAACTTTCGGTACATGTCTGTGCAACCACGGCCTTCCTGAGATAGTAGACAACGGTGGAACGCCGCTGGAGTGTGTGCTTATGGGCGCTCACGATTGCGGAACCCACTGCTCAGTGAACTTGCCAGTGGAAACCTCATGAGACACATCTGTGTCCAGAGGATTTGCTACAGAAAGATCCACTTCCATAAATGTATTTTCATTCCTTCCAATTGGCAACATTTTTGGACATAAACACGTCCCAGACACTTTCCTTTAACACTCTGGTTATCAGCGGCAATACCGAGATATTTTCGCTGGGGACAACATTTTCCAGCGGCATGTCCATTGTATACGCTGCTGGAGACCACTGTCCGCAGACAGAAGTGCATTGACGGCGAGAAATATGTATTCTAAAGTTCCAGAGTAATCGATAGAATGCTGCTGCTGACGGCAAAGTTGCCGGCAGCTGAGGGAGAAGTGGTGCCAATATGTGGCCTTCATATTAAACAATGCTTTATTGTACTGAATATAATCCGTACAGGCTTGTCCTCCTTCCGTTTAAAGTCATTACACAATTATTTTCACATTTCTCCACTGCTTCCCAAATGTTCCTACCATGAGCGAGAACATAACATTGAACTGTTACATCAGGCTAACCACAAAGAAAGCCTTTGAATATAATTATGTCCTGGTTTATGGTGAAATTCTGTGACCAACTGGTCACTCGCCATTTACCTAAGGATAAATCGTCGGTCATATTCAATGACGCAAATTACCGAAATGCCCAGGATTTGCGAGTGTTGCCGAGAGACGTATCTAAAGTTTAGTCTCTGGTGAGACGGGAGCTGAGGTGCTGCTGAGATCTAATAGCCGGTATTCCTGCTTTGTTTTCTTTCCTTGGTACACTGAAATAGCATTATCAGTGGATATTTCATCCCATTCTTCAGTTCCTATCTGAACTTAGACTGAGTCACTGCAATAAATGCACTCGTTTGTGTAACAGCTCAAAAGCAGGAGCATGTAGCTGGTTTGCTCCGCGATAAAAATCGGGTCAGAGTTGAAAACGCTCTGTAATTTGCGTGAACAAAAAATACAAAATACGTTATCCAAACCAGTATGAAGTTACCACATATAGCAAAGAGTAAAGTGATTGACTTCCTACTGTTGTACATCTCAGCAGCATTGGTATTCGTATCATTCTTGCTGCCTCTCAGCCTCTTCCGGACTCAACTGGCTGCTGAAATATGTCCCACGGTTAAAGCATTTAGCAGTGATATCAGGAGCATCGGAAGTATCGGGGTAAGAATATTATGAATCCAACTGAAAACTATCCATGCGGGTTCAAAATAAAAGTTCTTTTTCATTGTACAGCCCCATTGAACTCCGTCTATTGTAAAATACGGTTGCAAAGTGAAGTACCAGGGGATGTTTTTACAACAGAACAGCGATATCACCGTCCCCATAACCGTGGTTGCAGTTTTCTCGGTGCAATAGTTAGTCCTTAGCTTCTGATAACAAATTATTACATATCGATCAAATGTGAACGAGAATGTCAACCACACGGTCATGTCAGCAGTGGCACGTTAAAGGGCCCGATAGAAAGAGCACACTTGATAATATGCAGGAAACTTAATGGGAAATATAAATCATTGATCTGAAACAGTATCACGTTATTGGTTCCGATGAACACATCTGCCGCTACCATGGCCACAAGGCAACGTGAGAAACACCTGGAGAGACCGCCCTTTCCCCGGGACAAGAGCACAATCGCCACCACGTTCGCTGTGATAAGATAAGATATATTTATTAGTCACATGCACATCGAATCACTCAGTGAAATGCATCTTTTGCGTCGGGTGTTCTGGAGGCAGCCCGCAACTATCGCCACGCTTCCGACGCCAACACAGCATGCCCGCAACTTCCTAACCCGTATGTCTTTGGGCTGTAGGAGGGAACAGGAGCACCCAGAGGAAACCCACGCAGACACGGGGAGAACGTACAAACGTTTTGCATTCAGTGACCGGAATTGAACCCGTTACGCTTACCGCTACACTACCGTGTTTACAATCCCAAAATTAAAATTCGCCAGTCAGGGTTCATTTGTAGAGCCCGTTAAACAGAGTCTGATTGAACCTAGGATTCCTGTGAAAGACCGGGGGTTGGGATAGATACTCTACTTGCGGGAGAACTGGATCACTGGAAAAATACAAGACATTCAAACTGTATTCAACATATCACATTAACAAACGAAGCATACATGTGCATTAATGTATTCAACATTATTAGTAAACCAAATGCAGATGTTGGTGAATTCAGGAGAAATGTAGGCAAATTTGTCGATAGCAATTTGAAATAGTGAGAAATATAATGAAACCAAACCCTTCAGGAAGTGCCGGGAGGCGGCGATGGGGTGGACAATAGGTCTGTTAGCAGCAGCGGACGGTGGATATGAGGTGTGCGATGGAAATAGTTCGGATTTCAAATCTTGTTTTTCAAGAAGTAGAACATATGGGGGACATACTGCCAACACACACGTTTACAAGTCAAACCTACAGACGCCAAGACAGAACGTTCAAATGTTCTTAACGAAGAAACAATAACACAATCAGCAGTGCCGCTATTTGGCGCAACAGACTGTCGAACTGGCCCTTGCAAACGGACGGGATTTTTTTAAATAAATAATTTTAGTATCAGTTTGACTTGGACATGCGCGTTATATTGAGTGAATTTATCGCAGAACAATGGAAGAAAATTACAGGTTCAGGCAGAAGGCGCTGGAAGTGAAAGCGATAGAAATATCTTCGTAAATAGAGTGGGAATCCTGCTTGTTCAGATCGTGGTTGTTGCACGAACAATGTAAATCATTTAAGTCCTTCGGAAACAGATGGATCAAGAAGAGGTAGATAATCATTAGGACCGGGAAATCCGTGCAATTGGGAAGTTTTGTACGGGTTTGACGATGATTCGTGAGTACAGGAGTTGAGACGTCATGTGACAGACGTTGCACATACCACTTTGAGAATACTTTGTGCATTTATGTTCGCCTGGATTTAGGAAGAATATAATTGAGCGAAAGGAAGTGCAGAAAATATTCACAATGATGTTGGCGAGCCTGGAGGGCGCGAGGGAAAAGGAAGGGCTGGGCAGCCTGGAACTGTTTTACCCGGAGCGAAGGAGGCTCTGATGTGACTTTGAAAATGTTTGCAGCATCGTGAAGGAAATGGATGAGGTCACAATTTTTCCCAGTATACGAGAGTCTAAATCTCGAGGACATATGGATAAGGTGAGGGGGAAAGGATTTAACGCAGCATGAGGAGCAATATTTTCACAGAGAGGATTGCAGGTACGTGGAACGAGCTCCCAAAAGAAGTGGTGGATGCCGGTACAAGTCCAAGGTGTAAACTATTTTCAGACAAGTACATGGCTAGAAAAGGTTCAGCAGAATATGGTCAAAAAGCCGCTAAGTCGGACAAGCTAAAGTCAGCACCTTGGATTTCATGGGCAAGTGAGGACGAAGAGCCTGGTTCTGTGCGGTGTGACCATGACCCTTCAGTAGGTTTACAAGGAGACGTACATTACCATGACTGACAATCCTGTTTAAAACATGAGGTGCAGTATCAAGTTGCAATGCTGTGAATGGAAAATATCAGGTCCGTTTCACCAGGAGACAGTGCTCAGTGTGAATGGTGCCATCAGGGTAATGGATACCCCGCGGCAGATTTGTCACAACAGGAAGGGATTTTGCAGAATTTTACTCCCTCCCACCGGTATGCAGGTGAAATGTAAAGGGAAGAAAATATCAATCGCTCAGGGGAGAGACCCGGCTGGGAATCTGTGTTCCTGCACGAGTTGCAAACCCACCCACGGCAGGGGTTGGAATGACCATGTATTATGTTCAGCTTCGCTGAAACGCAGTGGGGATATCTAGATCAACGACACTGCCGTCGATTTCCCGTCTGCTGACATTCTCAGGTCCATGTGTCGGTTCTGAGCCGCTGTTGATGAGCTTGTGCTCGGCAATGGGGGACCTGGAAACATCGCAAGCTAAAAGCGAGATCGAACATACGACATATTACCAGAAGTAACCGAAGAGGACAGTTGGTCAGTTGATGCACGGAAACAATAAAATGAACATCATCGGTCTGTCTGACAGCAGTGATATTCAAGTAAAAACACAACAAGCCGAAAATACACTAAAACAAGAAAACCTTGGAGATGTGGAAGTACGATTTATGGTTAACCAAACGAAAAGTTACCAATTTCGAAAGCGCCTGAATAAACGGCCACAGCTCATTCCGGATGTTAATGCGGGGAGGGAAAACTAAAAGTCAATCTGTTGCTGAGATAAGATCAGGAAATATTTCGTCGACGATTCCTGAGGCTCGTGTTTCGCTACCCGGAATTCCAAAGGCTTCTTTCATCGGGTAATAAACCATTAGTGTCTGTAAAATTGGAGGCAGCAGATAAAATGGAAAAGCGGCCGCTGTAATCCTCATCCCGGCGACTGAGTGGAGAAGCTGGTATCCACAACATCCTGCTGGAAGCCGACTGACAGCGGGTTGCAGAGACAGCCTTCTTATCTATTAGAGGGTCTGTCGCCAGGGATTGAGATGAAGCGAATAATTAATATTACTTTTCCAGACATCTGAGCAACGCGTCAACACCTTTCAGAGTCTTTGTTGTGCTAGACGGTTTCTGTGCACAAACTAAGAAAAATAATTTGGAGAGAGTGCACCCAAAGTTTGAAGTAATATTCTGAATAAATCTCCATCCGATTCTTTATTAAATGCGGGTCTCCCGCTGTATCGCTGTTACACTTTCAACAGGAGCAGCGTCTGCTTTCTTATGATGTGAAACGTTCGCTTCTGCCGATATGGCAGTTGAATTAGGCTAGCTGCAGCCACTTTTCAATGTTTAACTCGGCTCACGGAGATGCAAATACATTTATAATAACCTGCGGCATTATCCTGGCATGGGTTAATGAATTGGTGAAATATTGAAGCCCCGACACTAGTAAGTGGTGACAATGAAACTGGCTCGTACTCTGGGTTTAGTATTCCGAATGATTAGATAACGTTAGTTGACTGTTTAGTTGATTTTCTGCACTTGTGTAATATTTCCCCACCAGTTATTTCTGCTGAATACGAACATTAGACTGAAACTCCCAGACGTGTACAATAACTAAATGAGTTTAACGGGTGGGTTACAACCTACAATCTGCAGGGGCGATCATCGAGAAAAGATTCACACGCTGACTGATGACAATTTCCCATTGAGTATGCAGTGAGAAACATCGAAGTGTCGAAAGCCCAACAACATGTGTGAACAATTGGAGTCTTCTCCGCCATTCAATGAGGTCCCGGACTGATCCTCGATCACAGCACCATCTTACTGCTCCATCTCCAAATACACTGATGCATTTGGTGTCCAGGAATATATTGACTGTCGTCTGAGTTATATAAAGCAACTCGCCTTCCGCAGCTTTCTGTGGTTGGGATTCAATAATTCCTAGCCTTGCAAGTGAAGAAATTTCTTCTCGCAGTAATTATCAGGTTCAGTGTTGGACGTATGTATATCAAAACGATAAATACAATATCGAAGCATCAGACTATTAAAGTGGGTCACGACAACTTACTTGTTTCAATCTTCAGTCGCTTCTCAGTTCCTTTCACTTTTATTTTGAAACAGTGAAATCCAGCGCGAGTCTCTTGTTGAGTTTCTCTCAACAGGAGCCGGGACTTGAGGCGAGAGGCGGGAGAGTTTCAAAGAGTTAGGTCTCTGGGCTTGTTGGTGAGTTTCATATAAAGATGTACATTTGAAAGTTGGTATTTATAGTTGAATGGCTAATTATCTGATTAACAGCAGCCAAGGAAGAGAAGTTATGGTTAAGCGGAGCGGCCATTTTTGGAGTTGATCAGCGCAAGAGTCGGGAGTTGATGCTTTGGCTCAAGCGCATTTGGCGGAAAGAGGCTGAGAAAAGTGCCCCAGGTGTGGGGAGTGAGAGCGCATCTATAAAAATGCTTCAGTGGGAAGGCACAGGTCAGAACAGTTATTATTTTATTTTGTTGTTAGTCGCTGATTCAGTGTCAGCAGGATGTGAGTGGAATGCTCCTCATGCAAGGTGTGGGAAGTTGGAACCTGACGGTCTCCCTGATGACTACATCTGTGGGCTGTGCACCTAGCTGCATCTCCTGACAGACCAGGTCAAGGAACTGAGGCTGGAGTGGATGTATTCCTGATCATCGGACAGGGTGAAGGCTTCACAGATGAGTGTTTTAGTGAGGATGTCTCACCCAAGGAGCAGGCTTCAGATAGATGGGTGACCACTAGTAGAAGTAACAGTAATCGGCATTCAGCGCAGCGGTCCTCTGGGGCCACTCACTTTCAGGCATACCACAATGGATTCCGTTGAGGAGGTGTTCTTTCAGGGGAGAACAGCAGTCATCGGGTCTGCGGCACTGTGACTGGATCTGAGGTTCAGAGCGAAAGGTTGCAGACATACAGGGCGATAGTGAAAGGAAACTCGATAATGATCAGTCGGACAGGAGATTACGTGGCTGCAGAAGAGACGCCGGGATGACGTGTTGCTTCCGTGTGCCAGTGTCAAGGACGCTTCTGAGCAGCTGCAGAAAATTCTCGATAAGGGCGAATAGCCAGAGGTCGCTGTACACCTCGGCTCAAACGACATTAGCAGAACAAGGGATGAACTCCTTCAGAATGAGGATAGGGTGTGAGCTGAGAAATTAAAATGCAGCACCTCAAGGGGAGTGATCTCCGGATTCCTCCCGGTGTCGCATGATAGTGACTCCAGGAAAAGAAAGATAGGCCAGATGAATGAGTGGCTGAAGAGCTTGTGGACGGGCCAGAGATTCAGGTTATTGAATCATTGGGACATCATCGGGGGTAGTCCTGACCTGTCCAAGAGGAACGGGTTGCACTTTAACTGGACTGGGACAAATATCCCAACAGCTGAATTTTGATTTTACCACCAGTGAGGGTTTAAACTTAATTGGCATGGGGTGGACTCCGTAAGGCGAAGTCAGTGAGATTTCATGGGTACTTGCAACAACCAAAGCATGTGAGCCTTGCAATCAGGACAACCATATTTACAGTGGAAGACCAGGTTAGACCGTGCTTTAAACTGCATCTATTTCAATGCACGTGGTTTCTCAGGTGAAGTGGACGAACTGAGGGCGGGGATTCATTCCAGGGACAGGGATATTGTGGACATAACAGAATCGTGGTTGAAACAAAGGCAGATACCGAAGCATTGGTCTTGACAGAGAAACAGGCAAGAGTGGAGTGGACGTTGCCTTTTTGATAAGGAAGGACAGTAAAACAGGACATCGAATTTAGGAGTCGGGACGTTATTTTCCAGTTATATACGTCTTTGTGAGGCAACACATGGAGTATTGTATAGTTTTCGTCACGCTATTACAGGAAAGACATTGTCAAACTGGAGAGCGTGGAAGAGAGATTCACGAGGATGCCGCATGGACTTGAGGGCCTGAAATACAGGGAGAGGTTGGCCGTGTTAATTGTATTTGTCAGAGCGTAGGAGAATGAGGGGTGACCTCAGAGAAGTTTATAATATCATGAGCGGTATGGATAAAGTGGACGGTCATAGCTTTTTCCCCAGGGTTGGGGAGTCCATAACTGGAGGGCTCAGATACAACATGGAAGGGGAGATATTTCAAAGACCTGAGATGTATCTTCTTTACAGAGAAGGTGGTAAACACTTGGAACAGGCTGCTAGAGGAAGTGGTCGTGGCGGGTGAAATTGTAACAATTCAGAGGCATTTGGATAGGTATATGGGGGAGGGTATTGGCATTGGTATTGGTTTATTATTGCCACTTGCACCGAGGTACAGTGAAAAAAAATTGTCTTGCAAACCGATCTTTCAGGTCAGTTCATTACACGGCAGTTACATTGAGTTAGTACAGAGTGCATTGATGTAGTACAGGTAAAAACAATAACAGTGCAGAGTAAAATGTCACAGCTGCAGAGAAAGTGCAGTGCAATAAGGTGCAAGGTCACAACAAGGTAGATCGTGAGGTCATAGTCCATCCCATTGTATAAGGGCACCGTTCAATAGTCATATCACAGTGGGGCAGAAGCTGTCCTTAAGTCTGGTGGCACGTGCCCTCAGGCTCCTGTATCTTCTACCGAATGGAAGAGGAGAGAAGAGAGAATGGGCCGGGTGGGTGGGGTCTTTGATTATGCTGGCTGATTCACCAAGCAGACGAGAGGTAAAAACAGATTCCACAGAGGGGAGGCTGGTGTCGGTGATGCGCCAGGCTGCGTCCACAACTCTCTGCAGGTTCTTACGGCCCTGGGCATGGCAGTTGCCGTACCATGCCGTGATACATTCAGGTAGGATGTTTGCTATGGTGCATCGGTAAAAGTTGGTGAGAGCCAAATGAGAAAAACCAAATTTCTTTAGCCTCCTGAGAAAGTAGAGGCGCTGGTGAGCTTTCTAGTCCGTGGCATTACGTGATTCGACCAGGACCGGCTGTTGGTGATGTTCACTCCCAGGAACTTGAAGCTCACAACCCTCTCAACCTCAGCACCATAGATGTAGACAGGTGCATGTACACCGCCACCTTTCCTGAACTTAATGACCAACTCTTTTGTTTTGATGACATTGTGGGAAAGGCTGTTGTCATGACACCATTCCACCAAACTCTTAATGGAGTTGGAGGGTTATCGGCCGAACTTAGGTAGGTGGAACAAGCAGGGAGGATGCTGAGGTCGCTATGGACCAGTTGGGCCAAATGGTCTGTTTCACTGCAGTATTACTCGTGACTCTATGTGATCGTCGTTTTTCCTGCCCTTTACATCGCCCCGAATGGTTCCCATTTTGATCTTCCTTCGTTCTCAGATTCATATGCAAGTATGCTTTGTATTTCTGCTTGTCACCCTCGTCGCTGTCTCCACCTTAACCTCAGATACTGCAACTGGCTCCATCCGCTTCTCTTGTTTTATCTGGTTTCGTCTATCGTCCCCGCCTCTAACCTTCCAACACCACCCCTCTCCCTCCCCTACCTGACTCGATCTCCCCTTCATCCTTCGCCCATCCTCGGTCCACAAATAACTGCCCGACCCTGACTCACCGATCTTTAAACGGGCGATCGCTACCGAGAAGCGTCTGCCATCTTTGCTGGTGTTCTGATCCTTGGAGCAAGGAAGGTTTGGAAGAAGTTATACAATTGGACAGAAGGTATGAAATTGTTTGAATGATGGAGGGAGTGTGTGTTCCCTTTACTGGAAACCTGAGAGGCACAGGAACACAGAATAACGCCTTACGCATGATCACGAGGAGTGGTTTTTTGACTGAATTTAGATATGTTCGGTCATTTGAAAGAGAAGGCTTCACAATGGTTTATGGAAAGGGGTGGATGATGTACGATGGGTTTGACACGACTTACAGACTGACGGAACGAGGTTAGATTGAGAAATGCCACAATAGACGGCTCAATAATTCGAAATCATCCATGGTATCTCCTCTTCGTACTCAGCTTGAACGGGGAGAATCTCTGTTTCTCCAAGCAAACTTCAACCCAGCCCTCAATCCCGATGCTGACGAGGAAAAGTCGAACAAGTTTACTATACGGTGTTTCCTCACTCAGGTTTTCTCCCTACTTATTTCTCTCACCGTCTGGTCTGCTGGTCCACTCTCTACCGCTAATCCCCTCAGTGCGAATATCAGAACATCCTCATTTGGGGCAGCAGTAGATACTTGAAGCCAGTGACTGCTGGGATGTTCAGCAAGGTTGGGACCACGACTGGACATGCCAGTCTAACTGCGGTAACTATCTTCAGAAGAGGTGTCGAGCAAATTATAACTTACAACCTCTTCCTATGATCGCAAGCATCTCAGACGCTGGTCTCCAGCCACCTGGGTTCACACCACGTGAAATCAAGAAATCACAGAAGGTTCTGCGTACAGCCATGGTGGAGAGATCAGGAAACATCCCAACTGTCTACATGAAGACCTCTGCACCAGAATCAGATGGACCTCAAGGAAAGGCGGTGCAGTGGACTTGCAACACTGATATTTATCTCTCAATATCGAAAATGTCAATTACTTTAATTGGCAGAGATTATGGAATTCCACAACGAAGACATAACAAATTGACAGGAATGGAATGAGTGGTTCACAAGTGTAAGTGTTGATTTCGGAACAGGTACATCTCCTTCGCCATCCAATTTCTGAACTGTCCATGACACGAGGAACACTACCTCATTTTTTTTTTGCTTTTTTTGCACTTTATATGTCTATATATATGAATAAATAGATATGTATACATTACAGTATTTTTATGAGTTTGGACTGCATTGCTGCCGCAAAACAACAAACTTCACGTTAACTGTCAGTGACAATAAACCCGATTCTGATTCACTGCCCGTGACTGCAGGAAACTGCACAGAGTTGTGGGTACATCAGGGAAACCAGTCTCCTCTCAGTGGATTGTCTGCATTTCTCGCAACCTCCGGAAAGCAGCGAAAGTCATCACAGATCCTCCCACTCCGGATATTGTCACTTCGCCTTCCTCCCATCGGGCAGAAGATTCAAAAGCCTAAAAGCACGGATCACCAGATACAAGGATGGCTTCTATCCCGCTGTTATAATACTATTGAACATTTCTCCAGTGTACTAAGATGAGTCATTGACCTCATAATCGCCTTCTTTGTGAGATTGCATCTTCTTTCTTTTTCAATCTTTTTATTAGTTTTCAAATTAATACAGATTAATATATAACATCAATGTCTGTACATGTAATGCAAAGAGATCAGGAGAACAATCATGGCATAGATAATCATAAAGAACAATACAATATTAAAAAAATCTTTAGCTCCAACAATCTCTCAGTAAATGAATACAATATAGATGAAAGGAAAGAAAAAAAAGATTTATTATATAAATTAAAAAAGAAAAAGAAAAAAACAAATCAATAAGAAAAATTATATACAATATATCAAACCAAACTAAACTTAACAGAAAAAAATCGGAAACAAACAAACCAAAAAAAAAGCAAAACAAAAGTCTGAACTAAAATTATCAGTAGAAACAGAGCAATCCTATGTCGTCAACTCCGTTCCTCAAACTTAGAAAGTTATTGAAAGGGGATCTATATCATGTCAAAATATTGAATAAATAGACTCCAAATATCTTGAAATTTAAGCGAAGTAACAACAGTACCACTCCTAATTTTTTCCAAGTTTAAACATGATTTATTTGGAGAAAACCATTGAAAAGTAGCAGAGGGTATTGGATCCTTTCATTTAAGCAAAATGGATCGCTTGGCCATTAATGTAACAAAAGCAATCTAACGGTTTGCGGAATCAGATAAATGACCAGACTCTATCCTTGGTAATCCAAAAAATGCAGTTATAGTGTGAGGTTGTAAATCAATCTCCAATACATTTGAAATAATGTGAAAAATGCCTTCCCAATATTTTTCCAGAAGAGGACAGGAGCAAAATATATGTGTCAAAGAAGCCACATTAGATTTACATCTATCACATATAGGATTTATATGTTGATGAAAACGAGCGAGTTTATCTTTTGACATATGGGTCCTGTGAACAACCTTAAACTGTATCAACGAGTGTCTGGCACACACTGAAGATGTATTAAATAAATGAAGAATTTTCTTCCAAGTTTCCGTCAGTATAGATGTCTGGAGTTCACTTTCCCTTTCACTCTTAATTTTGTCCAGTGATTCTGGACGTATTTTCATAATTAAATCATGGATTATTTCTATCAAGCCCTTCTGATAAGGATTATGACCTAAAATGCTTTCCGTAAATTCAGTTTTGTATGGTGTCGGAAAAGAGGGTATTGTAGCTTTTTAAAAAAATCTTATCTGCAAATATCGAAAAACGTGTGATCTAGGCAAATTGTCTTTTTCAGACAATTGTTCAAAAGATGAAAAACAGTTATCAATGAATAAATCAGGATAACAAACTATTCCCTGCCTTTATAAAATGGAAAAAGCTGAGTCAACTCTGGATGGATGAAAGAAAAAAATCGATTGAATGGGACTTGAAAAGTTAAATTTATTCAATCCAAAAAAATTTACGAAATTGAAACCACATTCGTACTGTATATTTAACTATTGAGTTAATTATATGTTTGCTTCATTTGGTAAGTGCAAAAGGGAGTGAAGCTCCTGAAAGAGAAACTAATGAAAATTCAAGTACTGATTGGTGCTCAAGGTGTACTCATTTGGGGCATTGGGGCAACTGAATCTTGTATCCAAAGAAGTACATATCTGATATCAATTGCCCATCCTTTTTTAGTTTTTGTAAACATCTCTTACTTAACTTTGGGTTTTTATTCTATCAAATATATGAAAGAATTTTAGAATCAATAGTGCTAAAAAAGATTTCGTGACAAAAGTTGGAATCGCTTGAAATAATATAAAATTTTTGGTAAAATATTCATCTTAACAGCATTAATTCGGCCTACCAATGATAAAGACAGTGGAGCCCACTTAGTAAATAATTGGTTAACATGGTCAAATAAAGGCAATATATTAGCTTTAAATAAGTCCTTATGTTTCATAGTAATTTTAACAACTAACTACATGAAATTGTCAGTTACCAATCTAAAAGGTAATTGCCTATAAATTCGTGTTTGCATATTTAATGGAAAAAGTTCGCTCTTATTAAGATTTAATATCTAGTCAGATAAAACACTAAACTGATCTAGGAGTGATAGTACTGCGAGGACACATTCGTCCGGATTAGAAATATAAAGTAACAGGTCAACAGTGTCTGGACATACCTTATAAATCTTCTGTCCGTGAGTAATGCCACATTTCTTTGAAGAGTCCCGGAGTTAAATAGTCAAGGGTTCTAAAGCAATATCAAATAATAAAGGGCTTAACAAGCAACATTGTCTGGTACCTCGATAAAGGCTAAGCAAAGGAGATATTTGATTATTAGCAAGTTCCCATTCAACTCTGTCAAATGCCTTTTCAACATCGAATGAAACAACACATTCTGGAAGTTGGGATGAAGGGGTATATGTAATATTCATTAATCTCCTATTATTAAAATGTAAATAGCAATTCTGAATAAATCCTGTCTGGTCTTCAGAGATAATTTGTGGAAGAACCTTTTCCAATCTAAAGGCCAATATTTTGGAAAATATTTTTGTATCTACATTTAATAAAGAAATAGGTCTATAAGATGCACAATCAGTGGGATCTTTATATTAAAGAAATATTTGCTTCATGGAAAGATTGTGGCAGTTTACCCACTGATTGGGCATCTTTAAAAATTTTGGCTAACCAGGGAAGAAGAATATCAGAAAAGGATTTTAAAAATTCAGCTGTATATCTGTCAGGGCCGGGTGCTTTACCCGAGTTCATTTAAAATACTACTTTCTTTATTTATTCCTCCAAAATGAGTGATTTAATGTAGAACGTTAATTTAAAGATAATTGGGGTATCTTCAAATCTCTTAAAAATTCATACATTAATGTAGAATCCTCAGGAGATTCTGATTGTTACAAAGAAGAATAAAATTCTTGACAGGATTTGTTAATTTGAACGTGATCTATCGTGTAGTTACCATCTGGTTTACGAATTTTATTAATCTAACGATTAGATAAAGTAGATTTCAATTGTTTGGCCAATAATTTACCAGATTTGTCAACATGGATATAAAATTGACTTTTGTTTTTAAGTAGTATATTTTCAATTGATGATGTTAATAATAAACCATGTTGTAGTCAGTTATCTTTTTAAAGAGCTCAAGATTAGGAGTATCAGAATTTTTTTTATCGATTTCTTTAATTTTGTCAGCCAATATACGTGTTTCGTTGTTAGTTCGTTTTTTTCAAACCAGAGGAATATGAAATAATTTGACAACGGATGTATGCTTTAAATGTATCCCATATTATCTCACTGGAGATTTATTCATTAAAATTAGTTAAAAAGAAAAATGAAATCTGTTCTTTAATAAAATGGACGAAATGTGTCTTGTAATAGAGAAGGGATAGATCGCCATGTCTGACATCAAAGGATACATCTGGTAATGTAATTGATAAACTCAATGGTGCATGATCCGAAATAGCAATTGCATCGCACTTACAGTGCATCGTAAGTGGAGTTAATCTAGCATCAATAACAAAACCATCAATCCTCGAGTAATTGTGGTAGACATGAGGAAAGAATGGAAATTCTTTCTCATGTGGGAGTCGAAATCTCCAAACATCTAAACTACCGGATTCAACTGAGAAGCAAACTAATAAAGACAAAGGATTTGTTTGGATGTGTAGGATTTGACACAGGTCTATCCATCGAAGGGTTTAGACAGCAGTTAAAATCTCCACCCATAATCACAGTATATTCATTTAAATTAGGAAAAAATGCAAACAGAGGTTTAAAAAGTTCTGGGTGATATACATTGGGTGCATAAACATTAAGCAGAACAACTTTTTTATTATGAAGTGGACCAGTAACTAATAAAAATCTACCATTTGGGTCTGATATTATCTCATGATGGACAAACGAAATTGAGGAGTCTATAAAAAATTGCAACTCTTTTCACCTTTGCTTGTGAATTTGAATGGAACTGTCGACCCCTCCAAAATCTAAAAAAAACTTTGATTATCTTTCTTTCTGATGTGAGTCTCCTCAATGAAAATAATCTGAGCATTTAGTCTCTTGAAAAACTTTAAAAATCATCTTGCGCCTTACTGATTGTTTAAGCCGTTAACATTCCATGAAATAAAATTAATAGCCTTATCCATTTTAACAGATCAATAACAAATGGTATGTAAAGGGTTAATCTTGGTACATGCGATTCTTACCAGCAGGAAGAAGTCAAAACAATGCTCAAAGCGGAACCCCTATGACGACAATTTAGAAGGATTTGCTGTTTAGCCGAGAAGAAAACGCTAAAAGCAGCCCCACCCCTCCCCCAACAGCCCGAAAACTGGCCAACAGGCAGCCAGAAAGCTGCCCTCTAATTGAACTAACCCCAGTTCTATTGGTAGCAATAGTCCAAATTGAAAAAAAATATATAATTCACCCATGTTTTGTCCAAAAACGAACAACATAATCCAAAGAAACATATCGAACTAACAACATAGTTGTGATATTGAAACAGATCCAAAGGGCGTTTACAGTCGACCTTTAAAAATACAGTTTAATAATTATTTCGAAGAAAAGCAAACTATCAGTCATTTTGTTAAATTCTTAATTATTATTATTAAAACAAAACATTAAAAATATTAAAAGGAAAAAGAAAGGTTTAAATCTAAACATTAATTGGATAATAAAGCAAGTAGGTAGGAAATCAGAGGAAAAACATTGTGCCTCTTCCGCATTTCTTAGTTTCTAAGCTTAAAAGCCAGTTCAAAAGAAATTCCTCGGCCTCTTGGACGGATTTAAACGATTTGCGAGATTTATCAGGTAATGATCTTCTTAACCTTGCTGGGAATAATTATGCAGGATGATAATTGCTTTGATGGAGACGAGCCATAACTGATTTGTCGGTCAGCCTTTCTTTCATAACTTCTGGGGTATAATCTTCAACTATTCGAAACATCCATTGTTTAAGTTGAATCATTGCATGTTCACGAGCAGTACAAATCAAGAGCTCCTTGGCGTTGACAAAATGGAATCTTAGTATTACTAACCGAGGTTTTTGATCCGCAAGAGGTTTAGATCTTTATGCTCTGTGAGCCTTATCCAGAATGGGCTGAACAGGGAACATTTCGGAACCAAAAACATCGACCAAAAGTTTAGAAAAGAATTCCGTAGGGTTACCACTCTCGGCGTTCTCTGGAAATTGATGATTTTAAATTTTTTCCTACTGCTGCGTCCTTCCAGGTCGATGATCCTCTGTTGTTGCTTTTCCAGGTTTTGTTTGGTCATAGTTAATGTTTTGTCAAGTGAATGGAGTTTGGCATCTCTCTCTTTCCCAGCTTGGTCGAGTTCAGCAATTGGTTGCATTTGTTTGGCATTATCCTGGATAGGAATATTTTGTCTGTCTTCAAAGACCTTTAAAATGGACTTCAATTCGGCAAAGCTACCATCAAACTTTCTATCCAGATTAGAAATGGCTGTCAGGTTAGATTGGTCTCAAATACCTTTACCGTTAGCTGACGCTTTAGATCTGGTGGTCATTTTAACAGCTAAAGTTCAAGATTAAACTTGTGCCAGTATTGTAAAAGACTTATTAAAAGATGGCAAATAGTAGATTAAAAAGTTCCTGGACCAAAGACAAGTTATGCTTAGTCCATCGAGCGCCACCAACAGACTCCGGTCTTGCATCTTATTGTCTGCTTGAACTGCACTTTATTTCACTGGACAACACATTTTTCAGCATTCTGTAGATGATTTCCCTTGAACTAACTCCAATCATATATGTGATGAAATGATCTGTATGGATAGCATCCAAATAAATCTTTGTTATTGCATCTCGGTGCATGTGAAAACAATAAAGCAGTTTACCATACACGTGCACACGTTTGTTTCAGGCTCTCAGAGACTGAGATGTGAGGGATTGGATTTGAGCTCTGGGAAAAGGCAGAAATATTAAAGAAAGGGTGTCTGTGACGTTCTAACCCGAAGGAGGACTCGATATAAAAAACTCCCTGACTAAATACCAGGGAGAGGAAAACAGGAATCAACTGCGTAGTTTGAATGAGAGAAATGCAGGGCTTTGTTGTAATGATGTATGATCAGGGCACTTTGAGAACAATCATACTTTCGTAAGAACCAATCGGGGTCATGGAGGAGAAATACTACTTGACAAGTATATCAGTAACTGGGAGCTTTCTGTGGTTTTAATGGGACCATTGGTTATGGGAGATTACTGTGGGTGGCGTGTTTGTATTTTCGGGGTAACGTTGGTCAGGGAATACGCGAGAGTTTCGTCAACAAAATTCGAATGTGTATTATTGGGAATAAAGTACAGTTCTGAAGTAACCCGACAGAAAACGGCAGAAATGTGTTTCCACTATTCATCCATTTTGGAGACTATGATCCCGGCGGGCCGAAGGCATCCACGCTCGGGTCGCAGCTGCTGAAAACCCATACCAAGTGTTTGACAAGTGCGCTGTATCCAAATGTGTTGATGACACAATCTGGTAGCAATAAGGGTTGTGAGAGAAAGAGAGAGATCGTTGAAGTCGGTATTTTCAGGCTCGGAGATTGCACAACGATGGTGTAGATGCAACATACAGGGCTTTTATCGATATTGTTTGCGCTGGCCCGATCTTCCTATTGATGCAAGAATATCCTTGCGATTGAGAGTGTAATAAACGTTCGCCAGCTCAATGAACGGGAGTATTGTTTTTATTTTCCTTTGAAGAAAGCAGAGTGACCACTTACCTTCCTGAGATTAGCAGAAAGTTACGAATTTATTGATGCTTTCAAAATTCAGTCAAGAATTGCCTGTGATCACGTGTCGGCCGTTCTGGACTGAAGTGACATTGAAAAGAGAGGAGTTCCGGAAAGGCTTGTATTTAATTCTATTTCTGATATTTCATTCTTCACATGCTCAGAGCTGGTCTGAGAATTCAACCGAGTCACAGAAAACGTTCAAGCTGCGATTAGGAGAAATGCCGGAACAGATGGGAGACGCATGAGTGAGCCTGCATTGTTAAGTGTCGTGAACGAGTTGTAAGATCATAAATCTCACAAAGCATTATGTTCACTCTGGTCCCAACGTCGTTCCGAGTCCGATCCAGGCGGGATAGGTGACCTGCAGCTTCTCAGCATCTTTCAGTCAATGTCATCGTTTCGTTCAATGCTGGAGGGATTTCCCTTTGCGACTGGTGACTCGCGATTCACCAGTTCAGTGTGAACAGTTCAGTGCTATGGGTCCAAAGAATGTCAACCCATTGCAACACACAAAATGCCGGAAGAACTTTGCGGGTCAGGCAGCATCTATGGGGGTAAATGGACAGTCGACGTTACGGACTGAGACCCTTCATCAGGACTGGAAAGAAAGGGGAGATAACCAGTATATAAAGGTGGATTGTACCGATGCAGCAAAAGCTGGCGGGTTCCAGCTGAGAGGGGGATTACTGTCAGATGATGGCGTGGGAGGGTACGATTGAGTCAAACGCTGGGAAATGATAGGTAGAGGTGATAACATGCAGAAGAAGTTGTAATCTGATTGAAGAGGCCAGTGGACGCTGGGAAAAACGAAAGGAAGCTTAGAAGGGAAGCGGACGGAGTAATGTCTGGCCAATGGACAGATAGGTCAGGTAGGGTAATGACAAGGGGTGATGGGGCCTGTGGGATAATGTGAAAAAAGGGAACAGAAAGGAGTGATTATGGGAACTTAGAGATAGCGATGTTCATGCCGTCAGGTTCAAAACCGCCAAGGCGGAATATGAGGTGTTGTTCCTCTAATCTGCGTCCAACCTCAACCCCGCAGTAGAGGAGGCCGTGGACTGACATGTTAGATGGGAATGCGAAGTGAAATTAAAGTGCCTTGTCACCGAGAGATCCTGGCTCGAAGAAGAGATCCCCCAATCTGAGTTGGGTCTCAGCGATCTGGAGGAGGCGGCACCGGGAGCACATGATGCAATGAATTACACCAACTGCTTCACATATAAAGGACTGACTCACCAAGGACTGTTTATGGTATTGAAGAGTGGTAAGGGAAGAGCTGTCGCGGGCAGGTGTAACACTGAGAGCGTTTGCAGTGATAGGTGCGTGGAGGCGGATTTGTGAGCAGGGACAAGAGGACGAGGGAGTCACGGAGGGAGCGAACCCTGAAGAATGCAGAGAGGGGAGAGCCAGAGAAGATGTGCCTGAAGGTGGAATCGCGTCGGCTTTGGGAAATGTCAACCCATTTCCTGCCACCAACGAGGAAATGACATTGATTTGATGACCGGAAATCGATGGCCGTTCCCATCTCACCTACTTCAGAGACCGATGTGTGGGAGTGACATTGTCGTTGAGACGGATTGGATTTCTGATGCTGAGATTCATTCCGATTTTCTTTAAATGTAAGTATTCCAGCAATTCAAGAAAACCGGTATTTCATCTTGATTTTCAGCTGCTCTCCGAACTTCGTCTGTATCACGGCATAAATAACTGTGTCTGTGCAGCAGATAAGCTGCTGCAGCATGAACCCAAGTTCTTGTATAACAAGGTGTGGACTGTAACTCTGATTCCCCAACCAGAACATCCGATTCAAAATTACATTAAATGTGAACAGCGCCCATAACAGTATGAAATTCCTCGAGATAACAAACAGCAAAATGATGGATTTCCTTCGGCTATCCATCTCCGGGTCTTTGGAATTTCCCAAACCACCACCACTCCGGAGTCGCGCGCGGGCTCTGCTGACGGCTAAAATGTTTTAGACGGTTAAAGCGTTCAGCAGCATGATGAGCACAAATGGGACACAGGGAGTGAGGACGTAATGAAAGATCTCGATTGCTCCCCACACCTCTGAAACGCTAACGTTCCTTTCCACAACACAAAACGTGGGGTTGTTGCCAAGGAGATACAGTTTCAAATGTAGGAAGTACCAGGTTGTGTCCTTTAAACAGAGTAACACCGTCGCCGTTCCGAGCACCATGCCCGCCGTTTTCTCTGTGCAATATGTACTTTCAGCTTTTGACAGCAGATGGCCAAAAATCTATCAAATGTGAAAGTAACGGTGAACCAGACAGAACACTCTGTTGTTGCATAAAGAAGTACAGAATAGATGTTACACACGAGGAGAAACAACGCAAAACTGAACTGCTCCGGGAAGGCAATGGGAATGTGCCTCAACGTGAGATCGAAGAAAACGGCCAGAAGATCCGCCGCTGCCATGGCGACCATGTAGTTCGTGACACATTTGGAGAGACCACACTTTCCCTGATTTGGATTACGATCACCGTGAGGTTAACTTGGAAAACGGAAAGAAACATAAAACGTCTATCAGGCTGGAGCAAATAACTTGAACATGCGGGGGCACCTCTGTGACGGATTGCCAACAACAATGACACAAAATGGAAGGTTAAATGCACCAATCACCGGCAATGCATTCTGCACATCATGAGCACACCGTGACGGAATAAAGTCCGATTAATAACAAATTACACGGTTCTCAGTTGTTTATTAAAGGACCTTTTCTGCTTCGTGTCGAAACTTCTTGCTTTCGGGGGCAATTTGTGAATGTACAAGTCGGTTCTGAGATATCTGAATGACAGGAACCGAAATTGTTAAGATTACAGTGATAACGGGTCGGATACGTTGGAGTGAAGATTGAGCAGGAGTGAAAAAACAGGTCGTCAACATTAACAGAAAAAAAAATTGCACGTGGTGTGAAAGTAAGACGCCAAAGCGCGTTCTGTTCTCAGGGTAAACGGACAGAGGGAGCTGAATGTCAGCGGGTTATTGATTAACCGGATATCGTGTAAAACAAGCAACTCTGAAATACATCACAGAATCAGCTCATCAAGACAATAACTACTTCGTTAGTTTCGGGGGAACGAAGAGAGAAAAGAAAAAGAAAAGTGGAAATTAGAAATTATTTCCCAGGCTGATGGATAATCACAACATATTGCGCAGACCAGAAGCACATTGTGGGAGGGAAACGTTCCTTTTTCTCAATTGTTGTCCAAGGAAGTAAAATTGCTTGCCTGAACTCTCTGAGGAACTTGTACGAGCGAGCGGTTTGTGGTCAGTTTCCTTCTGTTATCCGAGAGAGCAAATAGTGCTGAAGCTCAGGTTTTTTATAATCAGAGTTACGTTGCAAAATTAAAAGCAAATAGAACAACGGGAAAGCAGATACAATGTTTGCAGTGAGATTCGCCAATTACATGACAGGCCATACCCTGTGGAGAAATGAAGTCTTCCATTATCTCTGTGGAGCAAGAAATAAACCGTCTGGATAATCTCACTGGTACAGAATGCAAAACAAAGAGGGACAGTGACACAGTTATTCTTGTTACGGACTCAGTGAATGTCCCTTTAAGATAGAGTGTGTGTGTGTGTGTGGCATGCTTACGTCAATAGAAGATAAAGGACGTAATGACGTTGTTGAAGAAGTCAGAAGAAGAAGAGAGAAGAAGAGAGAGAGAAGGGAGAGAGACACCAGCCTGCTAGTTTTCTCTATCGATGGATGGGAAACAATAACTGTGTCTGCCACAGAAATCCATGTATGGAAATTGGAAGTAATCCGGTAGAGTTCACTTTGTTGCTGACCTGTAGAAGGAAACAGGTATTTGTGTGTGGACGACCACAATTCGGATGATTTTCGGGGTGAGGAAGTCACTACCGAGTAAACACTGAAGTGTCGTTTGGGTTCCATCGTGGAACATTAGGATCTCGTATTTACTCTCTCTATGTTTCTCTACGTCTACGTCTTATCTTCAGACAACGGTGGTTGTTGAAGAAGCCCTTGCTCATGTTTCACCTTATGGCTTGCGGAACGGAACTTTAAGAACCATTCCTGTACTTAGAGTTTGGGACTTTGTCACACACACACACAAAGAGTTTAGTTTTGGTGTTAACGTTCAAGGTTTAACATTTTTGAATTCTAACATACTAACATTTTTACCTTTATTTTTCGTATTATCATAAGTAGTGATGAATAAAATAGTTTTAAACACTGAATCATGCTCGGTGTGTTTTTACTTTTGTCGCTGGTTCGTGACAAAATTGGGGGCTCGTCCGGGATCCAACCCAAATATTAACGAGTGTCGACTGGGATCGTTCCCCAGATTTACGAGATTTGCTTGGGATTCAATCCAAAGATTGTTGAGGGAGGTCTGATAAATTCGTTTTAATTGGCTTGTGTGTGTGGAACCCATCAGCAATGGATATTAAGGCATTTTTGGAGTCAACAACCCAAAAGGGATTGGAGGTGGCGATAAAGGAAGATCTGATAAAGATTGCTACAAAGCTAAACCTTACAGAAGTAAAGCAGTCTATGAGAGAATCAGATATTCATAGAAGGATAGTTGACTATTATTTGGAGAAGGAAGTGTTTGAGTTGAGTGAGGTAGTTGAGTTTCCTGAGAGTAAACCAGTGATTTCTGATGTGACATTTCAACCACTGGAGTTGGAGGATCTGGAGGAGGAAGAATTAGAACAGTTAGAAGAGTTTTCTGGGAGTGAGTCAGAGATTCCTGTTAGACAGGTGCAGATAGCAAAGATGGAGTTAGAACAAACACGACTGAAGTTCGAGTTGGGACAAAAATAGATAGAGGCCGAACAAAAGATAGAGGCTGAACGAGAACAAACCCAATTAAAGATAAGAGGCTGTACGAGATCAAAAGAAATTAGACGCAAACTAGAGATAGCTCGGATGGAGATAGAGGCTGATCTATCAATGAAGCAGATGGAATTGAAGAGGATCGAGCTGGATAGTGAGGAGAAGGAGAAACAGAGGCAGCATGATTTACAAATGAAGAGTAGGAGTTTGGAATCTGATTCTGAAGACGGTTTTTCAGCCAGCAGGGAGTTTCGATTAGTCCCTCCTTTTGAGGAAGATCAGGTTGATCAGTATTTCCAACATTTTGAAAAGGTTGCTGTGAGTTCAAACTGGCCAAGGAAAGGATGGGCTCTTATGGTACAGAGTGTGATTAAAGGTAAAGCTCAAAAAGCTTATTCTGCTTTGTCTGTTGAGGATGCAGCTGATTATATTAAGGTAAAACAAGCTGTGTTGAAGGACTATGAATTGGTACCTGAAGCTTATAGACAAAAATTTAGAGACTTGAGGAAATCTGCAGATCAGACTTATATGGAATTTGCTAATGGAAAGAGAATATGTTTTGAACGATGGTACATGGCTAAAAATGTAGATGGGGATTTTGATAAATTGAAAGAACTGATATTAGTGGAAGACTTTAAAAGATGTGTTCCAGCTGAATTAACAACATACTTAAATGAAAAGGGAGTGGAAACTTTACAAGAAACTGCTAGGTTGGCAGATGATTATGCTTTAACCCATAAATCCAAATGGGGACAACCTAAAACCTTTCAAAAGACTTACAAGGACAATCCAGGTAAACCGGAGATTAAATTGGGAGGTAAACAAAAAGGGAAGTATGAAAAGAAGCCAGGGCTGGAGAAACCTGTTGAGCGTACTTGTTATTACTGTAAGAAACCTGGCCATGTGATATCTAATTGTGCCCTTTTGAAGAAAAGGAAGGAATCTGTGCCCAATGCTTGCTTTCAGGCAATTAAAAATCAAAAGGCTTTAGGAGATGTTGTTAAAGATCAATCCTTGCAAGAGGTAAAAGCGTTTAAGTTGGAGGAGGTGAGAAAGGAATTCCGTTCTTATGTATCAGAGGGTTTTGTTTCACTGAATGATGGGTCACCCCAGGTGCCAGTGAATATTCTTAGAGATACTGGGGCTTGACAATCTCCCTTGATGGACAGTGTTTTAAATTTTGGTGAAGAAACTTGAACTGGTGAGGTAAATCTAGCGCGAGACGTTACAGATGACACCATATCTGTCTCTTTACACAGGGTGATTTTAAAGTCAAAGTTCGTAGAAGGACCAGTCCACATGGGGATAAGACGTTGGTTACCAGTGGAAGGAGTTTCTTTGTTATTGAGGAATGACCTTGCGGATGGAGAAATTGTTCCTGTGGTACGGTTAACAACCAAACCAAGGATTGATGAGTCTGAGAATGATCCAGATGTTTACCCATCATGTGCGGTGACTCGAGCTAGAGCTAGAGAATTAGCCAAGACAGACAGTCCGGTGCAGTCTGATGTGGTTCCTTGTGACAGTCCTAAACAGGAAGAAAATTATGATGCCTTATCTGAGACTTTTCTGTCTTCACTGGAGGATCAACATCTTTATAGTGAGCCTGAATTTAAAGATTTGTCTTTGTCGAGGAAGGAGTTTATGGTGGAACAGACAAAGTACCCTGAGTTGACAGAATTGAAAGAAAAAGCACTCTCATGTGAGGAGATTGAGAAAGTGACAAGTGGATATTATGTCAAAAATGGAGTGTTAATGAGGAAATGGAGACCTCCTCATGTTCCTGTTAATGAGGAATGGGAAGTTATTCATCAGGGTTTTATTCCAAAAGTTTATAGGAATGAGATTTTAAACCTGGCCCATAGTATGCCTTTGGGTGGTCATTTTGGCGTGAATAAAACTGTAGGGAAGATCTTGAAACAATTCTATTGGCCTGGTTTAAGAAAAGATGTGGTGATGTTTTGTCGAACTTGTCACACATGTCAGATGGTAGGTAAAGCAAATCAAAAACCCCCTTTGGCTCCGTTGAAACCAATTCCTGCTTTTGGTGAACCCTTTTCGAAGGTGATTGTGGACTGTGTTGGCCCATTACCAAAGTCTAAGACTGGAAATCAGTATTTGTTAACCATCATGTGTTCCACTTCTAGATTTCCAGAGGCAGTACCCCTTCGAAATATTAAGACGGTGTCAAAGGCTCTTTTAAAATTTTTACCTTGTTTGGTTTGCCAAAAGAAATCCAATCTGATCAAGGTAGTAATTTTATGTCATTTCTTTTCAACAACTAGTCTATGAGCTGGGAGCAAAGCAGATTGTATCATCTGCATATCACCTAGAATCTCAAGGAGCTCTGCAGAGATTTCATTCTACTATCAAAAATATGCTGAAGACTTATTGCTTTGAATACACAAAGGATTGGGATGAAGGCCTTCATTTACTTTTGTTTGCCATTAGAGATTCAATCCAAGAGTCAATAGGATTTAGTCCGTTTGAGCTTGTATTTGGACATAGGGTGAGAGGACCTTTGGAGTTGTTAAGAGAGCAATGGGTTAATGAAGAAGTGCACTTGAGTCTGTTGGACTATGTCCAAAAATTTAAAACACGTTTGGAGAGAGTCTGCCAGATAGCGAGAGAGAATTTGAAAACCAGCCAGATAAGAATGAAGACAATATGCAGTGAGGCAAAAGGTGTTGGTATTTTTCCCTAGCCAAAATAATCCATTGCAATCTCGTTTTTCTGGACCCTATGTTAATGAATCTCGAGTGACTGATTTCACATATATAATCAAAACACCAGATAGACGCAGGAAAACACAACTCTGTCATATAAACACGCTAAAGCCTTATTCTAAGAGGGATTCAGTTGTGGACTTGGTGGATGATGTGAAGGTTGTTTCTAGAATGCCTGATGTTGATGTTGAGGAAGGCCAATTTAGACCAAATATTTTTCCATCGAAACTAAAAAACCAAAATATCCTGGAGAACCTTGAAACAAAGTTGGACAATTTACAAGTTTCACAAAAACAACAGATGAGAGAATTAATTTTAAAATTTAAAAATCTGTTCCCAGATGTTCCAAACAGAACATCGATAATTACCCATGATGTTGATGTTGGGTATGCAAAACCAATCAAACAACACCCATATCGAATGAATGTGGAAAAAAGTAAACTTGTTGATCAGGAAATAAAATACTTGATGGAAAATGATATTATTAGACATTCTACTTCAAATTGGAGTTCGCCCTGTGTTGGAACTGTTAGATTTTGCACAGATTACAGGAAAGTGAATGGTGTAACAAAATCAGATGCCTACCCTATTCGTAGGGTGAATGATTGCATAGATAGTGTGGGAAAGGCAAAATTTCTTACAAAGATTGACCTATTAAAAGGGGACTGGTGTGTTCCATTAACAGATAGAGGAAGGGAGATTTCAGACTTTGTAACCCCTTCTGGATTCTATGAATACAATGTTTTGCCAATTGGAATGAAAAATGCTCCGGCAACATTTCAAAGAATGATTAATTCAGTGATTCATGGGTTAAAAGATACAGATGCCTACAGTGACGACAGTGACTGGGAATGATACTTGGGAAGATCACATATCTGCGTTAGAAAGGTTGTTTGAAAGACTTTCCAAGGCTAACCTTACAGATAACCTGGCTAAAAGTGAATTTAGGCATGCCACTGTGACGTATCTTGGTTATGTTGTAGGTCAAGGTAAGCAAGCTCCTGTTCAGGCAAAAGTTAAAGCAATATCTGACTTCCCTATTCCCACAGGTACGAGGACTGTTAGAAAATTTTGGGAATGGTTGGATATTATCGAAAATTTTGTAAAAATTTTGCTGATATTGCTCTTCCCTTAACTGAACTTCTGAAGAAGGGAGTAAAGTTTGTTTGGACAGGTTCATGTCAAGAAGCATTTGAGAAACTGAAAGCCATTTTATGCTTCCATCCTGTGCTCAAATCACCTGACTTTGAAAGGCCATTTTCATTATCCGTAGATGCCAGTGATGAAGCTGCAGGAGCTGTGTTGTTGCAGAAGGGTGACATTGATGATATTGTCCATCCTGTAGCTTACTTTGCAAAGAAATTTAATAAGCATCAAAAGAATTATTCCACCATAGAGAAAGAATTACTGTCGCTTGTTTTAGCCTTGCAACATTTCGGTGTATATGTTTGCACCGCTCAGAAACCATTGACTGTATGTACAGATCATAACCCATTGGTGTTTCTGAGCCGAGTCAAAAACAAGAACAGAAGGCTGTTAAACTGGAGTTTAACTTTGCAAGAGTTTGATCTCATGATAACTCACATTAAAGGCAAATATAATGTGATTGCTGATTGTCCTCCCCGATGTTAAATGGGAAACATGTATTTGTACTAATCTGATAGTCTTTAGTTGTGTAGCATGGTAATTATTAACATTACTAACTGTGTGCGCGGTTAAATTTCTCTTGGGGATTTTATTTTTAGGTGGGACGTGTTACGGACTCAGTGAATGTCCCTTTAAGATAGAGTGTGTGTGTGTGGCGTGCTTACGTCAATAGAAGATAAAGGACGTAATGACGTTGTTGAAGAAGTCAGAAGATGAAGAGAGAGAAGAAGAGAGAGAGAAGGGAGAGAGACACCAGCCTGCTAGTTTTCTCTATCGATGGATGGGAAACAATAACTGTGTCTGCCACAGAAATCCATGTATGGAAATTGGAAGCAATCCGGTGGAGTTCACTTTGTTGCTGACCTGTAGAAGGAAACAGGTATTTGTGTGTTGACGACCACAATTCGGATGATTTTCGGGGTGAGGAAGTCACTACCGAGTAAACACTGAAGTGTCGTTTGGGTTCCATCGTGGAACATTAGGATTTCGTATTTACTCTCTCTATGTTTCTCTACGTCTACGTCTTATCTTCAGACAACGGTGGTTGTTGAAGAAGCTCTTGCTCATGTTTCACCTTATGGCTTGCGGAACGGAACTTTGAGAACCATTCCTGAACTTCGAGTTTGGGACTTTGTCACACACACACAAAGAGTTTTTTTGGGGGGTTAACGTTCAAGGTTTAACATTTTTGAATTCTAACATACTAACATTTTTACTTTTATTTTTCGTATTATCATAAGTAGTGATGAATAAAATAGTTTTTAACATTGAATCATGCTCGGTGTGTTTCTTTTGTTGCTGGTTCGTGACATTCTGAAATGGAGAGTGTTCAGAAGAAAAACAGAAGTTGGCAACATTTACAGAATGAACAGATCGGCATATTCAGGTTTACCACGGCCAAAGCTGAAGCTGTTGTCGCAATAAAAACATCGAGGAAAGTTCAAATTCACCGGGTGGTTAATCACTGACTGTTGCGATGTAAATAACAAGCAAATTTAAATACATGCAGTAAAATCAGTAACTTGACATTAATACTTACCAGGAATACCAACAGCAGCGAGCAGAGGGTAGAATGCCTGTTGTATGTCCTGGACTACATCTTTCGTCCGCATCATTTCACGAATTGCTTCAATAATGTCAGTCGACAACATGTCCTCACTTCCATGCAAGGCGGCAGCGTCGATGTTGGAGATATGACCCTTACCATGTGAGGATCCACCGAGCCGGCAGCTCCTTAAATGGAACAGAGAGGAATCCCAGGTGACATCATCAGGCTTCACTGCAATGAGCTTCAACTGCAGTCAATGAACAAACGTCACAAAGGTCTGTACCAGGGGCATCCACCTGCACCTAACACAAACAATTTTCAATTAAATGAGTGAAATATGAAATCAAAAGAACGGAGAGGGAGAATAGTTTTCTTTTCTTGAACAAAGTTAAAACACAGAAGGAGAATCAACAGATAACTGAATAAATAAAAAGAAATGTGAACAGATAGATATCCAGATCTGTTGTTGATGTCTGGAGTCAATAGCTTTGAAATTGATTTTCATTTAAACAATGTGACGGAGGTTGAGACTATGTAGAAAATATTCACAAGGAACGTGATGGGTCTGGTGGGTTTGTAGTTCGGAGTACCGAGGTAGGCTGGGAAAGTTTTTCCTGAGGGCCGAGGGTCGAGCCGATTGAGGAACAGAAAATCATGAGGCGCGTAGTCAAGGTGCATGATCACAATAATTTTGGCAGGGAAGGGAGTATGTAACTGTAAGAGATTAGGCTTAATGTGACAGAGGAAAGATTAAAAGGGCATCTTCACTACATTTTATTCATACAGACCGTGGTGGGCGGTGAAGGAGTGGCAGAGGCGGGTACAATTGCAACGCTTAAATTGTTTGAGTTTACAAAAGGCATTTGAACAGTAACGTAGATGAGAAGATGCAGAGTGATATGGGGCAAACACAGGCAAGTGGGACGAGCTTAGGTGGTCACTTCGGTCGGTATCGACTTGTTAGGTCACAGGACCTGTTTCCGTGTTGTTTAACACCATGAATCTGTGACTCGTGGCTCTAGAACGTTTGTACTTATCAAAATGGGCTTTCACGTTGATGAAGCCTATAGAAAAGCTTATTATCGCTTTGATGCACGCGTCCGGGATTTTCGTTTCCTGAAGCTTCCATTGGCCTCAAACCGACCAAGGACAAACAGTACAATTGTCGAATTAACTTGCCACATGCATTGAGTCGACAGGGTCTGCCGTGATACTTCACAGAGCAGATTGCAGAATCTGTCTGTGTATAGAGTGCAAAATGAATGACAGATTCGGCATTTACTGTTGACAGAAGAGGTGCTGCAGGTTGTCTCCTCACATGCAGGAATTCTGAGGGTTGAATGACAGTCAGGGTCACCACAATTCGGGGACACCACAACGGTTGGTAGATTACTTCTCACAGGTTCACAGCGAGACTGGGCAAGCAACAAGTCACCAACAGTCTGTCCTAACACCTCTGAGTGAACCCTCGCGTCTCCATGTCCATCAGTCCGTCGCCATTTGCCATCCTCTCTTCAAATGTAACCTTGCTTCCGGAATCGGAGTAACCGGGCCTGGCGACACCGAACATCTCCTTCAGGCCCCGACCACAAGAGCGTTTCTGAAGTAAGGACAACGTGTGTTTAATGTCCGACCCCGATGGTGACGCAGGTTCAGTGTGGTATCTCCTCCTCTGCGATCTGACTTGCTTAATGTGCAGCACACTCCGCCTTCCCGGCAGCAGCTGCTCCCGACAGTTTGAGGAGCTCCACTGCGATGTTTATGAGACCGTTTGTAGAAATACATCACAGACAAGACACATGAAATAAAACGTTACATGAAACGAACAGGCGACGTTTTGATTTGTTGCCTACGAGGGAGGGTTGACTGAGGTAACCGCGGTGCGGGACACTGCGCGAAGCCGACGCGCTTAAACAGCATGTGTTTGGATCAGATGAGACATTTGTGGTAACAAGGAGTTAGCGACAGAATAGAAGCAAAATCTTATTGGTAAAACGACCGTAACAGGACTCGAACTTTCAATCTACTGATGACCTCACATAAAAGTCAGATGTCTTACCCATTAGGCCACACGGTCGCACCCTGTTAAAAACGCCAAGAGAAAGAGCTACGAAACCTGCTGGGGCCGGTGATTTGCGAGAGAGTGAGAAGGAGGGACGCATTTCTCAAGCACGGAGAGAATTAACTGCTGTCAAGGATTTCCACATGTGGAACGATTCCGCGATGGAGCTGAATGTACTTACATACAGAACAGAGTTTTCATCCGGTTGGGAAGTTAGAAAGTTCACTTTTTCTGCCCCGCCCCTTCCCGCTGACAGATGCAATGACTTCAAGCTGGCTCAGTGAGATGTATGGAGTGAGCTGTTGCAGGATCGGAATTAATTGTGAGTGGTGCGGGTCACATGAGGCAGACATCACGTTCCCTTCTCCGTGGGTCATCGAGAGCAACACGCGGTTTCTCTCATCAACATCACCAGTGTTGTGTATCATCCGACGGAGTTGATCATGGAACGAGTGAACAGAAGTATATTTCAAGCTTTGCAGCACCAAGAACATCACAATAGAGAATAGGAGCAGAAGTAGACCATTCGGCCCTTCGAGTCTGCACCGCCATTTTGAGATTTTGGCTGATCCTCAACAATCAATATCCTGTTCCTGCCTTGACCCCACATCCCATGATCCCCTATCTATAAGAAACCTACCTAGCTCCTTCTTGAAAGTGCCCAGAGAATTGGCCACCGCTGCCCTCTGAGGCAGTGCATTCCACAAGTTCACAACCCTCTGGGAGAAGAAGTTTTTCCTCACCTCTGTCCTAAATGGCCTAGCCCTTATTGTTAAATCATGCCCCCTGGTCCTGGACTTCCCCAACATCTGGAACATATCTCCTGTCTCTATCCTGTTCAATCCCTTAATAATCCTGTATGTTTCAATCACATCCCCTCTCAATCTTCTCAATTTCAGCGTGTACAATCCCAGTCTCTACAACCTCTCAGCATAAGACAGTCCCGACGTCCCCGGAATTAACCTCGTAAACCTACACTGCACGCCCTCTATAGCCAGGATATCCTTCCTTAACCCTGGAGACCAAAACTGTTCACAATACCCCACGAATTAAGAATCTTTTGTTGCAGAAATAAGTAAAGCAAAAACGGTCAACATTTGAAGCAGAATATGTATAATTATGCAACTTCGTTACAAATCCTAAGAACATTGAGAAATGTATCATTATCAAGGATCTGCACATTTCCGTCTCTCGCCTCTCACACATCAAAGATGCAACCGACAGAATTATATCCAGATCTGGTTGAGAACCAGAAGTCAGACTGCAGAGAGATTGCCTGCGCCAGTCCCAGGGAAAGGTCTTCCTGAAAGAGAACGCATTCAAACCATCAGCCATCTCCCTCGCTGGAAGCGATTTCATGCAAGTTGCATCCCGTTACCTTTTGTTCCCACCACTTTAAATGGACAAAAACAATTGGTGTCCATGTCTGTACCACCTGAGGAAGTTGTAAAACACAGAGTATTGATTAGTTTGTCCCTTTTATTTGACTTTTGATGACTTCTTCTGAAGCTGTGATGAGATCATACATAAAGAGCGGAGGTGACGGTAGGGGTTTTGAGGTGGTGCGCATGGAGGCGAGGAAGTTTTCAGTAAATCAGGGGGAATTGTCACTGCAGAGAATCCTGGATTCGGTGATAAAATGTTTGTCCGCAGACGGCGCAGTGAATCTGAAGAAACGAGCAGCATCTGAAGCAATTCCCTCACCAGCAGACGAACAAGAGAAGTGAGTGCAAGCAGAACATCACTATTTCAGCTGTGGGACCGCGAGAAGGCTCCCTGGCTTAATTGGTCAAAGCGCCTGTCTTGTAAACAGGAGATCCTGGGTTCAGCTCCCAGCGGAGCCATTCATTTACGGGGTGAAATGTCATGTGATGAAGGCGGGTTCCATGGCAAATCGGCCGTCCACACACCTCCAAACATAAAACACAAAAAGCAACAGAACAAATAAAAAGCCTCCAATACTTTACAGGTCTGTTGGTGTCTGCCGAGCAAGAAACAGGGCGAGCGGTTCAACCAGATGACGTTTCCGATGAATTTGTTTTCCGCTTCCTTGCATTTTGGCGGCGTGGTGATAGTTTAGTGTGACAATAATTTGCAAACGCGGCCGTGTCCTGCTTTGTGACCTTTCCCTAGTCCTATTGACAAACGTTCCCACCCGCGTTGCACAGGTCTTCTCGACTCGAACTCAGACCAGTTTGCTGTGCACTTCAAGACACTGTAGAAGCAGCGCCGCAGATATGAGTTGGAATGCAGATTGATATTGAATACGTGTACACCCATTTGTTTGGTATAAATATGGGCCACGATCACTACCTGTCCACAATTTCCCACTGAAAGTTTAGGCTGTTCTTCAGCTCTTCAGTGAGGTCATTGATCCTGACACAAATGCAGGGTCATCGTCACGGTGATTTGTGATTGTTTTTCAGATTTTGTTCTGCAAAATATTTCCCAATGCAACAGGTAATGTTGGGTGCAGTAGATTTGCATCTAATGGCAGTGGTGGGATTCGAACCTACGCCTCCGTGGAACCTGGAGCCTTAGTCCAGCACCTTAGACCGCTCGGCCGCACTACCACACAACAAAGTTGTTTTTCGTTCATTGTCTAACAACGCTCATTGGTTGAACATGTTACTCTTGAAATTTCTGTGCCCTCCATGTTTGATTTGAAATTATTTGTCCCAGGTGCAGTGTTTGAGGCTTGATGCGGCTTCCCGTTTTCCAATCCATCCAATATCTCTTAAACGTAAACCGGAGATAGAAGTGGTCAAAGTTTGTCACGTCAGACGGCATGGTGGCAGACCACCAGGTTTTACCAGACGTCAGTGCAGGGACGATAATTTTCATGAGTACTCTCAGTGTCGACATGGGTCAAAAGGGTTCAACTCAGACATTTACAGCGGATGCAAAGACTGACCTCACCACCCTTGTTACGTTCAGCGAGACTTGATCAATTGCATCAAGGTGTTCATAAAGTGTGCTGTAATTTATCTTCATCTAAATGAAGTAATCCCAATTTCCTCAGCTTTAAATTGCAAATGAAATCACTCACATTGGCAGCGATACCAGAAAATCTCTTGTGGACACTCCCTGCGATATTCACAGCCGTACTAATGTGTGCGAATACATATGTACAGAAACGTCTGACATTGGCCGAAGATTTCATGAAGTCTTTATGATTTAATTACGGTTACCAGCTGTTGCCTTTACTGCAATCAGGAAAATATCCACCACACCAGAAACTGTTCCGTCTGCACGGTTCTACCCATTGCCCTCTCAGTCTGGTGTTTTAATTCAAAGAAGTAATAAAGATTACTATTTCGAAACGGAGTTTCTACGGGGATTGGGAACCGCAGAAACTGGGCACTTGTATATTGTAAGGGGACAGGTTATAGAATTATCGAAGACAAATGGGTCGATTTTTCGTGAGAACATGTTTGAATTACAATGAAAAGAATGCAGGGGGATTGTCGAAACTGCAACATTAAAGGAATGGAAGAAGTTGAGCAAAACTGAAAACAACCAAAAATATAAAACATTGACCTGGACACAAACATCCTTGCACATCGAAAAGACCGAAGAGCACCCAGACGCTCAATCATTTAACTCGGCATTCCAGCCAACCTCGTTATCGTAACAGTCCAGTTTTTGTCAAATATTTATCTCCCCCGTCTTTGAAATAATCAAAGACTCAGTATACGCAGCAATTTTCCCGAAATGTTCCACAGACCCGGACGCTCTGAGTGAAAATAACCACTTCCTCTTCGTGACTAAGTGTACGATTCGATTATTTCAAACCATGACCTTGATTTCCAGATTATCCAACATCAAATGATGTTATCGATTTCTGACCTTGTTTATCATTGCACCGAATTCGGAGAAAATACCGACTCTGGTGGGTTTAGAACCCACAACCTTCGAATTACGTGATCACGCATGATTAGAAGTCCATCACGGTATCCATTGCGCTACAGAGCACACAGTCGCCCTCTATGGTGAACATAGCTAAAGCGACTGAAGAGAACATCTCATTTCGTCAAACGCAGTCTTGCGTCCACTGCCTTTAATTCTTTCGCTGAAGAAGCACCACAGTTCCCATCCGATTGCAGCGCCGGATTCCTAGATAGGATTTTGAAAACAATGAGACGGCTCGAATCTCTGATGACACAGCAGCATTTTTGATTCGGCGTGGATGAGACTAGTGTGCATTTCTGCACTTGCGGAGTGCGCCGCACAGTAAATCTTCTCCAGCATCGGTGAGAAAAGAACTGATATCGACTGGATTGCGAACAAACTCGGGAACATGCTTGCCAAGACCACGCTCTGAAGGAATACCACAAAGCCGTGCTTTAAATCACTGCAACATTCAGTTGCAAAGCAACAAGTAAAGTGGTTCAGTCTGAAGTAAATTGCACGATAGAAGTGCAACGCCTTGCTTATTGCGCCACCGAGCCCAGCCGTATTAGATCCGGATCCAATACTCACCTCATCCTGTCTGGCAAAGGTTTGCAGTTGCTCCTATGACTGTGTGGGTCTCTCGCATGATCATTGGTTTCCTCCCATGTCCCAAGGTCACAAAGATTGGTAGATTAATTGTCACCGTAACATGTCCACAGTGTGTCGGTGATGGATAGAATCAGGGGATAATTGAGAGGAATATGGGAAGAATAAAGAACGATTGGCGTATGTTGGTGGTGAATATTTCTTGGGGACTCGGTGGACCGAAAAGCCTGCTTTCCTGCTCTATGCCTCCATGTCTTCTAGCCTGTATCTCTGTATGGGTCATGTACATGCGGCTCATGTTATTTTCTCAGCATCGCAATCGATGGGAGAATGTTTCGGAAAAACACCGAGGAGCCATTAAATGATGAACTAGCATCATCAGTGGAATGACTGAAATCACAAGTCTTGTCCAATTTTCGGTACAATGCTTATTGTTCATGTTGAAACATTTGAACATAAATTGGTCAGAAGATATACTCCTGATCGAATGCGGAATTAAGACAAGATAAGATGTACTTATTTATTAGTCACATGTTCATCGAAACACAGTGAAATGCTTCTTTTTGCGTTACTGAGAAAGTGCTGTGGGCAGCCCGTAAGTGTCGCCACTCCTCCAGCGCCAACATAGCATGCTCAAGGCTCCTAACCTGTACTTCTTTGGAATTATGCTGAAATAAAAGTAAAACGGAACTATGATGTGTGGAGGGAGAGGAAATTAACGATTCAGAACTCCCAGACTACATCAACACATGGAACTCGCTGTCTTGGACCAACAGTGCAATCCGGCGTTCCCTGGTCGACTTTCAGCTTCAGAAACCTGCAATGTTTAATTTTATTTGCTTGGTTCTTTTCATTCTTTGTATTCCACAGGATACATGTGATTCCAATTACAAACATCAGTTCCATATCATGCAAGTCCCATCGAAAATGCATGTAATGTTTCCACATTCACCAAGGTCAACAACATTTCAAGCTCTCACCTCTGAGGCAATGGTGATTTGCTCTTTCAGCGTCTCCAAAAGTGTTGAATGTCGGGGAGAAAACCATAGCTCATCGTCCCTGGGTGGGCTCGAACCAACAACCTTTTAGTTAACAGCGGAACGCGCTGGCTGATTGCGCCACAGAAACAGCTGATGCCAATGCACATTGAGAGGCACTGTCACGGTGCAGCGACACAGATCAAAAACTTAAACTCTGATCCTATTCTGCGCTTTCCCTGCATATTGATAGCACAAGGTTTCTGAACGTAAACAACGCTTTCGAATTGATGGATTATAATTAATTAGAATTAACTATTTATTTTCTCATGTGGCGGGCTCTCAACGGATTGTGGATATTTCAAGGCATCGCCTTCGTCGGTTCTCCGCATTTTTCAAAATTTCACGATTTGGTAACATTTGTTTTCATAGAATCATTTTCTCGTGTTGCCAGAAGAGCTGTAAAACAACTCAGCGAAATTTAAAAGAAAAAGTGAGAGCGAGAAAGGGAAAGGAAATGTCAGAGACGGTCCACGTGAAGGTGGAACCAGGTGAAAATTGGCAGACATTGGAATGAAAGGTTTGAGCACTGTGTCCGGAAGCAGCCACAATGTTCTGAAAGAGAGTTGGGAGATGGGGGTCGAGTGTCTCTGAAACGGATCTTTATTCACCTCAGCGTTGGCAGGCCTTTCTGCCCAATACGTCAATGTTAACGAAGGAACCGACGAGATACAGTCAAATATGCCTGTGTTGGACCCATGTTCCTCGAAACCTTTCCTATTCATTGATGTATTTTTAATTTGTACTTGCACCCGTCTCTCCACTCTCTGTGACAGCCAATTCCATTGAGAAAATCACCAACTGTGTGAACAATTTGTCCATCAGATCCCCTTCAATCTTTCCACTCTTCCCGAAACGTACGCCCTTCACTTTCAGTCTGTCCTTCCAAAGAAAAAGAGACAGTAATAATCCAAGTAATAGACGCCCTTCATGATTTTATAAACCTCCACGAAGTCACTCCTCAACCTCCGTTGCTTCAGCGGAAAAAGCCTCAGCTTATCCAGTCTCTACTGAAATGTGAAGCTGTCCAGTTAGGGAAACATCCTTGAGAATATTTTCTGCACCCTTTACAGGGTAACGGCATCTTCCCTGCAGCAACTCGACCAGACTCGCACACGGTTCTCCACGCGCGATCTCACCAACGTCACGTGCAGCTCTAACGTGACGTCCGAACTTTGTACTTAGTGCCCTGACTGATGAGAACAAGAGTAACAAACGTCGTTTCCAACAACCTGTCTACCTGTGTTGTCAAATTCCGGTAACTATGTCCTTATACTCTGAGGTCTCTCGCTTCTACAACACTGAACAGGGACCTCCCATTTACTGTGGAAGTCCGGCCCTCTCTTACCATCCCAAAATTCGACACTTGGCACTTGTCCCAGTTAAATTCCATCTTCCATTCTTTGACCCACATTCCCAGTTGATCGAGGGTCCTGTTCTAGTCTCAGATAACCTTCTTCATCCACCCCCCAATATTGGTTTGTCCTGAAGGGTAATAACAATGCCACCTTAATTTTCATCTCTATCGCCGATATAGATGTGACAAAAAAATGGACACGGCACAGATCCATGCAGAACTCCACTCTTCACAGGTTTCCAATGAAAAATAAACACTTCACTACCGGACACCGACTCCCCAGCACCACGCCAAATTAGCATCCAATTGACTCTTTCTCAGTGAGTCCCATGTGATCCAACCTTCCTGAACAGCCTACCACGAGGGACATTTTCAAATGCCTTGGTAAAATCCATAGTCCTATAAATGTCCAAGGCCCTGGCCTTGTCGATCTTCGTGGTCATTTCTTCAAACATCAATCAAATTCGTCAGGCAGCTACCTCGGCAGAAAGCCATGCTGACAATTGCTGTTGAGTCCTTGTCTTCACAAATGCAAGTAGATTCTGTCTCTCGGAATACCTTCAAGTCACTTTGCCATCATAAGTCCCTTCACCAGCCTGTAGTTCCCTGGCTTGTCCTTGCAGCCCTTCTGAAGTAAAGGTGCAACATCAGACACCCTCCCGTCTTCGGGTAGCATCCACGTGGTTAACGATGTTACAAAAATCTCTGCCAGCACCCGAACAATTTCTTTCCTGCATTTACACAATGTCACAGGCTACACGTAGTCAGGCTCGTTGAATTAACAACCATGATACACTTTAAGACTCCCAGTTCCTCCACTTTTGTCATGTGGATATGATTGAAGATATCACTTTTAGTTCTGTGTACGCCCCAGCTTTCATGATTTTCTCCATGAAAGATACAGGCGAGAGATATCCACATGAGACTTCGCCCATCTCACTGTGATTCGACACATGGATAGACTCACTGATCCTTAAATAGACGTTCTCGCCCTTGCTACACTTTGCTCTCAATTTTCACACAATATCTCAGGAATCTCCTTGACCTTTTCCACCAAATCTGTGGCGTGTCATCTTTTTGCCCTCCTGATTTCTTTCTCAGCTGTTCTCCAACATACCTTCTACCCCTCAAAGGATTCCCTTCATCCTATCTGTCGACATTTCATTATTTTTCACTTTTTTTCTCTCTCTCGCCCCCAAATGGATACTTTGATGTATACTTGCTGTGTGTGATAAATAGAAAGACAGAGTGGGAGATATCTCAGAGACAGGAATGAATCACTGCAGAAGAGGAAATAACAACGACGAGAGAAGGTGAGGAAGAAGGAGAGAAAGAAAGAGGGATGGAGAAATGCAACGATGGACGGAATAGGAAAACATATCTGAGAGCAAGAGACTGAAAGGGAAGCGGAGCAGAAAAGTGTGTTATGGACACAGATGGAAAGAGAACAACAAGAAGCGACCGACAGAGAGAGAGAGGCAGAGGTGGAGGGTATATGGAGAGATGGGACTTTACTTGTAAGAGAAAGACTGGAAGGTGACAAAAACAGAATCAATTGGATTACGAGCAGGTCGTTCGGTCCGTCGAGGTTTCTCCTACATTCAACGATGCTTGGTCGATATCAAGACAACTTTCTGTATTTTCTTTGCTCACTCATTCCTTCGGTTTCCAGAATTCTAAATCCGTCTGTGCCTAATGAAGTCATTGACCGAGTCTTCACAGCGGTCCCATGGGGTCATTCACCTGAATCGAGACATTTCTCCTTCCTTCAGTCCTAAATAACCGTCTCCTTCAAAAAGTGAGAGAATAAAACAGAGACGAGGAGGGAATATGGCAAGAGGGAGAGAGAGAGAGAGAGTTGTAGAGGGAGAGAGAGAGACAGAGAGAGCGAGCGCAAACATGACGTTGGGAATTTGGTTTCACAGCAGGTATGAGGAATTTAACTGAATCAAGGCTTCTGACTTCAGAGCAAAATCCCTTGGCTGCTGTTTCAAATGTGAATCGGAACGACCAAAATAGGCAATCGCCTTACCACCTGAAGCAGGATACAAAATCATGTTCCTGTCCAGGATCGAACTGGGGACCTTTCGCGTCTGAGGAGAACGTGATAACCGCTACACTACAGAAACCAACTCCCATTAGCTGCACTTTACACAGACGAAGAAGCATCATCTGCAACTTAACTTCCGCAGTGAGTCACTTCGTCTCTTCCGATCAGCGATATCCCCTTATTCAGCCCAACACTTCCCTTGTTATTTCACTCAAAGATGTGGAGGAAAATACACATTTGTGTCATCGCGATGACAACTTCGGGGATTTCGGAACATCCCATAGATTTGCAGTTCTTCAAATACTCGCTGCTTCGGTGTTCCGATAAGAGACTCAATATCCAAACACACGAAAGGTGTCAACATTGGTGACGTCAAATCCAATATTTGCCCTTTTGGTCACAGCTCGTTTATTTTATCACCGTCACATGACTGGATAGAAATGTGCGAAGATATCTCGCAAGTCCGTATTTGGGGCCTAAAACGTTCTTCCTGGTTTTACACTGCATGAGTAGAGTCCAGATAAAGAGGATTTCCGCAGAGGAAAATATTATCTGGATTCAACGTGGTGAATGGTATTATTGCTGTAAACGCCTCAACGAAAGGTCCTCGGACATAAAATGGAAAAGCAAAGTGAACTTCCTTGAACTACACCATGGTTTAATTTGACATCGCCTCATAAGTCCGTTCAGGACCCGTTTATCAACCAATATATCAGCCCTGCTGTGCGGTACTCAGTGCTTCAGACTGTTCGCTTTGCGCTCCTTTCGTCGAATTACGGACCCATTTCTGGAAAGGCAAAAATTCAATGACATTTGCAGACTTTCTGATAGTTTATGTACCTTCTTGTTCTTTTATCTCCTGCTTTCTTCCAAATTTCTCAAGCTTCACTTTGAAAATATTTGCTTGGTTAAACTTCTCTGAATCCAATGTAAAATTCTTCATATTTTCCTCTGTCTGTGTTGTGTATTTCATTTCTACCTGAATATCTGATATCAATTGGAGTTCTCTGCGGAAGCTGTGCTGTCGAAGTGATTTAGACGTTGTATTTAAAGTCCAGTAGGGTTTCTTCGCGCTGGTTCGAACGCAGCTCGCAGCAGGTTACAGTTAAAGTAATTTTTCCCGCCGAAGAGGTCATCTGAAAATCATCAGCTTTCGTTTATCAACAGAGTGCCTTAGGCTGCTCTACTGACGTGTAATAGATTCCATGACAAGGAACATGGCGTTCGGGACCACATTGATAGCTGAAGATGTTCAGCAGGTCCAGCAACAACCATGGAGATAATTCATCGTGTAGTTTTCTGGTCAGTGATTTTACCGCGAACAATGAATTGTTGTTGAGAAAGAAAACAGATCAACTTTGCATTAACGACGGTCCCAGACTTTCTTTGATGCAAAACATGCAGTTGTTTTCTTGAAATGATTCCGACGGGGTGAGGAGGGTCCGTGTTCAATGGACGAGCAGATGATTGATTTGGTCAGTTCCAGGTGAAGTCTGCACTGCTTCAGCTGTCCACAGATGGAGTAAAGACATTGTCATAGCCCATTTATATGTTCCAACATTTCCTTGTTGTCTTTCACGGGAACATTACTTTGCATTTGGGATACCATTTCAAGAAAACAATTGCATGTTTTGCGTCAAAGAAAGTCTGGGACACTTGTATGTATGCAGTGACCCAATCTTCTCATCATAACCTTAGATGTCTGGGTACTCAGATACCTATCAATCTCTGCCTTAAATACGTCCAATGACTTTGCCTCCACAGCCGCCCGTGGTAACAAATTCAACAGATTCACCACTCTCTGTCTGCAGAAATTTCTCCGCATCTCTGTTATGAATGGGTGCTGTTCAATTCTGAAGTGCTGCCCTCTTGTACCAGACTCCCTTATCATGAGAAACAACTTTGCCACTTCTACACTGTCCAGGCCGTTAAACATTATAAATGATTCTCTGAGGCCCCATAATTCTTCTGAACTCCAAGTAGTACAGCCCAAGAACCGTCAAACGTTCCTCACATGATGGGAGTAATGTACCCACAGAGTTTGAATTTAAAGTTTGAGGGAGAGGAAATGGTGTGCAGGTAAAAGTAGGTATAAGTACAGAGGCCGCAAAAATAGATCGTGGAAGGAGAAAACAGAATGCAATAGTTGAATGTTTTGCAGACACTGCAACACTGGGTGGGACTGTGAAATGTGAGGACGATTCACGGGGGATTTCAGCCGATCTGGAAAAGTTAACTGAGTTGGGAAATAGGGTGTTTTGTCTGAGTTTACGGTGAGGAATGACGAAAATAAGCAGAAGTTTATACGAGCAAACACTTGTTCACAGAGAGAACAAACACGGCAGAATTCATTGTGCCTCCATAACCAGGCCCAACAGCAGCAAACTACCAGAAACAATGTACAAATCAAGAAACCAGAGGAACCGCCATCCAAACCTGATGGGTCAAAGCCCGAATCAAACGTTGCAGAGTTCTTTCTGGAATTCCAGCTGATTCAAGATTGGCGGGAGGGGGGGGGGGATACCCCAATATTTTAAAATTGCCGCCCTGAAATACTATGACTGTCAGCTCAACATCTTCGAACTGCCGTTATATTTTAACACAAACCTGGGATGCATTGCCAATGCGCTTCTGTATCGATTAGGTTATTGCATGCAGGTAGAAGAATATGCTTATTTTTTACACGAAAATACAGGTGCACAAAATTCGTGGAAGGTCGTTTTGCAGTGCTCAGAAATAAACGAAGAAGCTTTAGACAGCGAATAATTGGGTTCCAAATGAGTCAGCCAGCAATGAGGGAGAATCAAACACAGCGCTCAAATTGGATCTGTATCAGTCTCTGGGAAGAAAGATAAAATGAATGTACAATCCGGGGAGATGTGCTCCAGGCAATGGATTGGTTCTCGCTGCGTTAGTCTCACACTGAGCTAGTGCATGCCGGCAAAATGTATTATTCCTTGCTGGAACCATTTTGTGATTTTGTGCTGTTAAGTCGAGGGAAGTTCCTGACAAGAAAAAGAAACGTTTCAGCGTCAATAGTTGCATCTATCAACATAACGCAAGTGCAATAAAAGCCTTTATATTTACAAAGAGCAACCCCGGTCACCGTGGATTGTCCCTGAGGAAAATAGGGTCTCGAGTTTTCCGTCAGAACAGAAGATTATCGCTGGTTCAAAAGAGAGAAAATACACCTGTTGGCGAAAGAACTATGGAACGTCAGAGATCCCAAAGTATCCCCAAGTGGGAGGAGTTCATGGCATTAATTTCTTAAAAAAGCAAACTTCACCTTGACTCAGTGCCACGTAATGCTGACTTGGATCTGCCTCAATATGAAATCAGGCCCTGCCGCAGGTAACTGAAGCCACATAACTCTCCTTTGAATTGAAGGTAATGTTGTGCACCCAGTGTCCGTGAGCCACAATTTGACGATATCCCTAAGGTTCTGCTTTGCCCGACCATAGTGCTGATTGTTCGCCTTCTGTTCTACACATTTCCAAAACGTTCATGCATTTAATGGCGGCCATGATATTTTTGAATCCGAACTGCTCTCCATCAAACCGACAAAGCAATACGAGATCACGAGGAAGTCGACTCCATTTAAGAACGTTTAACTTGCAACGACGTTGCGTGATCGGGCTGAGCAGAGTCTCTGTGTGATATGCATTAGTGTGGGCCAGAACACGCACAGTTTTCATTCAGAAACACAAAACTAGTGAAGTGAACGTTCATCGTAAAGGGAAACACACATTGACAGTTTTTAAAACATCCAAACTCTTGCGGGAACAGTTGATCTAACAAGCTGATGATGTCACTTGGAAGGTCTTAACGTCCTGAGCTGTCGCGAAAGGCTGCCGGCACGAACAGCTCGTAGAAAATCAGAAAAGTAGTCATTTTTGTTATTGGTGGGAATGACGTTTTCCGGTGTTTATTTTTTTAATTCAGTCGATTACAGAGTAACGCACAAGGCAACCTGAGAGCCTCAGAAAATAAAATGGGCAGCACAATGGATATTTGTGTCAGAAATGTATCGACAACCAGAAATAAAGTTCATTTACCTCCCTCAGCGTTGTCACCGACGGGTTCCGCACATCTACCATGCACAAGTTGAGACCACGATGGCTGCTCTCCACTGATCAGAGGACAAAGGACAGCAGGTGTCTGGGAAAATCACCATATGGAAATCGCCCTCCAAGTTCTAGGCTGATATTTTGGGAAATATTCCGTACATATATGTTTCCATATGACGTAAATGGAGGACATTGTATCTGTCTAATCAGTGCCGGACCACAGAGCATCCTTCCGACAGTTAATATTCGCTGACATGTCTCTCCCTATATTCCACACAGACAGAACCGGATGACAGGATTGAACCCGTGTCAATGGGACTATGTGCTCAAAGCCCCACTCATTAAAAACGAAGAACACAGCAAAGATACATCCGTTGAACGGCAACGACCGTGGAAGGACTCGAACCTGAACTCTTCTGATTGTTCCGATGTTCCTTACCCGGAAAAAGGCGCCTTCTCCATTAGGCCACACGGCCGACAGCACTGGAAACCAGTGAACGCAATTGTCACCACGACCATACACACAACACTTTTATATCCTCTGTCGGTTCCTTCAGATATATATCCTGGAACTCCCTCTCTGGCATCACGTCGGGGCACCATCACCAGAATTATTGCAGCGGTTCGTGAAGACGGCTCACCAGCACCTTCCCATTCGCAGTCACTTGTGGACAATGGATGCAGGCCTTGAAAAGTGAATACACGTAAATCTTGGAAAGTGATTCCACACAGATAATCAGCTAAGGAAACCTTGGATGTCGCAAGAGTTGGTGAATGTAATCAATAAGAAATGAAAAGAAGCCAATGTCAGGTTTGGGAATCCAACATTAAACGGAGCAGTTGAAGGTTATCGAGAAGCTGGAAAAGAACTCAAGAGGGGAATTAGGAGAGCCAGGAAGGGACATGAAGAGTTCTTGTCAAGTTGTATTAAGGAGAATCCTAAAGGATTCCATCCATAGATCAAGAGCAAGAGGATAACTTAAAGATAAAGAAGGGACGATGTGCTTGGCGGCCGAGGATGGGGCGAGGTCCAAAATGAGAACATTAAGTCGGTATTTACAAGGAATAGTGAAATCAATGTTGGGCGTGCAATATGATGGCGCATTTTGAGATGAAGAAAGAGGTATTGTAATGTCTCTTAAAGAACATTCAGGTGGATAAATCCCCAGGGCCTGATGGGTTATACCCCAGGGTATTGAGAAAGTACCGCTGCCGACGGTGGTATCAATTGCACGGAGGGTACGATAGAATATGGCAGAGCCTCGCCCTGAAATTGGCCTGAGATTGTCTCACAGATCAATGTCACCTCCAGTCCCGCCCCTTCCCCCGTGACACCCTTCCACCATGTTCTCCTCCCGAAGTCGGACAAATGCCGGACTTTCTCGATTGACTTCAGGCAAACACTTTCATTTCATGATCAGAACCTTGAAGTCTGATACTGGAACTACTTCCCTCAAGGAGTTCATCCTCCCTGGACAAAGAGTGCTGCATGTAAATGTATTTTAAAATATCCGTTATTTTGACAGATCTGTAAGCTCCCCCAATTACCTTCACCCGTTTTCCCAATGAATCTTCCACTCCTCTCCCCAACTGCAACTTCCCGAACTTATTAAATGTTTGCAGACTTTCTGCCACAACCTCGAACAGAATCTGCTGGACCCCCACTCTCCCTGTGAAGACATTTCAATGATCCCACGTCCGCTTTCTTTCGTTTACTCTTGCAATCTCTGCATTTTCTAATTTGGCAACAAGTCGAGCTCTGGAAATGCAGTTATTTCTCTCACAAGTTTTTGAAATATTATTTTTACCCTGACATCGTTGGGTCAGCGATTCGTTCGTGACACGGGTGGTATCTGTCCAGGGTGAATCCTTGTCGAGTGGAAAAAAAACGTGGAATTAGTACAGGATTGGTGAGGGTGGGGTGGCGAGGGCACTGTGGGACAAAGTGTCTGTGTTATCTCAGTCAACGCAACCTGTGGCATAGTGTATGCATGAATTAGAATCTCCTTATTTGACCCCTAAACTGATCAGAAAAGTTTATCTCTCTCCATTCCTGTGCGACTGTTTAGAAATCCATGAATCACTTATGCTTTGCTAACCCTGCTTTCATTATGTCCATGCACTGTCACCAAATTGTGAACGTTTGCCCCTAGTTGCCTCATTTCCTACCCCCTGAAGTATGTGTCATTTGGTCTCTGTTTTCTCTGCTCGATTCCTCTTCCACCATTTTCCGTCCCTGCTCTGCCATTTCTGCCGGTCTCACACTGCGTCCGATTGTCAGCGCCCACGGCGTTGACCAGAAATTCCATTGTCCGCCACCCACCATGTGTGTTTGTTTCCAATTTTACGCGTCCTCTTCAGAAAAATAACAGAACATATTGGAAAAAGGAGCGGGCAGCTGGGCTGAGTCTCCCTCCACTCAGGGGGAGAAAATGTCCTCCAGGTCTCCGTGTCCTCTTCTTGGGCCACCTTCCGATCGACGTGACCGCTGCCGTATTCGGTTCACTGGCCTCGCTATTGCGAAGCAACTGTATAAATGCGACTTCGACAAATAATTTGGTTGAAATGGATGAGGTGAGGTACCTGCGTCTCTTTTATCTCGCATTACGGTAAAACTAATAATCAGGTTAATCAGACGCGATTTTTCAACAACCAATCCGTTTGTTCTTTTCGGTATCAACTCGTGCTAAACTTCTGAACACAGAATGTCATACATCCGTTTACAGGCACCTTCGTGCGGTCTCACTCATCAGCGAGTTTGGTGCTGCCCTGCCTGTTACATTTTACCCTCAAAGCCCTCATTATTCTCCATTCCGGAATTTCAGTCCAGGCCCGTACAGTTTTGATTCCGTTCTCCTTGTTTTGACCACTACTTTCCCTCTTAGTCTACTTCACGAGCCCCGCACTGAACACATGATTTGAAACCCGGAACATTTCAACCGCTCGCCTCCCGTCCCCCTGCACTGCTGCTCACCAATTCAAATCTGCTTTCACCGTTCTGACGACTCCAGTGACTTCACCTTTCCCACTGAACTTCTGCTGATATTAATTGTCCTCCATATGAATTGGCAATAACGTGGTATTGTTCCGGATTAATGACCCATATTTCCCAACAATCTTCCTGTTCCTTCCCCAAGTGTGTTTTTTTCTATAAGGTTCTTATTCGTGCAGCCACAGACATTTCTGTGCGGCTGACGCTCTCGTTCAGATTTGATCGACATGTGATGATTTGTTGCCACAAGTTGAGGACTAAATATTGCACCGAGAAAAGTGTAACCAGATTTATAAGGACAGTAATCACGCCGTTTTGCAGTAACAAACATCCCCTGGTACGTTGCTTTAACCCTTCATTTATTGAACATAAGGTACCATGGGGCTGCGACACAATGTCAGTTTCCACAACTAACCCCGCATGGGTGGCATTCAGCTGGATTCACCGCTGTTTCCTCAGCTCCCAATGTTCTTGATATCACTGCTCAACGCTCTGACAGTAGGTCACATCTTAGCGACCAGTAGAGTCCACAAGAGGGTGAGAGGCAGCAAGAATGATGTGAATCACAATGATGCCCAGATGGAAAACCAATGGAAGTCCATCATCTTCCATCATCTTCCTCTTTGCAATATCCGGCAACTTCATGCTGCTTTGGATGACGTGTTTCGTATTTTTCATGTCAATCCCAATTAAAAAGGCGTTAATATTCACCTGGTTTCCACGGCCCGTTGTTGATCACGGACTGAAGCCGCGACATGCTCCTGATTCTGAGCTGCTGCACAAACACTTGTATTTATGCAGTGACTCAGTCCAAGTTCAGACAGGAGCTGAAGATCGTGGTCAAACATCCGCTGAGAACAATGAGTACGTCTAGGAAAGAAATAATGTCTGAATTCCAACCTGAGTCCAGCGATTTTTTGGTCTGCTTCAGAATCATCTTTCGGCAGCATCCGGAATCTTGCGCAGTTCTGTGTTTTAAGTGAGTGAGAAAGATCAAAGAATTCGACTCAGATGACTGCAAGCGGACCAGGTTATGGAAGTAAAAGGTTACCTTGCACACAGGTACATTCAAAACCTTTGGATGAATTGAACATCCAACGTTAGGTTCTAATCCACCGTCAACCATTGAGGAATTGGTGGTACAGTGTGAAAAGAGACACATAAAGTTTGGACAGGAGGGGAATACAAACCATCTGCGGATCAATTACGAGTAATCAAGCACCGATTCTGATCAAGGTCACATGTTCAATTCCCTTTCTTTTTATTGCCAGCGACCTCGCCTCCAGCAGCAGCACTGGGATAATTTATTTGCGAACTTTGGGAATCACGTTTCTCGTCGTGAATTCACTCTTTGTCTGTGGACTGTGGTTTCCAGCCGCGCGTCCAAAGGACGGATGGCCGATGGATGTTGTTTCCAACGGCAAATATCTTGGTCTTGTCTATTATAACCGCAGATCAATGGGAAAGTGCCAGGGACATTTCTGTCAACACTGACGTTTCCAGATGCGAGATTTAAATATCGTTCTGAACGTGGTTCTTCCTGCAAGGACTCCTCCGAATGACCAGCTTTTTTTTTTAAATTGGCGAATCTTTTGCGCCATTTGTTCAGTAGCTAGTTCTGTTGGACACCCCCTTCAATGGTGTACTACTTGCGTTCTCTGTCGGTAATTGAGGACCTACCTGCAAACGGATGTGTCGAGAACGTGGATTGCTCATTGAAACAGGCCGGATTCTGAATGGGCAGGAGCGCGGATGCTTTATGACGGAGATGCAGACAGTTTGTGATCGAATATCAGAGAAAGACTAATAATAAGTTCCATGTGAGTCTTCAGCCGATTTCCAACTCCTCTCTCTTTTGTCGGAAACTCAGTAAGGGAGGAAAGGTTGGTTGAGACCAGATTATTTCTATTAAACTGTTGGGGATTTCCGCGTGGTCCTGGGGACGAATAGGAACGTGTTTGTTGCAGAACGGAATGAAAGTTTATCCTACCGCCTGGTACAAAACAATGGTCATCTGCTTCCAGATCTCCAGCAGCTGAATCTCACGGAAGAGCGGGTCATTATAAAGTTTCTTGGGGCGATCATCCAGCAACCTCGGGGTCCAGTGACCTGGACCCTATAGCAGAATTATTTAATGTGTACCAGCAGTCCTGGTTCCGAACAACACAGATCTTAATGACACACTGAAGGCCGCATTGGCCATTCGGTTCTGTTGACCAGGTCTTGGAATTGGTAGTCGATGTGAGATGAGACAGCTCTTCAATGGACGAAGAAGAACTGGTACCGAGTAGTTTTGAGTGGGATTTGTTAGCTTGGGATAAGATTGCAATGACTGGGTGACAAATGATTGAAATGAGTTTGGTATAGATCGGGATTTGATGGGCGGCACGGTCATGGTGGGCAGAATAATATATCCGTGTGATCCCGCTCCATGGAATAGAAACAGCGTGAGCTCGTGTGGTCAAGAGTTTTTTCCAGTTAAACTTTCTCCAGCATCCCTTCAAAGACCATCAGGTCCCATACATTCCTGTTTCAAAAGAGGACAATGCTGTCTGCACAGTTCTGTCACTCATATTTGGGCCAGTGTCAGAATGTTTTGACGTTAAAATGGTTTGAGGGGTGAAGTTGGAACTGTCTAGATCAAGAAGCCACTGTCTGAGGATAAGGGCTGGGCCAGTCAGAGGAGACGAGGAGAATTGTCTTCAACCACAGGAAGAGTATCATTGGAATTATCCGACTGAAAACTGATGACTCTCACTCGTTGAACATAATTTCGACAGTGATGGAATTACAGTGGACATTAAACGAATTACAAATGTGATGTTAGTGCAGCCAAGTGATCCTGAAATAATGCCTTGGCCATCATTCTGTGACTGGTGGAGCTCTTGTCTGCTGGTAGATTTATTTTGTACTTATTTTAAGCAAAGAGTGAAGATCTTCCTGCACAGGCTCATCAAATTCCACAGGGAAAAGTGGAAGTAAACTGCAATGCATTATTGTCACATTCTCCCGCCGACCGTCAGGTATTGAACGAATTTGCTGTGCATGTGAAATGCAGAGTCAAACTTCTGCATTTTTCATTCACCTTCTCCACGACGGGAACAGAGTGCTTCTGAAAAGAGAAAACCGTGCAGGTCGATAGATTCCCTGCGTTCTCAGGTGTGGTGAAGTGCGGGTTGATTCATGATTCTCTCCCGACACTGTTGCAGCAAACACTCTCAATACTGCACAGCCCGTTTCTTGCCTCAAGACCTCCCTGAATGGGTCAGTCTCATAATCAGGTTCATTATCACTGACATATGTCGTGAATTGTTTTGTTTTGCGGCAGCAGTACAGAGCAAGACAAAAGGACAGAACAATTCAGGGAAGTTTCAAAAAATAAATCAAGAGTGCCAAAGGTTCATAGGTTCATGGTCCGTTCAAAAATCATTCACCACCTTCAGAGATCACGGTCATGGGCTCCTCTTCCATTTACTCTGAGTGCCACAGCTTCTACCACTCACGGTCCACATGAGAGCGTCTGCACATCGGACACACTGATCCCACCGGAGAAACGAATTTGAAATTGAAATCATTGCGGTGACGTTCATTTCCGAGAACGGTCCATTCATCAGGCAGCAGGGAAATATTTTCAGTACCTTGGTGCTGGAAAAATGACGCAGTCTGGTTCCGGTAGAAGTTTATCTCGGGGGAACCTGGAAAAGTCGAGACGGGAGTCACCGTCACGGGATCTCCGACTGTTCCTGTGGGAAATATCTGGAGTAGTTGGGGCTAGTAAATGAGGTGGACAGAACGACGTGGGAGCGGCGTGATATAATTTCATGAAGCGTAACTTTTGTTTTAAAATCTAGCGGCAGTGATAGGTCAGGAGGACGAGAGGTGTTCAGTACCCGAAGGACTGATGGTACAAGCCAATACTGTTGGCAGTAAAACAGGAAATGGATACGAAGGATGAGTCAGTGGCTGAATTAGATTCCGGAGTGGGATTCGAAGCCAAGTCTACGCGACATGAACCAAGCACCTGAGATCACTTGGTCACTCTGATGGCCAATGTCACCGTTCTGTGCTGGTGACGACGCTAACGTAAATACAAAAATCAATCCACATTTTCTGTCTCGGAAAAGAGCAAATTTGACTCAAAAGGTTTTACTTATATTTCTTACCCGAGAAAATGATGTTGGATGTTTACTGAAATGCCACAAATCAAGTGAAATGGCAGGACATTGGCTGCGTTCGGCTCTGGTTATTTTGTCGCCAGAGCTGGGAGGTGAGGATGAAACAATGCGTGAATCTAAGCTTTCTTTTAATCTGTTTGCTGTCGATAAGAATAGAATTCTCAGTTACCATCCTGGACACTGTGAAATCCCCAGGATATTCGTCTACAGATCCCCGCCACACCAGGCACAGACTCTATAAGTTTATTAAATTAACTTCTCTGCATACACGACCTACGCAGAGGTTACATCAGTATAAACAAATGGAAAGGCCTCGTGAAAAGTAAGGGGTGATTCCTGAAGAGGTCACGTGGATGGGATATGAATGACATTGAGCAAGACTCTTTGTTTGGAAGCGATGGTCCGTGTGCGAAAGTGTAGGACGAGACTGGGTGTGAGCGGGCGCCGGGAATTTGAATCTGCTTGCTTTACAATTATGCATACATTGCTTCAGTGAAAGGACAAAACCGAGAAATGCTGGCAATTCAGGTGACAACTGCAGGAAATTCATTGCTTTTTCCAAGGGCGGTGGAACTGATCCAATTTAGCAACACAATGGAACAGTTCAATGCTCAAAAATGATCTGAACTCGTCCCCTGGTCGCTTCATGGATTTTAAGGTTAAAATTACGTTAGAAATGAATATTTTAACGGACAGCGAGAGAGAGAGAGACAGACAAAGACCCAAGTGAGACTATAGATGCTGAGGCAACGCACATAAAATGCTTGAGGAACTCAGTGGGTCAGGCAGAGTCTGGGAAGGGAAATAAATAGTCAACTTTGAGAGTTTGAGCACAGTTAAGTGGTTGACGAACGCATCTGATACGGAGAGTCCTCTGTAGACCATTGGTCTGAAGAAAATTTCCTGCTTGAAACGTCACTGAGATATCACTATCGCGACATTGAAAATGACAAGATTTCTTTTATCTGGGATTGGCCATGCATCAGTGCGCGTTCTATTGAGTTTCTGATGACCAGGAAGTGATTTCGCGGAAATCAGGTGGGCTCTAGTTGTAAGACAGTGACCTTTCCGCCATTCCTCGTGGCATAACTTCGTAAGTTGCTCCTTGCGACACAACAAGCCTGGAGTTTCTCGGAGCACAAACAGAAAATGAGGGCAACACTCAGCAGTTGAGGTTGCATCTACAAAAGGAGGAACAGTTAACGTTTCTAGACAGGGAAACTTCGTTAAAACAGAGGGAAAGAGAAATACAAGGTGGTTTTCGGAACGATAGGAGCTCGCGAAATGATATGAAGGACAAAAAGAGTCCCAAATCCAAAATCCACATCGCCGCTGCAGCCACCTGAACAGCACTGTTGGAATATAATCACCACACTGGCTCCAGCCGTTCTGTGCACAGATCCGACGCCACCATCTGGTGATCGACAGTAATTATGGACCTTCTGACAATTCAATCTTCAACACTGATGCAAAATGTAATGAAAGCTTCTCAACTATAATTGTTAATATTGTATGTATGTTTGGAAATAAATATTCCGCCAACTTCTTTAATGCTTCAGCACATTCTATTTTTCAGCGCATAAGCATCTGTCTGGAATAGAAACGCAACAGTTAATACTTGAAAGGTGAGAATATTTGGCTGATAAATCCTCCCCAGAGCGAAAAAATATTGTGAGTTTTCCCATATCTCTGCAACCCAGTTCTCAAACTTTTGAGCCAACATATTGTAAAGGGGGAAAGACACGGAAGGAAGAAATGTTATGGCCAAGTGCGCTCCGCTGCCAACTGTTCTGTCACCAGTGCCCTCCGAACTCAGTCACAGCGTTTGATGATGCATTATCAGAAACAGCGGCCTAATAAAGCGGGAATGAAGAACTCCTTCAGCTGCATTGGGCCAGGCCCTTGTTTCCACAATGGATTAACGCTGAAACATCACATTACTGTTATAAATTTATGGTTCTCACAGTGATTCAGTGCAGAGTTGGAGCAGCATGGTGCCCCGTGTCCTTGCCTTGAACACTGCACAAAATATTCCAGTTACGGATTGGATTAGAGTAGCGCGATAAGCAGGAAGGGAAGGGGCTCATTGGTCTAGGGGTATGATGCTTGCTTTGGGTTTGAATTTCCGAGCATGGGAGAGGTCCCAGGTTCAAATCTCGGAGGAGCCCTCTGTTGAAAACAATACTTAACCATCTTGGACCTGGTAATAAAGAAGTAGTTTTGCAGACTTGCCTTCATCAATCAGAGTGTCGACAGCAGAGATGACATGTCATGTTACAGCTGCACCAAACGTTGGTGAGACCGCACTTGTAGTTTGGTTCCTCGTCGTCCTCCACTTTTTGTCTGTGATATTTCCTCTTTTCTAATCTAGACTAAATATGGGAATAAGCAAATAACTTTAATTTGCTGCTTCATTGAACGTGTGAGAGTACAGCAGAGGAACAGGCCGTTCGTCCCACGATGTTGTGCGGAACTAATTAAAATAATGACAACTAATCACTCCTGCTGAGCATGGCCCATATCCCTCTATTATCTGCACATTCATATGTCTATCTGATAGCCTCTTAAACGCGTCAATCGCCAGGCACCCACCACACTCTGTCTAAAACATTCTTCCCGCATGTCTCCTTTGTACTCCAGCCCCCCCCCTCCCAAGTTAAATGCATGCCATCCAGCATTAGATATTTCGTTTCTGAAACAAAAATTATACCAGCTATCCACTTTATCAATCCCTCTCATAATTTGATAAACTTTTGTTAGATCTCCCATTCCATTCCAATCCAGTCAGAGGAAAACCAGTTTGTCAAATCTCTCCTGGACAACTCTAGCCTTTGCTCCAGGCAGCATCCTGGTAAACCTCTACTGAGCCCTGTCCATATTCTACAGAGACTTCCTTCAATGGGATGACATAATTGAATGCAATACTCCAAATACGTTCCATCCAGAGTTTACTAAATCTTCAACATAACTTCCTAACTCTTGAATTCCATTTCACAACTTATAAATTCAAGCACACGCTCGTTTTTCTTACCACCCTATCGACCTGCAGCAATTACCAGGGAGTTGGTAATTACTTGGACCCCAAGCTACATCTGGACAAGCTTCCTCCGAGTTCTTTCGCTTCAATTTTTATTCAATACTCCGGTATTTCCATCCATCCTCACGGAATATCAGTCGCAGTTCTTTGCTTCATTCGATTTTCTGTCCTTTCCGTCTTTTCGCTAACAAATGTTGCATCGGTACGCCAGTGTAAGGGATAAATTAGAGGAAATTCCTCCAAGCAGAGATCGTCCAGAAGTTTCATTCGAAAAGGGTAAACACTGTAATCTGTTCTGAATTTTACTTTCATCATGCGGAATTTGCGAGAATTCCAGAATCCTGACATCAGCGTGGAGGAGGCGGCAGTCTGCTTACGGTGACATCAAGCTATTCCCCTGAATTCTGCTGGTTCGGGAGAAAGTTTTCAGCGAGGCAGGTGCATAAACGCAAGCGAATCTGACCGACCCCAAAGAAAAATCCAGGTACTTCACCAGATATTCGTGCCGTCTAATTACTCGGAAGATGTTATTGACGAACCTGGGGCTGCAATAGAATAGGCAGTATGAGACTGGTTCTGTCGCTTCTTCAGTGAAAGAACAAACGAGAACCGACGAGACTTTGTCTTTGACAAATTGCGATTTGCTTTTGTAAATTTATCAATCTGCATTAAAGGGGTTGACACTCAGTGCTGCAGCGCAATGGATAGCGTGTTGGACTTGTACTATTGCGTGCTCAAATAATTGAAAGCTTCTGGGTTCGAGTCCCACCAGAGTCTGTCCAAAGAAGGTCAGAATTTGAGTGGCTGATGACCTCGCCTGATGGCGACGAATTTGTAAATCCAGGCCATGGCTTTCAATAGTCGAATACTAACTTAACGAGAGATAATTTTCTCTCAGAGCGGCCCAGTCTGTGGGACTGTTTCGAGAAAATACGGCGGTCATTTTGTAAAAAGAATATTTTCGTCAAGACTGTACACATCTGTTCGCACACTTGAGAGCGGATGTGAATCTCCCAGAGAGGGCTGAGACAAGAATCATTGACAATGGGCGGGATTTCATTCGCACGAGTAGTGTCAGCAGCCAGACATTTATGGCCACGTTCGTATCAATGGGATAAGCCGAGGAAGGAATGAGTTCCTGAATAGCGAACATGGGGAAATCAGCAGAAGGTACAAGAACAGGACCTTCTGGGCTGTAATCTCTGGATTGCTCAGGGTATCACGTGCTGGTGAATATAAGAAGAGAGAAACAAAGGATTGCAGATGCTGGAATCTAGATGAGAAAAAAACAAGATGCTGGAAGCTCTCAGCAGCCAAGGCAGCACCCGTGGAGTAAAACAGACCGTCAACAATTACGGTCAAGAGCCTTCTTCAGGACACTTCTTCAGAACAGTCCAGAGGAATGGTCCTGACCTGAATCATTGAGTGTTTGTTTTTTCTCCTTGGATACTACCTACCCTGATGTTATAAGAAAGGTTCTTTTGGACTTAAATATAGAGGTACCTCGACACACAGCCTTTGTAATTCAAAAAGGAGAATTTTATTTACAAAGACAGACGCGGGAACAGAATAAGAAGGAACAAATGCACACTCATATACTCGCACTTGGGTGATCGCGAAACGTGGGGGATTCGCATACACGCTCACACACACATACACACACAGACGCAACGAACTGGTACAAACGATCAGGGAACGAAGAAATACGTTGTCTGTACCCCCTGAATCGGAACAAATAACGGCTCTACGCATCTGGGAATCTACTTAGGCCTTTCTGACACCGCAGTGGATGTGCACCCTCTCAAGTTTGGTCTCGACCCCGGCAGAAGTCGGAAAAAGAGGGAGAGCTGCCCACGCGTCCCATCTTGTCTAGGGCCGTGGTTGGGTGGAGCCCCCTCAGGTAATTCAAACAAGCGAATATTTCAGGGTCAAGAACAAAGGTGGGTTACGAGCCAATTCTAAGGTGTGCTCTTTAACAGGGGGAGCGGAGCCGGCCCCTTGATTGACAGTGGTGTAGCTTCCGACCCGATAGGCAATGCTATCATCCGACCATGGGGATCAGTAGTGTTGCCACTGTCATCTGACCGCTGGCCTTTCATACTACATTCCACTCCTCGGAAGGTATACCACTTGCAAATCATGGGGACAGCTACAACTAAGCTAACAGAAATACGCGTCAGTGTTCGGTACCTAAGGGAGGGCAGAAGTGGTTCTAATAAGCTGGCATGCACAGCACAAAATGCAGACCGCTATCCCAACTAAAACGAGGGTGGTGGTCCAGTGGACGATAGTTGCCCACCATTCCCCCAGAGACACAAACGGCCAACAATTACCCTATGAGGTGTTTTGCTGGAGGAGCTGATCACTTGCCTTTTGAATTTTAGTTACCGAGTCTCCAGTGTGATCAGCCAGGTCTGTGATGTTGCTGAACACATCTGGGATAAAGGTGAAACACTCCATCCCGACCACTCACAGGTTCCAACTTATGCAGTGAGTAGGTAGTCCAGGGCCATTTGGTCTGAAGAGCCATAAGCCTGAGAGCAGCTAGCCCCGCTGTCGTCTGGGTCAGGGCATACCTGGCACGTTGCAGTAATATTTTGGTTTCGTCAGTCACTGTCTGGAGCACGCAGGTCATTCTTATGACTTCTCGGGACAGTCGAGCTGTTCCATACATGGGAAAGGCAATCATCCAGAACCTTTCCGCCGCTGTGATGGCTCTTTTGCGCTGGTGGCCGCTGTATGCTGGGTGCTCCGCGAGGTCGTCGAGTGTGTGGACGTTGGGTACCACAAAGGCTGGGAAGCAGCAACAGTACCAGCTCGTCGGGAGCCACGGGTAGACACGGTGTCCGCAAACCCAGTGGGTGCCGTTCAACGTCCAGGGAGCTCCCAGCTTAGCGGCACCGCTGACAGTGTTCACTGTGGCCCTTGGGTACCAGTTGGTCTCGTAGTCACTGCAGGCGACTGGAAAGGTGAAAGTGTGGTCGTTTTGGAGTCTGCACCAACATTATCTCGGCCGACTGGATGGCTGCGGGGTGATCTTGAGGGTAGAGAGTCGGGTAGGGGTGAAATCGTAAGAAGGGAAATACCAGTTCCTGAAGCACCCACCCCATCGGGAATCACTGGAAGAAATATTGTGTAATTGAGAGGGGAGTGGTTGGGAACTACCGCCCAACTCCCGCGCCAAATCGATTGACCGAACCCGACAGGCGCAAAAAGTCTGTGTAAGCAGTTCATTTGGCTATCATCAAAGGGAATTGCTGTAAGTGGGAGAGCTTCACCGGCGTTTGCTGGGATTAGGAGGCAACTCCAGCAGTCTGATTGATTGGAAGTGTTGGCGAATTCGTATGCGATGCGGAGGAAGGTGTTCGTAGGCTCGCCGATGCCGATCATTGCAGTGAGGAGGAGGAGTTGCTGGAGGAGCGCCATCGACCTGTAGGGTGGGGGGAGGGCCAGACCCTTTCTAGGCGGGTCAGGGTTTGGGTGTGAAGGCAGGAGAGGTTAGTTTCACCCGGGATCGCAACTCAAGGAGTGTCTCCGGGACCGCGAGCAACGGCTTCCCCCTTCTGAGGTTGACCTTGTGGCTGTCGGACCCAGAACCTCCCGGAGTCCTCAGCCTCGGGAGGTTCGGGGTCTGGCAGGTCGTGTGGTTGTGAGTGGGCCAGTTGGCTGAATAAATGGGGACCCCCCCTGGCTAGTGGGCCATGTGTTGAGCTGATCGACGGCTTGCTGCAGCACGCCCGACCACCCCTGCAGTGTACCGGAGGGTGTCAGTGTTGGATAGTCTCTTTCATCAGGCCGTTCATATGAGGTCCGATAGCTGGGGATGGTACGGGATATGAAACAGCCATTCATCGCCCAGCTTTGTTCCTTCGCCCCCGCGAAGAGTGAGCCCTGATCGGTTGCACCTCCCATTGGATTCCAACGATGAAGGAGAGGTGCTGCAGTCCTTTGATGGTGTTGTTCTGGTGGGTCCTCTCACAGGGCACCGCCACCAGGACACCTGAGTATGTATCCACTATCGTCAGGGCATACTGTTTTTTATTGTGGCGTGGGAGCTGTCCGATGTAGTCTATTTGCCACACGCGACGTGCTCGCGTACCGCGGCGAATGTGACCCGGTGGCCCGCCGGCTAGCCTCGTGGTTTTACCTGCTGGCAGGTGGTGCAATTTGCGACAGTGGTTTTGCACTGATCCACCGTAAGGTCAGCACCGAACTTTTCTGCCCAGCGCCGTGTACCATCATCCCCTAGTTGACCGCTATTGCGGTGCAGCTCGGGCTCTGAGGTCTGGTACCTCCGGCAAGACAGTAACGCAAAATATCTGGGCTGCCTGGTCCACAGCGTCATTATAAATGGCCTCCTGAGTATTCTTGCGGGTATGGGCATCCACGTGTGGGCTGACATCTGTCTCTGGGCGGCTTGGTCCCAGAAGTAGCGCCAGTGTTCCTGCCCCCAGAGGGGGCACCCGTAAATTTGCCACCCCGTCTCGTGCCACCGTGCTATCCACACAGCCATACCGTTGGCTACTGCCCAGGAGTCGGTACAGAAGTGGACTGGTCCGGTGGTGTCCCGTAGAGTTAATGCGACCGCTGCTAGCCCAGCCAATTAACTGGATCCTCCCGCTCCCTCTTTTGTTAATGCAGTGCCGCCGCTTTCCAATGTTGTTCCCCGTTTTTCCAACGGCTGAAGCCGTCTGTGAAACAGGAGTGCAGCTTCTATTCGGGGTCGAGGGAGTCGAAGGGTTGGCCCCAAGATACGGAAGAGGGCTTGATCTCGGGAAAGTCCGGGGGTGGGTCTTGGGATTGGGGGAAGGACAGAACCTGTTCCTGCAGGAGGCTGACACTATCCGGACCTGGTTCTTCCCGGTCCGTGATGTACCACTTCCACTTCACTAACGAGGACCTCTAGGCTCTGGCCTATTTATGTGTGGAGTCGGGTAATTTGACGCAACGCATTATGGGCAGGTGGGGCGAAGGATCACGGGGTCAGTACTAGTTTGGTTCTCGGTTGCGATGAGCGCCAGGTAGCAGTCCAGCAGCTGGCGCTGGAAGTGGCTGTAGCGGGTGGCGGCCTCAGGCAGTGATTTGGTCCAGATGCCGAGTGGGACTCTTATGCGCCCCTGGACCTTCTTCCGGAGGGTCCACTCGGCTATAGACTCGCTCGCGGAGATCTGTAACTCGAAGGGGACCCCTTCCTTTTCCCGGGGAAAGGGGAAGGGCTTGCTCCACTGCCTGTTTGGCTGCTTCAAAGGCGGTCTGCCGTTCAGGACCCCATGAGAAAGTGGCTTTCTTGCAGGAGATCTTATAAAGCGATCTCAGGAATATGGTTAGGTGAGGGATGTGTTGCCGTCAGTAGCCAAGAAGGCCCACGAAACTCTGGGTGTCCGTCTTGTTGGTGGGGACAGCAAAATTTTAAATTTTGTTCTCCGCAGTGACAGGAATTTCTCTTCTGCCTGCCTGCCACTGTATTCCTGGGAACAATACATTATGGGCTGGACCTTGGACCTTTTCCATATTAATAGGCAGCCCCGTTCTCTGAGGGAGGATATTAACACATCAAGAGCCTCTGAAACAATAGCCTCCGAGGGCCCCTGTAACAATACTTCATTTATGTAATGAGTGACTGACACACCTGGAGGAAGGTGAATGGCTTGTAGATCTCGGGCTATGAGGCCATGGCAGATTGCTGGGCTATGGATGTACCCTTGTGGCAGACGTTTGAATGCATATTGTCTCCCGTCCCAGGTGAATGCAAAATGGTCCTGGGAGGTATCGCGGAGGGGGATGGAGAATAATGCATTGACCAAATCCACAACGGCATACCATGGTTTTTCTGGGCGCCCTGCAATATCTTCCACTAAAGTGACAATGTCGGGTACCGCGGAAGAGAAGTGGAGGGGTGTGCAGCCTTGTTTAAGGGTCGGTAGTCTACCGTCATGCTCCACGTCCCATCTTTTTGCGGACAGTCCAGACAGGGCTTTTAAAAGAGGATGCTGCGAGTCTTATGACTCCCTCCTGCAGCAGGGCTTGGCCGGCCTCTGTGATGTCTCGTTGTCCCCCCGGCACCCTATATTGTCTACTGCAAACGACCTTGGAGGGTAAGGGGAACAACGACCAGCTCCCACTTGGCCGCCCCGACTACCACCGTAGCACAGGCGATTCCAAAGGTGAATTTGCCCCGGTTGGTGTGCAGGGACTGTCCCTTTAAGACGTTGACATTCCGTAAAGTCTGCGATTAAAACAGTCACAGTTCGAGGAGGCTGGTTCCCTGTAGTTCAACGGACCCTGACTTACTTTGCGGGCAGAAGGGAAACCCCCCAACCCCTCAATCTGCATTTGGGATCCCTTCCACGCAGCGGGGTTCCCCGGGACTATGGTGTGCTGGGCACCCGTGTCGACAAGTGTCATCCACTTCTGCACATTCCCCATTCCCCAGTGTACCGCTACGAGTATGTGTGGCCTCAGGTCCCCTGTGCGTGGAAGGGTGATAAAACAGGCGCGCTGCGGACCCTGGCCTTCATCCTCTGGGAGAGGAGTAGGGGGCTGCCACCCTGTGGGTGAGGATGCCTGCTGGCGGAAGTGGGACAACAGGTCTCGGGATCTGAGCCCGGAGGTCAGGGAAAGCTGCTTCGGGTGAGGGAGGTGCAGAGGCAGTATCGCTTTCTGCGGGGGCAACCCACGTTGTTCGGCTGTTGGGGGCGCCCCCCGTGTCGGGTTTGGCCCCGGGATGGTCGCGGGGCGTTGCCCGGTCAGGCTTTCCCTCACGGAGCTCTTTCCATCTGGCATGGAGAGCGCGGGTCGATATCCCATCTATAGCAACGCGGTCCACCCCTGCGCGCAACAGGTCCAGGTACGGCATTTGCACGACAGGAGAGAGGTGGTATCCTTAGCCTTTGTCTCCTCCCTACGGACCTGTGTGGACACCCCCACTGCATTTATTCTAAGCCACCCAGGAGGGTAATGGCTGCTTGTACTGTTTACCGCTGGCAGGTTCCATGAGGGGCAGGACCACTAGCCTCAGGTCGGGGCGTGCGGTGGCGACCAGGTAGCCCGCTAGCTCACTGGTCGAGATGGTATTTTCTAACAGCCCGAGGTCACCCGTACCTGCTTATATGCCGGTCGCTAGTGCCTATTCTCGGATGACCTTGTTATCCTCACTGACCGTGCCACTGTGGCCGCGCGTATAAATCCCACTCGAGGAGGGTAGGGTATCGGATTCTCACGGCGGCCACTACCCGACTCCACAGGGTAGCAGCGTCCCCAATCCCTCCCGGTGGCGCCCTCAGACCGTTATTAATGCTCTATTGGTCCGACAAGCTCCCGAGGGCACTCGCCTCCTGGTAAGTGAGGTTCACTTTGGGGACCCCCGCGTCCCACAGGCGGTGTTGACACGCAGCTAGCGGTTCGTCCGGCCACTGGCGCTACCGATCTGCCGGCTAGGTGAGCTCTTTAACGGAGAAATCCCTGGTCTCCGTGGTCTCGGAGGTGCCGCGGGCACCTTTCCCAGCGGGGTCGCATCCTGACTCCGTTCCCTTCCATGGCGGACCTCGGACTGAGTGGTGATGGGTCGAGCCTGCAGGGGCTCGGGCGCATAGGGCTGGGGACGGGTATAATGGGGCTCGGGCTCTTCGGGTATCCCCTCAACAATCCTCATACATCCAAATATCCCCATCTCCCTGCCATGCGTCCAGCTTGTGGCGGCGCTGGACCAAGGCACGGATTTTAAACGTGTCCGGTTGCCAGCCAGACCTGCGGGTGGCTTGTGCCTGCTGTACTTGAATCAGCCGCAGGCAACCTCGGTACCTCTGGCCTCGAGATCGTTGGCCGGAGTCTGGGCCGTCTGAACGGCCTCCTGCAGGGTGAAACATCGCTGCCGAAGCGTTTGTATCTCCTTTTCCATCTATAGGCCGGTATCCCGCAACTGGTCGGTAACCTCAACCTGGAGCCTTAAAGGGATGCCAGGAGCCAGAAGGCACCCCTTTGACTTCCTTTGGCTCTGGGGAACTCTGACCTCTGGAGGAGGGCCACCACGTGGTGCCCTAGTTTCTTACCACGTGGATCTAACTATTCAGCTCAGTCCACTGGCGCTCCGTGGTCTACCAGCAGACTGGCAAAGCTTCCAAATCCTACTCTCTCGTCGGTCCATCCTGGGATGCTCTCCTCAGTGCCTACACTTTCTTTCTTCCCCTTGTTCCAGAACATCCTACCCGCGTCTGTGGCCAGGCAATACCCTTAACACCCTGCTCGCAGCACCAATTGTTATGCGAGAGGTTCTTTTGGTATCTTGAAGATAATGGTATATGGACACACTGTCTTTGTATGTTCAAAGGAGGATTTTATTCACAAAGACCGACGCTGGAACAGAATGTGAAGGAACAAATGCACCCTCGTACACTCTCACTAGGGTGATCGCGAAACGTGGGTGGAGTCGGAACAGGGATGAAGTGCACACACGCTCACACACACATACACACACACACACACACACACACACACACACACACACACACACACACACACACACACACACACACACACACAACGAACCAGTACAAACGATCAGGGAACGAACAAATACGTTGTCTGGACCCCTTGAATCGGTACAGACAACGGCTCTACGCTACTGAAAATCTATTCAGGACGCTCCTAGACACCTGTGGAAGTGCACCCTCTCACCTGTGGTCTCGACCCCAGCAGCAGTCGGAAAGGAGACCACGTGTACCATAGGGCTGTAGCGAGGTGGAGCCCACTCAGGTGAAACAAGCCAATGATTCAGGGTCAAGAACAAAGGTGGGTTACAAGGCATTCCTCAGGTGTGCTCTTTAATGAATGAGGCGGAGCCGGCCTTTGATTGACAGTGGTGTAGCTTCCGACTTCATAGGCAATGCTATCATACGACCATGGGGGTCATCTGACCCCTGGCCTTTCATACTGCACCTGTGCAGCCACTTTCAGAGAGCTGTGGAGTTGGACCACAAGATCCCTCTGACCATAAACATTGTTGAGGCTCTTGTCATGTCACTTTACATTTGGGCAGACAGAGTGTGATGAGGAGGAGAGAGCATGGCTGTGTGCGTGGTAAGTCCTGCTTGACAAACCTTTTTAGTATTTTTTGAAGAAGTCACCGAAAATACAGAAGAGGGTAGGGCAGTGGATGTTGTCTATTTTGAATTCAACAAGGCCCTCGACAAAGTCCCGAATAGTAAGCTGGTCTGGAAGGTTAGGTGCCATGGGGTTCAGGAAGAGCTCGATAGGTGGATTCAAAATTCACTGGGAGGTAGGAAACAGAGGTTGGTGGTCGAAGGTTGTTTCTCGGAATGGAGGCCGCAGATTGGTGGTTTGCCGCAGGGCTCGGTGTTGGAATGCTAGTTCTTCGTTAGTTCTATCAACAACTTGGATGATAATGCACAAGGTTTGAATTTATCACGGATTCAAGGAGTCATGGAGCAATACAACACATATACAGGCCCTTCAGCCAACGCAGTCCATGCCGACCACGGAGACCACCCAGCTAGTCTCGATTTCCTGCGTTCGACCCATATCCCTCCAAGCCACGCCCCTCCATCTACTAACCAAGAAATTCGGGAGTATTGTTGATGCTGAGGAATATTATCGATGATCACTAGGGGAGTTTGATCAGTTGCGGAATTGTACAGAAGAGTGGCAAATGGATTTCAGTACAGATAAGGGTGACGTGATGCATTTTGGAAAGTCAAACCAGCGTAGGAGTTACACGATGAATGGTCGGGTACCAGTGAGTGTTGTAGAAGAGGGTGACCATGGAGTACGATTGCATAGTTCGTTGAAAGCGGCATCACAAGGAGGCAGAGTGGTGAATAAAGCAGTTAGCACGCTCGGGATGCCACCCTTGAGGGACTTTGTAGATTTTCAGTCACCCTGTGATCGGAAAGACGTGGATAAACTGGAGAAGTGCAGAAAAGATTTACGAACATGTTGCATGGACTAGAGGGCATGGATTATAGGGAGCGGTGGCCAGTCGACGTCTTATTACCTGGGAACGTAGGAGAATAGGGGTGGCCTTATTGAAGTATCGACTCCAAAACCCGGGGGCATCGGTTTCGGGTGAGAGGGTGAAAGGGATATGAGTGGCATTCTTTTCACGCAGCAGGTGCTTGAGTAGATGGGAAGAGCTGCCTAAGGAAATGGTTGAGGCAGGTACAATAGTATCATTTCAGAAGCACTTGGTTAATAGATGGAAGCGCGGGGCTTGGAGGGATATGGGTTGAACGCAGGAAATTGGGACTAGCTGAGTTGTCTCCGTCGTCGGCATGGACTAGATGAGCCGAAGTGCCTGTACCTGTGTGTATTGCCCCATGACTCCGAGAATCCATCATAAATTATTCTGTATACTTTCTCCTCAAATTCCCAATGACTATGGCAAGAATCCAGAATACAGTCCCACAAGAGCGACCTTCCCCTTCTTATTACTATGTTCTATACCATGTGGCCTGAATGGATAATCCCCCTGGTATGCCATCGCTTATCATCGCTGTTACGTCCTCCCTTATCAAAGAAAAGCTCCGTCCCTTCACATTTACCTGTTCTTTTGCATCTGCATCCTGGATCTGCCAGTCCTGCCCTCCTCCCAGGCGTGTTTCTTGTATATCAAGAGCATCCCGGTCGTCAGAGTCAATCCATGCTCTGAGATCGCCCGCCTTACTTGTTAAGCCTCGAGCAGTGAAATAATTTCAGTTTAACTGAATATTCCTGACATCTAGATTTGCTCTCGCTGGCTTTATCGCAAGACATGGTCCTGTTCGGAAAACCACCCCCTGCCAATCTGGTTTAAACCCTCCCATGTGGCACTGGAAAATTTCCCTGCTAGGATGTTGGTCCCTTTCTGGTTCAGTGCAATCTGTCCCTCGTGTATATGTCTCCTCTACACCAGAAGAAATCTCAGTGGTGCAAGAAGATGAATCCCTGCCCCCAGCACCTGCTCCTCAGCGAAGAATACATTTCCCAACGCTGTGTTCCATCTCCTCTGCATCCTCCCAAATGCAATCAATCCCCCAATCCTTTCTGAAAGTTCTCCAGTGCATTCCCACACTTAATCCTCTCTGCACCCTCTCCAGTGACTGCACACACCCAATTCCATCTGCACCCTCTCCAGTGACTCTACACCCCAATCCTTTCGGTATTCGTTCCAGTGCCATCATATTTGATTTTTTTCTGCAGGAAATGGCATCTGTACTGCTTTATCCAGTTGCAGTTAGTTCCATGTTGTTCTTTCCAAAGTGGAAACCTACTCACTGCCTCATTGCCCCCATAGCTGTCAGTCAAATGACCAATGCAGAAGAACGGGAACCTACTGGTCATAGCCCTGTCCGTCTATTCCCGTTCCCACGCAGGAAACAGGGGACCTAGGAGCCAACCCAATGAGAATCAGCGGCGTGTAAGGTCTCGTCCTGGAGGCGGCCGGCGCCGTGGTCGTTATCAAAGTCCATCTCCGACACCTTTCTTCCTTTTCCAGATCTCTCCGTAACTCCTCCATTACCATGATACACGGCCACAGGCAGTCCCTCCAGGTGAGGCAGCGCTTCACCTGTGAATCCAGTGGTGTCATTTATTGCATCCACTGCTCCCGGTGCGGCCTACTCTTCATCGGTGAGACTCGACGCTGACTGGGTTACTGCTTTATCAACGACCTTTGATCCGTCCGCCATCAAAGCCAGGATCCAGAGCAGGGCAGCTAGTTCAAATCCAAGCCCCACTCCCACACTGACATTTCAATCCACGGCCTCCTCTACTGCCACGTTGAGGCCAAATGCAGGTTGTAGGACCGGACACCTCATATTCCGCCATGTTTGTCTCCAACCTGACGGCCTCAACGCCTATTTTTCGAATTTCCGGCAACCACTCCAACCTTCAATCTTGCCTTCGCCCATCCTGGAGGCCAGACTTGCTCTCGTTGACTGCAGGAGAAGCTGCCAAACTCTCATCGGCCTGTCTGCTCCTCAGGGTCCCACCCCCCTGCCGATCTCATTTAAACACTTGCGAGTAGCACTAGCAAATTTCCCGCCCCTGAAATTGGTCCCCTCCAGTTCAGCTTCAGTCGGACCTCCTGCATATAGTTGCGTATAACTTGTGTTCAATTCATGTTTTGTTCTTGTGACTGCTGCTTATATGATGCAAGGTTTTGGGAATCGTTGAGTTGTCAACGTCGTTGACAATTACTCGTTGGGCCGAAGTGTCTGTATCCATGCATCATTGTTGTGTGGTTCTTTGTGCCTGTGATGCTGCTGCAAGTAAGTTTTTCAAGGCACCTGTGCATTCAGCTCCTTGTGCATAAGACAATAAGGTCGATGCTGACTTTTTTACAGGTCACTTCTGCCCCAGAAGATATCCCAATGATCCAAGAACCGGAATCCCTGCCCCCTGCACCAGCTCCTCATACACAGATTGATCTGGCCCAGCTTTCTGTTTCTGCTCTTATTGGCAGGTGGCACTGGAATTAATACAGGCATCACTAACCGTGTTGTTCTTGTATTTAGCCTCTTCCTTGTTTGGTAATTGGTTTATTATTGGTTATTATTATTGTCACAGATTACGGGATACATCAAACAGCTTATGTTTTGCATACATCCAGACTGATAATTCCATACATAAGTTCATTGAGAGAGTGCACAAATGAAAACAAAAACAATAACGGAATGCAGAATAAAGTGTTACTTTTCCAAGGAAGGTGCAGCGCAGGCTGACAATAAGGTGCAAGGGCCACAATGACGTACATGAAGTGTTCTTCTTTAATGAATGAGCGTTCCGTTCAAGGTCTTATAAACGCAGGTTCATAGCCGTCCTTGAGCCTGGTGGTGCGTGTTCTCAGGCTTTTTTAATCTTCTTCCCGACAGCAGGGGGGAGGCTGCTTTACCGACGCAGCGGGAAATGTAGGCAGAGGCCGTGGAGGATGCTGGTTTCCGTGACGTGCTGTGTTGCCGGTCTCGGAAAGAGAGACGGGGGAAAGTGAGGGGAAAAGGGGACAAAACCCCACTGAAGGGGAGGTTTATATATAATTGGAAAACTCGATGTTGGCATCACTGTCTTGCAGACGACCCAGTCGTGCAGCGTCTGTGGGGAGAGTTACAGGGTCAAAAGCTCAGGTTTGCACGGTGGAGATGATCTGCAGCTTTAAAACTCTGGACTTTAACATGTCGGACGACCTGTCCCGGGCCCAGCACACCGATGGAATCACAAGGAAGGCGAGCCAGCGTCTTTACTTTCTTAGGAGGTTCAGGAGGTTCGGCTTGACACCGAACGCTCTAAAAGACTTCTGCAGATGTCCCGCTGGACGTGTTCTGACCGGACGGCACTTCGAATGCGTTGGAACGTTAGAAGCTGCAGAGAGTGATGGACTCTGCCCAATACATCACGGCACATCTCTCCCCACCATCGGTACCATCTGCAGGAGGCGCTGCCTCAGTAGGTAACGTCCTTTATTAAAGACTCCTCCACCATCCAGGCCATGCCATCTTCTCGCAGATACCATTGGGCAGAGGGACAAAAGCTTGAAGTCCCACACCACCATGTTCAGAAAGAGCGACTTTCCTTCAACCATTTCAACCATTCGAGATCAAGATCACAAGATCACAAGATCACAAGACAAGGGAACAAGTGGACCATTCGGCCCATCGAGTTTGTTCCAAAGAAAAAAGGAAACAGAAAAAAAAGAAGTGAGAAATGAGAAAAAAAATGCGTGGGGGGGGGGGGACTGCTCCATAAGCGCAAAGAAAAACCTATTCGAACCACAATTTCCGGCCTTATCCCCATATCCCTTGATACCTTGACTAATTCGATATCTGTCTATCCTCCCCTTAAACGCCTCCAATGATCTGGCCTCCGCTGCTGTACGTGGCAAGGATTTCGTTTAAATTTACTACCCTCAGGCTAAAGAAATATCTCTGTTTTAAACCTGTACCCTCTTAATTCTAAGATTGACCCCTCTGGTCGTAGACTCACCCACCAAGGACAACAGCTTGGCCACATCTACTCTGTCCAGTTAAATGACCGGCACCACTCTAATGACTGAATAAACTACTGAACAGGAGCAGGACAAACTTTGAGGGGATTAGGCAGGATCTCGCTGGGATCAAACGGAGACTCTAGTTGAAAGAAAAGGAAAAGTTGGCAAGTGGGGGGCGGCTTTCAATAGAGTCCTATCAATGGTCCAGGGACGGCAAGTTTCTGACAGGGTGAAGGAGAGTTGTGCAAACTTCAAGGAACCCTGGCTGACGAGGGATATCGAGGATCTGTTCAGGAAAAAAAAGAAGTAAGCGGCCGTCGAGTTTAGGCAGCTGGGTACAAATGAAAACCTCGCCAAATATAAAAATTTAAAGACAGGGCTTAAGAAGGAAATCAGGAGGGCAAAGAGACGGTATGAGATGGATTTGGCAGGCAGGGAGAAAGATAATCCCAGGAGAATTATGGTTACATTAACAGCACAAGGGTGACGAGGGAGAGACAAGTTCCTCTGAATGACCCCCAGCGCAACCTAAGTGTGGAGACACGGGAAATGGCTGAGATTTTTAACGTCTGTTTCTCCTCGGTGTTTCCAACGGATAATATCATGGATGCTCGAGAAATGACTGTAATCAGTAGTGAGGGCTTGGATCATATCCCCATTACAAGGAAGGAGGTATTTGCAGCCTTAAAGCAAATTAGAGTGGGCAGATCCACGGGGCCTGAACAAGTGCACATACGGACCTTTTGGGAGGCCAGGGTGAAATCGCAGACGCCTTTGCGGAGATATTTACTTCGTCGATAGCCACTGGTGACGTTCCTAAAGCCTGGAGGGCGGCCAAGGTTGTTCCGTTGTTTAAGAAAGGTAGCAAGGTCAGCACAAGAACTGCAGACCAATGAGCATGGCTTCAGTTGTAGGGAAGTTAATGGAGGGAATTCAGAAGGAAAAGATCTATCATCAGTTGGATCGTCAAATGGCAGATAATGAACAGTCAGCACAGATTTTCCGTTGAAGTTCACGTCTGACAAACCTTTTGGACTTTTTCGAAGAGGCAACCAAGGGGATAGAGGAAAGTAGAGCAGTGGATGATGTCTATATGGACTTCAGTAAGGCCGTTAACAAGGTTCCACGTGACAGGATGATCTGGAAGGTTAGGTCTCATGGCATTCAGCGCGAGCTGCCGAGGTGCATGAACAATTAGCTCGATGATAAGTAGCAGAGAGTGATAGTTGATGTTCGATTCTCGGAATGGAGAACTGTGAGCAGTGTGGTGTCCCAGGGGTCTGTGTTGGGACATCTGTCAGTCATTATGCATGTAAATGATTTGGATTTGAATGTGTCTGGCACGATTAGCAACTTAACGTCTTTTTGAGAACGAGGCAGGTTGCAATGAGTTGCAAAGGCTTCTTGATCAGTTTGGGATATGGGCTGAAGAGTGGCAAATGGATTTAAACTTAGATCAGTGTATGGTGAATATTTTGGAAAGACAAACCAGCGTCGGACTTAAAAAAGTGAATAGCAGAGCCCAGACGAATTTTGCAAAACAGAGGAATCTGGGAATACAAATTCACAGTTCGTTGACAGTGGCTGCGTAAGTAGTCAGGGTGATGAAAAAGACGTTTAGCGTGCTGGCCTTCATCAGTCAGGGCATCGAGTTCACGAATAGTTATATTATCTTCCAGTTGTATAAGTCGTTGGTGACGTCGTACTTGGGGTATTGTGTACATTTGTTGTCACCATGTTATAGGAAAGATACTGTCAAGCTGGAGATGGTGCAGAAGATATTTACGAGGATGTTGCCTGGACCAGAGAGCCTGAGTCACAGGGAGATGTTGTCCACACTGGCTCTTTATTCCCTGGAGCACAGGAGAATGAGGGGTGACCTCACCGAAATTGATAAAATCACTACGGGTACGGATAAGGTGGGCGGTCTAGTATTTTTTCCCAGGATTGGGGAGTCCGAAATTGGAGGGCACAGGCACAAGATAGGCTGGGAGAGATTTGAAAGAGATCTGAGAGTTAACCTGTTTAACCCAGGGCAGTAAGTACCTGGGAAGGGCTTGCAGGGTTGTGGGGAGATCGCGGACATCTGGGACCAGCAGGCCTTATGCTGTGGTCGTTATGGAGCAGTTGGACAGAAGGGACTGTTTCCGTGCTGCATTATTCTGTGACTCCATGACTCCGGCAATTCGTTCATCTCACCCAATCTCCTCCATAAATCTCTCTATCTTCCCAACCTCCATCATTGCGTCTCCCTTCCACGACGCTCCACGATCAGTGGTGTTACTCAGTGAACAGTGGATTGTCCTCTGTTCTTTTTGATACATGAAAAGAACTTGGATGAAAATGTAGATGGGTGGGTTAGTAATTTAGCGGCTGACCTGAATATTGGTAGCGTTGTGGGCAGTGTGGACGGCTGTCTAAGAATACAGCGGCATACAGATCAGTTACTGATATGGGTGGAGGAATTGCAGATGAAGTTTAATCCGAACAATTGTCAGGTGTTGCAGTTTGGAAGCTCAAGTGCAAGGGAAAAGTACACAGTCACTGGCCATAACTTTAGCAGCACTGATGGACAGAGGGAAATTGTGGCTCAAGGGCATAATTGCCTGAAAGTGGCCACACAACCAGATAGGGTTCCAAAGAAGGTGTACGGCATTCTTGCCTTCTTCCGTCGTGACGGTGAGTGAAAATGTTGGAAAGGCATGTTCCAGGTGCTTAAGTCATCAGTGGTGTCTCATTTAGAGTTTAGAGTGCAGTTCTGGTGGTCACACATTTGGAACAATGTTGCAGCTTTAGAGATGGTGCAGAAGACGGTCGCCAAGATGTTCCCTGCATTGGGGAGTACTAGCCGCAAGCAGAGGGTGGACAAAGTTGTGTTGTTTTCTCTGGAGTATTGGAGGCCAAAGGGCGATCTGATGGAAATGTCTAAAGTTAGGCGAGGTAGAGATAATCCAGATAGTCAAAGTCTTTATCTTGGGCTGAAAATATAAAATGTGAGAAGAAATAAGTCCCCAGAGCCTGATAAGATAAACACCATGTTACTGAGAGAGGCAAGAGATAAGATTGACGAGGATTTGATCAAGAACTTCGAGTCCTCAACAGCCACAGACGATGGGCACGAGGAATGGCGAGGAGCGAATGCTGTTTCGTCAGTGAATAAGTGAAATTGGGATATTCCTGGAAACTATAGACACGTGAGACTAACGTCCGCAGCAGAGAAGTTATTGGAGGGGATTTTATGGGATGGGCTTGATGAGCATTTGGAAAACCGTGGTCTAATTAGGGACAGACCGCGTGGCTTTGTCATGGCGTTGATTCATATCTTGGAGGAGGTGACGAATTTCGTTGATGAAAGTGAGTATATGCATCTTGTCTGCATGGATTTTAGTAAGACGTTTTATAACACCCTCATGGTAGGCTCACCTAGAAGATTACGACGCGCGACGTCCACCATGACCTGGCGGTTTGGATTCAGAATTGGCTTGTCCATAAAAGAAGTGGTCGATGGGTCTTATTCTGTCTGGAGGTCATTAAAAATGATGTTCCACAGGGATCCGTAGAGGGCCAATGTTGTTCATTATAAATCAAAATGACCTGGATGAAACTGTACATGGATGAGTTAATACGTTCGCAGACGATACAATGATTGGTGGTGTTTTGGATAGTGTAGAAGATTGCCAAAGGATACAGCGGGATACAGATCAGTTGCAGATATGGGCTGAGAAATGGCTGATTTCGTTCAATCCTGCCAAGTTTGAGGGACATTGCATTGGGAGATCAAATATGAAGATACAATACGTTGTTAATGGCAAGATACATAACAGTGTTGAAGTGCAAGAGAAATCTTTTTGTGCAAGTTCAGACCTACCAGAAGTGGCTGCAGAGGTTGATAGGGTGGTGAGTAAGGTGTGAGGCATGCCAGCATTCCTGGTCTGGACATGGAATATAAGATGTAACGTGATGGAACAACCTGCATTTAGAGCAGTCTGTGTAATTCTGGTCACTAGAGATTGGATAGGCTGGGCTTCTTTTTCCCTGGGAGGTGATCTGAGAGAAATCTACCTGATTGTGAGAGGTAGAGACAGGAGTGATCTCCAAAATATTTGTTCGCATGTAGGTGTGTCCAAAACAAGATATCATCGGTTTAAGGGGAGTGGAAGAGTTTTCAAACGGTGTCTGATGGTCAGATTTTTTTACATGGATATTGTCCAAAATCCATGTCATAACTAAAGCAATTTGACCACGCATAATTTCCAAAGTGTCTGAATCATCCATTCCAGCCATCGTCTTTTCAGGGACATCAGATTATATGACTCAAAGTTCCCCAAATTCTGTCTCCATCCTCTCATCTAAAGAAAGCATTCACCTGGATCTATCACTTCGAGGGAACTGTTCAAAGTCCACAAAATTGCGGATCTCACGTCCAAACCCCACTGGTCCTTCAGACAGCTCCCTGGCCAAATCGGTCTAACTCACTGTGCAGTACTAATTTCAGAGAATCATAGAACAGTACAGCACAATGCAGGCCCTTCAGACCACAATGCTGTGCCGACCGTTAAACCTCACATAAGACCATCAAACACCTTCCTCCCACTTATCCCTCTATTTAAATTCCTAATATGCTTAGCCAGCAATCTCTTGAATTTGACAAATGTAGCTGCCACCACCACCACCGCAAGCAGGGCATTCCATGCCCCAACGACTCTCTGGGTAAAGCACTTGCCTTTGACATCTCCCTTGATCTTCCTACCCCATTACTGTGATGTCATGTCCTCTTGTATTGAGCATTGGTGCCCTGAGAAAGAGGTGCAGGGTGTTTACTCCATCTTTTCCTCTTCATATTTTGTACACCTCTATTATGTCTCCTCTCATCTTCCTTCACTTCAAAAAGTAAAGCCCTAGCACCCTTAGTCACTCCTCACAACCCATACCCTCCAAACCAGGCAGCATTTGGTAATTCTCCACTGCACGCTTTCCAACGCTTCCACATTCTTCCTCCAATGAGGCGACCAGAGCTGGACCTAGTACTCTTCGTGTGGTCTAACCAGAGTTTTGCAGAGCTGCATCATTACCTCAAACACCTGTGAGGCAACCTTCAGGGATCTGTGGATATGAATCCCCAGATCCCTCTGCTCCTCTATACTTCCCAGAATCCTGCTATTAACCTTGTACTCCGCTTGGAGTTTGTCTTTCTAAAGTGTACCACCTCACACTTCTCCGGATTGAACTCCATCTGCCATTTCTCAGCTCAGCTCTGCATCCTATCAATATCCCTCTACAATCTCCGACAGTGCTCGACACTATTCACAACACCACCGACCTTTGTGTGGTCTGTAAACTTAAACTTGCTAACCCACCCTTCTACCCCCTTATCCAGTGTCATTAATAAATATCACAAAAAGTAGAGGTCCCAGTACCAATCCTTGTGGGACACCACTAGTCACAGCCTTCCAGTCTGAATGCACTCCCTCCACAACAACCCGCTGCTTTCTACAGTCAAGGCAATTTTGAATCCACACGGCCAAGCGTCCCTGGATCCCATGCCGTCTGACCTTCTGAAGAAGCCTACCATGTGGAACTTTGTCAAATGCCTTAGTAAAATCCATGTCGACCACATCTACTGCACTAACCTCATCAATATGTCTGGTCACCTCCTCAAATAACACTATCAGGCTTGTGAGAAATGATCTGGCTTTCAGAAAGCCGTGCTGGCTGTCCCTGAGCAGACCATAATTCTCCAAATGCCCATAGATCCTTTCTCTAAGAATCCGTTCCAACAGATTGTCCACCGCAGACATTGGTCTATAATTTCTGGACTATCCCTACTACCTTTTCTGCATATGGGGACATCATTTGTCACCCTCCATTCCTCCGGTAACATTGTCCTGGACAACGTGGACTCAAAGGTCCTAGCCAACGGTTTAGCAATCTCCTCCCTCGCCTCGCAGAGCATCCTGCGGAATATTCCGTCAGGCCCGGGGGACCTATCTTTCCTAATATTTTCTAACAGCTCCAACACATCCTCTCTCTTGATATCACCATGCTCTAGAACTTCAGCCTCACCAACACTGCCCTCAGCGTCATCAAGGACCTTCTCCTTGGTGGATACTGACGAGAAATATTGATTGAGGACCTCATCCAATGCCACAGTTTCCAGGCACATCTTCCCACCTTTGTCTCTTATCGGTCCTACCTTTACTCTCGTCGTCGTTTTGCTCTTCAGAAGTGAAAAGTGGCGTGGGGTTTCCCTTGACCATACTCGTCAAGATATTTTCATGTCCCCTTCTTGCTCTCCTCAGCCCCTTGTTAAGTTCCTTCCTTGCTGCTCTATATTCCTCAAGATCTTTATCTGATCCTCTCTGCCTACACTTTATGTGTGCTGCCTTCTTCCTCCTAACTAGTTGTTCCACCTCTCTTGTCACCCATGGTTCCTTCACCCTTACATTCTTGCTCTGCCTCACTGGGACAAATTTATCCCTCACATCCTGAAGGGGATCCCTGAACAACGGCCACATCTCTTCAGTAAAATTACCTTTAAAATTGTCATCTCACTTTACACTCGCAAGTCCGAGCCTTATAGACCCATAATTTGCCCTTCCCTAATCAAATACCTTCCTGCCCTATTTGCTACTGTCCTTGTCCATGACAATGCCAAAGGTGAGTGAGCGATGGTCACTATCCCCCAAATACTCTCCCACTGAGAGATCTGTCACCTGTCCCGGTTCATTACCTAAAACTGGATCGAGTATGGCATTCCGTCTGGTCGGCCTGTCACCATACTATGACAGGAATCCGTCCTGGACTCACTTAACAAACTCTGCCCCGTCTAAACCTTTGGTACAACGCAGGTGCCAGTCAATATTTGGGAAGTTGAAGTCTCCCATGACAACAACCCTGTTATTTTTGCACATTTCCAAAATCTGCCTCCCAATCTGCTCCTCAGCATTCTTGCCGGTACCAGGGCGCCTACAGAATAACCCCATTAGAGTAACCCGACCCGTAATGATTCTAGAGAGGATGCAACTACATTAATGACCCTTTCTATAGCTGTAGCAGTATCCCTGACCAGTAACGTCACCCTCCTCCTCCTCCTCCCCCCATCCCTTTTAAAACACCGAAATCCTGGAATATTCATTATTCATTCCTGCCCTGGTGACAGCCAAGTCTCTGCAAGAGCCTAAATATCATAGTTCCATTTAATTATCCAAGATCTCAGTTCATTATTCCTGATATCTCTTACATTTAAGTAAATGCACTTCAGCCGATCCACCTTACGACTTTTATGCCCTATACTCTGCTTCTCCTTCCTGAAAGCCTCTCTGTATGTTAGATCTGACGTTACTCCATGCACTTCTTCCACTGACATACCCTCCTGTTCCCATCCCCTTGCAAACTAGTTTAAATCCTCCCGAACCACACGACCTACCTGACTGCAAGCTTATTGGTCCCCCGCGAGTTCAGGTGTAACCCATACACTATGTACATTCCCACCTTCCCCAGAAGAGATCCCAATGATCCAAAAATCTAAAACCTTGCCCACTGAACCAACTCCTCAGCCACACATTCATCTGCCAGCTCCTCCTATTCCTAACCCCGCGATTGCTACCCTTGATATCCTCAGCCTTCTACCAAGCTCCCTAAACTCACTATTCAGGACCTCATCTCCCTTCCTACCTATGTCGTTGGTAACAACATGTACCACAACTTCTGGCTGCTTTCTCTACCGCTCTAGAATGGTTTAATTATTTGGTTTATTATTTTCACATGTATGGAGGTACAGTGAAAAAATTGTCTGGCACACCAGTCATACAGTTCAATTCACTATAACAGTGCTTTGAGGTGGTACAAGGTAAAACAATAACTGAGAGCAGAATAAAGTGTAACAGTTACAGAGAAAGTGCAGTGCAGGGAGACAAATAGGTGGAAGGTCATAACGAGGTAGATTGTAAGGTGTATAGTCCATCCAATCGTACGTGGGAAACGTTCAGTAGTCCGATAACAGCGGGTTACAAGCTGTCCTTGAGCCTGGTGGTTAGTGCTTTCAGGCTTTTTTTATCTTCTGTCTGATGGGAGTGGGTGTAAAATTCCGGGGTGGGTGAAAATATGTCCTGGACACCATCACCCTTTTATCTTGTTCATTTTACGTGTTCCTCCAGCCGTCCGGCTACGAACGGGTTAACTGTAGATGTTTGTTCAGTGAGTGTAATAAACGGCAGTCTGCACGGAGCCCGATTGTGTCACCAGGGTTTTTCTTACTGCTTTTAAAAACTATTCCTTTCGATGAAGTATCAAAGTTCAGTTGGAGCATCCCCTCCGTCAGTGAAAGAGAGCAGCAGCTACACAGCGGAAGAAGATATATGGGTAGCTGTAAAATTAACGGATTGAATCTATAAATAGCAGTGTGAAGTTCTGGTCACCGATTGGAATCTGGGAACAATGGAGTGAGGTGTTACAGGAATGGGTCGGGATCTGGAAACAGCAGTGTGGGATGTTACAGCGATGGGGCGGGGTGTCTTCTGGTATGCGGAATACATTTTATAGGATGCTGCTTGGATAACAGTAGACCGTCGAATCTACTATTTGCTCCTGACTATTCAGCCAGTCTATTATCCCGTCCTGGCTTTTGTTGCTGTTCCGCGTAAATCGCTGTCCAACGACTCCACCAACAAACAGTTGAGAAGCGGTTATCACGGGGTCCTGTAAAGTGGTCTGGTGGGTAGACTGTTCATGACGTGTGCCGGTTTATAAAGCGGAAGGTCCTCACTAACTGAGGTCCGGTTGAGGGAGACGCCATACGTCGACCTCTTCCATGTGCGGGAATCAACGGTTTGAATGGCGTTTATCTTCGTGTTATTTAACTTCCGTTTCTCGATGATATCTTCTCATATTGATGACTCGTCCCCAACTACATTGATTTGTTTCATAAACCATGCTATCTGCGCTGCCGTTCCGGTAATTCACGCTGTCCATCTTTCTGCCGTCTCTGGTGATACCAGCCGTCGGAACACTCTGCAACAATCAGTAAACTGATATTGTTGCATTAACCATGGTATAATTTCAATATGAAACCTCTGGAGGTTTCCCACCGCCTCCATGCACCTGCCGCGCACTATATGCGGCTGAATCAGACTGCTCCGCTGGGGACCTGGGGAAATTTCACCACAATCTCCAGTGTGGCTGCGTCATGTTCCCAAACAGTAGCAGGAGGAGCTCCCGACACACTAACGCTGACTCACAGGGTAATACGTAGAGGGTGAACCTGGGCGGATTCACCCACAACTACCATAATGTCGAACCATAAAGAACAGGAAGAGTGGCCGCGTCCCCAACCCACACTAATCCCGGGTCACCACAAAATGATCAGCGACGCTCTCACAGAGCACTGAGCAATGATCGAGATCAGGAGCCTCGTCTGATTACGCATACAGTCCAGGTCAATATATCACTTCCCCCTCAAACGAATTTCAGAGGCTGAGAACTATGATATTTATTAACTGGAACACGTAATGAATTGCTCACTCGTCAGGTTTCTTCATCGGACCACGGAACCACCGCTTCTCACCTGTCTGTTGGTCGAGGTGATGCTGTTATTTTCCGGTTCCTGGTTGATTTCACTGATCTATAATCCCCGTTTCCATCAGACAACCCCACTATCGGGTATAACCATCTCCAACTCTGAATCCAATAAGTTTTCTACATTTGATTTCCTACTCTGTGAATTCTGTTACTTTGCTCCAAGTTCGCTGTCAAGTTTGTGTTTATTTCCGTCCTAACAGTGAACACGCTGACGATTGTGGTCCTGTCGTGGGGCAACTGCGGTCTCTCCAAAGGCGTCACTCGCTACCCGGTGGCCATGGCAACGGCGGATCTATTGGTCGTTATCTTCGACCTGATACTGAGGCCGATTCCGATTGTTTTTCTGGAAGCTTTTGGTTTACTGAGATCCATTCTTGTGTGTAATATCCACGCCGTCCCGCTTTACACAGCTACCGACTGTTCTGTCTGGTTCACGGTCGCTTTCACCTTTGATCGGTTTGTCTCCATTCGTTGTCAGAAGCTGAAAGCGAAATATCGCAGCACGAGAACAGCGGCTGTGGTTCTGGGCACGGTGACCGCGCTGAGCTGTTTAAAGAACATGTTCTGGTATTTAATGTTCTCAGGATACTACGTGTTTGTTAATGCTCCTTGGTTTTGCTATGTTAGAACAGTTGTTCTGTTCTCAGTGGTTTGGAGCGCAGTCGAGTTCCTTCATTCCCTCCTCACGCCTGTGATTCCATTAGTCCTAATTCTCGTGCTCAATGCTTTGCCCATCAGACACGTTTTATTGGCGAGCAGAACCCGCAGGAGACTCCAGAATGACAGCAGTGGGGAGAGACCCAGAGACCCGGCGATGGAGAGGCGCAGGAAATCCCTCATTTTACTGTTGGTTGTGGCAGGGAACTTCATCCTCTTGTGGGCGCTGTTTACGGTGAATTCTGTGTGGTATCGATTGATTTACATTTCTGCTACTGTGCTTCCACCTTCGACCATAAGGGAACTGAGCTTCATGCTGCAGCTCCTGAGCTGCTGCACAAACACGGCTCTTGACGCGGTGACCCAGACTAAGTTCAGGGAGCAGCTGAAGGAGCTGGTGAAATCTCTCCTCATTCTCATTGTGAGATACGCTCAGCGCGGAGAGGACCTGAGAAATCCGAGCCACTCCCCCATTTAAACCGACTCCGTCTCTCACACTCCAAACACACTGGGGGGTAACAGGCAGAATCGGGCCGGGAATTGTGAACTGGAAGGAATATCGTCTCAAATCTGTTACTTTGTTTTGTTCGAAATGAGCTTTTTTCCTTGCACAAATTGTGTATAATTCATGTTCCATTTGTTTCACTTGAGAACGCTGCTTATATAACGCAATGTGCCTGTGATGCCGCTGCAAGTACGGTTTTCATTGCAGCCGTGCGTTTGTGTACTTGTGCATCTGACAATAAACGCAAGCTTGAATTTGACTATAAATTATCTGAAGTCAGTTCTTCCTGGCAGAATTACGTCACGCTGTCTGAGGTTTTACGCTACTGATCCAGAGACCTGGGTTAGAAAACAAGGTACCACACAGGAACAGGCCCTTAGGCCCACGATGTTGTGCCGGACTAATTAAACAAGTTTTCAAATGCTTAACTAAACTAATCTTTTCTTCTTCGACGATGTCCATAACCCTCCATTCCCTATGCATCCATTTGCCGCAATCGTATTTTCCTCCACCGCCACATCTGACAGTGCAATCCAGGCACCCAGCACCCACTGTGTGAAAACAAAACCTGCCGCACATTTCTTCTTTGAATTTGCCGCCTCTCACCATTTACTCTGGTATCTGACACTCCACCCTGGGAGAAAAGATACCGGCTGTCTACTCTATCCGTGCCTCTCGTAATCTTATGAAATGCTATCAGTTCTCCCTCAACTTCCGACACTTCAGGTAAAACAACCCAAGTTTATCCAACTTCTTCCAACTGCCCAGGCCCTCTCATCAAAGCAGCATCCTAGAGCTTCAGAACCCTCTTCAAAGACTCCATATCCTTCTTGTAACGGTGGCGACCAGAAGTGAACGCAATGCTCCAGATGTGGCTTAACCATAAGACTATAAGACAAAGGAGCAGAAGTCGGCCATTCTGCCCATCTAGTCAGCTCAGTCATTCTGTCATTTTCTTGTAGCGGCTAGATACACACTACGAAATTGAGACACAGAGTCCATTGTTTGAAGTCAGAAGTTGAATGAACGACAGAGGCGCGGTGCGTCTTTAATACCCGAAAGCTTCCCGCTCTACAGTTCCCGCGCTGACGTCACGCGCGGGTCACCTGACCTTCCCGCGCGCGGGCGTTCCCAGCCCAACGATGGAGAGCAGGAGGGCCCCGTGCCATATTGGATCGGGGCTTCCGACGACGTTCGCGATGTTGGGAGCCGGTTCGATGCCGGTACGGTGAGTCGTTACATAACCCCCCCGCAGAACCGGCGATACCGTCGCTAAAACCAGAATTAAATAAACTATAACTTGGGTGGCCTGCCCCTGAGTCGCGCTCGCTGGACGACTACGGGTTGGTTCAAGTATTAATGAGCCGGCTTCAGCTGGTCAATTGTAAAAAAGAACCCTGGCGCCCCCTAATGTCCAGCACGAACGTAGACCCAATGTTCTTGACGACACTGCACGGACCTTCGTACGGCCGCTGCAGCGGTGTTCGATGCGCGCCCCTCCTGTTAAAGACAAACTTACAGTCTCAGAGGGAAGTCGGCACAGGGGTCGGGGGCTGTCCGTGTCGCGAGGTGGATATCGGGGCCAGATTTTCAAGCCGCTCGCGCAGCCGGTCGAGCGTCGCAGCAGGTTCATCCTCTGGCCCCTGAGGGCTGGTAGGAACACGCCCGGGACGACTAAGGGCGTTCCGTAGACCATCGCCGCGGACGAGGCATGCAGGTCCTCTTTTGGCGCGGTACGTATCCTCAGCAGGTGTCATTGGAGTTTGTCCAACCAGATGGGTTGCTTAAGGCGTGCCATGAGTGCCGACTTCAGGTGTCGATGGAACCTCTCCACCAGCCCATTGGATCGTGGATGATGGGCGGTGGTGAGGTGGATCCGCGAACCCCAAAAGTCGACGACGGCAGACAATAGGCCGGAGGTGAATTGAGCTCCCCTGTCTGAGGTGATATGTGCCGGGTCACTGAAACAAGCCACCCAAGTTGACAGAAGGGCCCGTCCGCAGGATTGGGTGGAGGTGTCTGTGAGGGAAATGACTTCAGGCCAACGGGTAAAACGGTCGACAATCGTCAGGTGGTACCGCGCCCCTCGGATGACTGTGAGGGGGCCAACTAGGTCTACATGGATATGGTCGAACATCCGGTGGGTAGGTTGAAAGTCCTGCAGAGGGGACTTTACATGCTGCTATACTTTCGAGGTTTGGCAGTGTGTGCAGGACCGGGCCAATTCGGAAACCTGTTTACGCAGGCCATGCCAGACGAACTTGTCGAACACCATCCGGACAGTAGTCCGGATGGATGGATGTGCCAGGCCGTGGATGGAATCAAATACCTGTCGACGCCAGACAGCTGGGAAGATGGGGCGGGGTCTACCTGTGCAGATATCGCAGAGCAAGGTGCGCTCTCGATCCTACCAGTAGGTCTTACAGTTGTAGGCCCGAGACTGCGGTGCGATAGCTGAGCATCTCCATGTCCGTTCGCTGTGCCTCCGCCAAGGCGCCGAAATCCACGCCCTGGAACAAAACTTGGATGGTGGGCCGTGACAGTGCATCCGCGACCACGTTCTCTTTCCTGGACAGATGTCGGACGTCAGTGGTGTACTCTGAGGTGTACGACAGGTGCAGCTGCTGCCGTTCTGACAGGGATCTGAGACCTTTTTGAAAGCGAAAGTCAACGGCTTGTGGTGGGCGAAAGCTGTTAACGGCCTGCCCCCCCCCCCAGAAGTATCGGAAGTGTCTGATGGCCAGGTACAACGCCAACAGCTCGCTGTCGAAGGCGATATATTTGAGCTCTAGTAGTCGAAGATGTCTGCTGAAGAACGCCGGAGGTTGCCAACCTCCTTAGATAAGCTGCTCGAGAAAGCCTCCGACCGCTTTGCTGGAGGCCTCGACCGTGAGGGCAGTCAGGACGTCACTGCGAGGATCCCCCAATATGACCGCGTCTGCCAAGGGCTGCTTGTTTTTGATGAATGCGGTGTGAGACTCTTCCGACCAAATAATGTCCTTGCGTCCGCCCGACAGGAGAACAAACAACGGACGCATGATGCGGGCCGCGGATGGTATGAACAGGTGATAAAAGTTTACCAAACCGAGGAATTCCTGCAGGACCTTGATGGAAGTGGCTCTGGCGAAATGGAGGATAGCGTCGAGCTTTGCAAGCAGGGCCATGGCGCCATGTCTGTCGATCTGATGGCCCATGAAATCGATTGTCTCAATCCTGAACTGGCATTTGGCTGGGTTGATGGTCAGGCGGAAATCCCTCAGACGAGAAAGGAGTTGGCGGAGGTGCGTGAATTGTTCCTGCCAGCTTCTGCTGGCGATCAAGATGACATCGAAGAATTATGGAGACAAAGTCAAGGTCGCGTCCGACTGCGTCCATTAGTCGTTGGAAGGACTGAGCAGCGTTCTTGAGACCAAAGGGCATACGGACGAATTCAAAGACGCCGAAAGGTGTGCTCAGCGCCGTCTTTGGAATGTCGTCCGGATGCATCGGTATCTTATGATAGCCGCGGACGAGGGCGACCTTGGAAAAAATTGACCGCCTGTGCAGATTGGCAGCGAAGTCCTGAATATGCGGCACGAGGTCCTGGTCCTGGGTAGTTTTGTACTTCAGGCGTCGGTAATCGCCGCAGGTTCGCCAGCCTCCGGCTGCCTTGGAGACCATGTGTAGCGGAGAGGTCCATGGGCTGTCCGTCCTGCGGATGATCGCCAACTCCTCCATCCTTTTGAATACCTCTTCCGCTAGGCGGAGCTTGTCCGGGGGTAGCCGTCGGGCGTGGCCGTGGAGGGGTGGGCCTGGATGGGGATGTGATGCTGGACGCCGTGCTTAGGCAAGGTGGTGGAGAACTGGGGTGTTAGTACAGACGGGAACTATGCCAGGACCCTGGAAAACACGTTGGTAGACATGCAGACGGAGTCGAGGAGTGGGGCCGAAAGCTTGGCCTCAACCAACTAGAACATTTGGAAGGTCCTGGCATGTACCAAACGTTTACCCTGCAGATCAACCAGCAGACTGTTGGCGCGAAGGAAAGCTGCCCCGATGAGCGGTTGCGCAACGGCGGACAGGGTGAATATCCAGGTACAGTTGCTGGTGCCGAACTGAAGTTCACCAAACTGGTGCCAAAGGTCCGGATGGCGCTGCCGTTGGCGACTCTAAGGGCGGGTGCTGGTGTGTAGTTGTGAGTCTCGTGGATGTTGGGAGGCATGACGCTGACTGGGCTCCGGTATCCACCAAGAAACGACTGCTGGAACGCCTGTCCAACACATGCCAGAGGCTATCCGGGTGGACAGCTGCCGTAGCCATCAGCGGCGGCTGGCTCTGGCGTTACCCGGAAACCTGAATGGTGGCCGGCACCTTCGGGCATCTGCGCCCCACCGCTGGCCGTAGAAACACCATTGGTCGGTCGGTGTCTTAGACCTGGTTATCGGTGGGGTGTGTTCGATTGCCGGGTCTGGCCTGCTGGGACGCTGGGTACGTGGCGTGGCAACGCGCTCGACAGACGCCCCGCTCTCACTTTTCGCCCGCCAAAGGACCTCCGCCCGAGAAGGCACCTTCCGGGGGTCACTGAAATCGGCATCCGACAGGAGCAGGTGGGTGTCCTCGGGTAACTACTCCACAAAGGCCTGCTCAAACATCAGGTAGGGTTTGTGGCAGTCTACCAGGGTCCGCATCTCGTTCATGAGCGCAGACGGGAGTCTGTCACCCAACCCATCTTGGTGGAGGAGGCGAAAGGCCCGTTGACGTCTGGGAAGGCCGAAAGTTTCAAGAATGAAGGTCTTAAAGTTATAGTACTTTTCCTCCTCCGGGGACGCCTGGATGAAGTCCTCGACCTGGGCTGCGGTGTCTTGGTCGAGGGCGCTCATCACGTAGTAGTACTTGGTGTCGTTACTGGTGATCTGGCGAATCTGGAACTGAGTCTCTGCCTGGTCGAACCAGACACGAGGCCTGAGGGTCCAGAAGGTGGGAAGTTTAAAGGTTACTGCCTGTACATTTTGTTGTGCAGACATCGTGCGTCCAAAAACGTTTTGGCCCATCGGTGTCACCAATGTAGCGGCTTGCAACACACTATGAAATGAAGTTACAGAGTCAATTGTTTGAAGTCAGAAGTCAAATGAACTACAGGGGCGCGGTTCGCCTTCAATACCCGAAAGCTTCCCGCCCTACAGTTCTCGCGCTGACGTCTCGCGCGGGTCACCTGACCTTCCCGCGCGGGGGCTATTCTAGCCCAACAATGAAGATGAAGGATGGCCCCGCACCATCTTGGATCGGGGCCTCCGACGACGTTCGCGTTGTTGGGAGCTGGTTCGATGCTGGTACGGTGAGTCACCACAAGCTGATCCATTCTCCCATTTAGCTCCACTCCCCCCGCCTTCGTACCATAATATTTGATGTTCTGGCTCGTCAGATACTAATCAATCTCTGCCTTAAATACACCCAATTACATTGCATTCACAGCCGCCCATGGCAACAAATTCCACAGATTCAACTCTCTGGCTAAAGAAATTTCTCCGTATCTCTGTTCTGAATGGCGTCCCTTCAATCCTGAACTCGATCCCTCTTGTGACAGACTCACCTACCATGAGAAACAACTTTGCCACATCAACGCTGTCCACGCCTTTTAACATCCGAAATGTTTATATAAGGTTTCCCCTCATTTTTCTGAACTCCAAGGACAATAGCCCAAGAGCCGTCAAACGTTCCTCATACCTTAACCTTCTCATTCATGGAATCATTCTGGTGACTATTCTCTGAACCGTCTCCAACGTCAGCACCAGAGTTTCATACATCAGAGACATAATACCCGACTCTTGAACTCACTGCCTTGACTACAGAGGGAAACATGCCGTACGATTTATTTACCGACCTATCAAATTGTGCAGCCACTTTCGGAGAGCTATGGATATCCACCACAAAATCCCTCTGTGAAAGTCAACCCGCGCTGTGATAAATCAGACAGCAGCAGAACCAAAGGGAGTATAATTAACGCTTTATTATTTTAACGCTCGCGGGAGGGAGGGATTCAGAGAAAGTGCAAACGGTATAACCCGAGCTCTGTACTGATCCCCCACCAAGATATTTTCAGGTTCGTGTCCCTCCTTTTATACTCAACATAAAGAAGTCTACGTGGGAAATTGCACATTCTCGGACAGTTGCTTGCAGTAAACCTTTAGCAAAACAAGACATGTCTTCAGCAGTTCTTTGTTTCTCACAAGCACCTGCACATGTTGCAGTCATTACGATAGGCACACCATAGTTGCAACAATACCACGCAGGGTTGAAGAAATAATAGCTTCACACCATTGAGCTTTACATTTCCAGTCCTTAATCCTTACATTCCGAGTCATGGTTTAAATTCCCTCCTTTTATCATTCCATGATAACCATCTATAGTGAGGTTAGCATAAGACAGGAGTGTAACGTGCAAAAGTAACGTAAAATCAATACTATCAATAGAATAATTGCCAGTACGTATATACCCTGGATGAATATTGTCTACCACCCCTTAAAAGGCCACCAAGATGGTCCCAGAGGATTGTAATTGTGGAACAGTTTTCCTAGTTCCCTCACCTCGGTTGCACGTTCCTTAATGTGATATGCTAATGTGATATTTTCTGAGCCGTCGGGGATATAGATTCAATATTCCTGTCCCACCGGTGCACATGTTCCGCCCTTTTCGGCCAAAAGAATATCTAAAGCTAATCGGTTCTCTAAGGCCACAGTTCGCATGGCTACTGCTTCAGTGGTGAGCTCGTGAATTTGGGTCTGCGTGTTTCCCTCAATTCTAGCAGTGTCGTTAGCCACCTGCTCCAGGACATTGGCCATGTTCATCAATTCTCGGCCTGCAACAGCACAACCATAACAGGATGGAGAATAAAAAAAAACATTCCGTTGCAGAAATTGACCGTTTTACATTGCCCTGTAATCAGTGATGATCAGTAATAACATCAAAATGCCGTATTGTTGGGGAAAGATATGTTAAATAGTAACATCCTTCCCAAAGGTATGGCAGCAATGGACGCTTTCCGTCCATCGCAAAGATAAGTACCATATAAGGTTGCCTACCCTGAGGACCCAAATTGACTACCTTGGTTGGTGCAATGGTCTGTTCCCGTGCTACATTCATTTCCCCTGCAAAAACAGGTGTCTCCCCTGATGAATTTGTTTAGCACAAAATACGGGGGTTCTCTGGACTGCTTACATTTGAGCTTATACCAATTAGTAGATATGTGTGCAGTCAGCTGATATGACTCCGACCCGGTATTCTTCTGGGTTTTGTTAGAGTGATACTTCCGTGCTTGTTGTTCAGCGTAGTTAAAAGGTATTGCTACCACAGGAATCCTCTGACCACTATAAGTTGGTATATGCATACAGGTCCAACAGCGGGGCACATTCATAATTGCGCCATACATTAAGGACATGCGGAGATAAGTATTGGCATGCCATTCCCGTCTAGCTACATGGTTTGAACCCTATCCCTTTTGCACATGTGTATTCACTACAAGGATGCCTAGAACTAATCCCTTAAATAGATCCATAGATTGTCCATTTACGCCACGCCATGCTGTCCTTTCCCAAGGCCAATCATTTACAGTTGGAATGATGTATCCACCGTTGCCCTTCGAACTTTACTGCCGTGGGTGAAGTGAGTAGTACTTCAGAGGGGTCCTTCCACCTTGGTGTCAACTTTTTACGCTCCCAATTCATTATCAGGACGTGATCCCCGGGATGGATCCTAGGGTAGGATCATTTTGCGTTGTCCTCCTCCTTTCTCTGAGGGTTACGGACCTGCAAATATGAAGTCTCAAGAACATCTGTTAATTTTTGTAAATAATTAATCATTCTCTCACTTAAGTGCATGGAGGTCAAGACACACTTCCCTATTTTTATCTGCAGCCCAAGGTGGGCACAGCGGTTTTCCTAATATTTCCGCTGGGTTTAATCCTGTACTCGTGTGCGGTGTAATTCACATTTCAAAGAGGACCAAAGGAAGTACCTTCAACCATCTCAGTCCTGTCTCTTCAGTTAATTTGGCTAACTTATTCTTCAATGTACCATTCACTCTCTCCACGATTCCTGCTGCCTGTGGATGTTGGGCGCAGTGAAATTGTTGCTTTATTCTGAAATGCTGACAAAACTCTTCATTTACCTTAGCAGTCAAATGTGGCTCATTGTCTGAACTAATAATGGTTGGAAGCCCAAACCTAGGTATTATTTCAGAGAACCATAGAACAATACAGCACTATACAGGCCCTTCGTTCCACCATGCTGTGCCGACCTTGACACCCCGCTTAAGACTATCTAACCCCATACTCCCACATATCCCTCTACTCTAAATTCCTTCATGTGCTCATCTAACAATCTCTTGAACTTGACCAACGTATCAGCCTCCACCGCCACACCAGGCAGCGCATTCCATGCACCAACCACTCTCTGGGTGAAAAACCTCCCTCTGACATCTCCCTTGAACTTCCCACCCATTACTTTAAAGCCGTGCCCTCTTGTATTGAGCATTGGTGCCCTGGGAAAGAGGCGTTGGCTGTCCACTCTATCTATTCCTCTTAATATCTTGTATACGTCTATCATGTCTCCCCTCATCCTCCTTCTCTCCAATGAGTAAAGCTCTAGCTCCTTTAGTCTCTCCTCATAATCCATAGTCTCTAAACCAGGCATCATCCTGAAAAATCTCCTCTGTACCCTTTCCGACGCCTCCACATCCTTCCTATAATGAGGTGACCAGAACTGGACACAGTACTCCAAGTGTGATCTAACCAGAGTTTTGTCGAAATGCATCATTACCTCGCGGATCTTAAACTCGATCCCACGACTTATTGGAGCCAACAACCCATGAGCTTTCTTAACTACCCTATCCACCTGTGAGGCAACTTTCAGTGATCTGTGGATATGAACCCCCAGATCCCTCTGCTCCTCCACATTCTCCAGAGTTTGCCATTAACCTTGTAGTCCTCCTTGGAGTTAGTCCTTCCAAAGTGTAGCACCTCACTTTTCTCCGGATTTAACTGTTTCTGCCACTGGTCAGCCCAGCTCTGCATCCTATCAATATCCCTCTGTAAGCTTCTACAGCCCTCCACACTATCCACAACACCAGCGACCTTTGTGTCGTCTGCAAATTTACTAACCCACCCTTCCACCCCCTCATTCGTCATTAATACATATCACGAAAATTAGAGGTCCCAGAACCGATCCCTGTGGGACACCACTAGTCAGAGCCATCCAATCTGAATGCACTCCCTCCACCAAAACCCACTGCTTTCTACAAGCAAACCAATTGTGAATCCACACGGCCAAGCCTCACTGGATCCCTTGCATTCTGACCTTCTGAAGAAGCCTACCATGCCAACCTTGTCAAACGCCTTACTAAAATCCATGTAGACCACATCCACTACAGTATACTCTCATCACTCTTTTTGGTCACCTCCTGAAAGAACCCTGTCAGGCTTGTGAGGGAAGATCTTCCTTCAAAAAGCCATGCTTGCTGTCCCTAATCAGTCAATGATTCTCTAAATACTCATAGATCCTATCTCTTAGAATCCTTTCTAGTAGCTTGCCCTCCACGGACGTAAGGCTCACTGGTCTGTAATTCCCTGGACTATCCCCACTACCTTTGTTTGAATAAGGGGACAACATTTGCCACCCTCCAATCCTCCTGTACCATTCCTGTGAAAAACGAGGACTCAAAATCCCAAACCAGCGGTTCAGTAATATCCTCCCTCTCCTCGCGAAGAAGCCTGGGGAATATTCTGTCCGGCCTCGGGGACTTACCTGTCCTGATATTTTCTAACAGCTCCAATACATCTCCTCTCTTGATATCTAAATGCTCCAGATATTACCCTTACCTACACTGACTTCAGCGTCATCAAGGCCCCTCTCCTTGGTGAATACTGAAGAGAAGTATTCATTGGTAACCTCACCCACTTCCACGACTGTCAGGCACATCTTTCCACCTTTGTCTCTGATAGTACCTACCTTTGCTCTCAGATTAATTCCTGCCGTCTCTTCTGCTGTGGCTTTTACTGTTGGTATTGCCTCAATCCATCTACTAAAAAGATCAATGATAACAAGACAGAACCTGTTGTTATGCACTCCAGGCAATTCTTCTCTTTTCTTTCTTTCTTGTTCAATCTTGTTATTAAACTTCAAATGAATAAACATAACTATAGTAATTATACACCTGGTACAGACAGATCGGGATTACAATAGCAACAGTTAACATATACAAACACAAGGAGTGAGATATATGATCTGAGCCTCCCAGTCTCTTGATAATTTAACATGAAAATGATTTAAAAAGAAATTTGATTGTATGAAAAAACCCAACATTGAAAAAATCAAGCCAAAATAATGATAATTAACAAACACTAACCAGGAACTAAACAAGAGCTGTGCTGCTGCATTCCTGCGGTTAAAAGCACCATTTGTCATTAACCCCGCTCCTCTATATTCAAATAGAAAGTTATTGAAATGGATTCGGTAAAGGTCTACTTATATCAGATGAAAATGCTGGAGAAATGGGCTCCAAATTTCTTCAAAGTTAACCGAAGGATCAACAGTACCTCTTTTTTTCTAAGTTTAAACATGATATAGTTCGAGAAAACTATTGGAATGTAGTAGGAGGCTTAGGACCTTTCCATTTAAATAGAATGAATCCCCTGGCCATTAATGTAACAAATTCTATAATACGACAAGCTGAGGCAGATAAATGGCCAGAATCCATCATTGGTAACCCAAATATTGCAATAATGGTACGATGTTGTAAGTCAATAACCAACACCACTGAGCTAATATCAAAAATGTATTTGCAATATGTTTCCAAAAGAGGGCAGGATCAAAACTTGTGTGTCAGGGAAGCCACCTCCGAATTACATCTGTCACAGATAGGATTTATATGGTTATAAAAAACAGCTAATATATATAATATATAATATAATATATATATAATATATAATATAAAATATATAATATATTATATATATATATAATATATATAATTATATATATATATATATATATATATATATATCAGCTGGTTTATATATATTAGCTGGAGAGGATAACGAATACGGGGAAAGGTGCAGGGGAGGGAGAAGGTAATGTAGACGGGGACGAGCGTATAATGAGGTAATGGGGATAAGCGTAAAGGAGGGAGGGAGTGGCAGACAGGGATGGATGTAGGGGGAGGGAGGGGGTGAAGGAGATGGGGTGTCAGGGATGGAGTTGGTGACAGAGACGGGGAGAGGTGTAGGGGAGGGAAGGGGTGAAGGAGACGGGGAGGGGCGTCGGGGAGGGAGTAGATGACGGATACGGTGTGGAGGTGTAGGCGAGGGAGGGTTTCACGGAGACGCGGAGGTTTGCAGGGGAGGGAGTGATGATGGAGACGGGGAGTGTTGTAGAGGAGGGAGGGGGACAAGGGGACGGGGAAGCTTGTGTGAGAGGGAAAGGGTGAAGGAGACGGCGAGGGATGTCGGGTAAGGAGGGGATGACGGAGATGGGGAGGGATGTAGGGGAGGGAGGAGGGTGGGGTCCGATAAAGTGGGCGTGGGTAATCGATGGATTTGGAACAGGGACGCCATGGGGTTGGGCACCGGGACGGACAGAGAGATCTCGCCCGCGCGGTCTCCCCCAATCCCCACGAATGCCGACCTACAACATAGAAAAGTCTTGAGCCCAGCGTTCCTGACCCACTCCTGTTTAATTCGGCACCTGCCGGTGGAGCGGTAAGGACCCTGCTCCCCCAACATCAGACTCAACGATTTGTCTGTACTGTGAGGACCCACCCCTCACCCACTGGGAGACCCCTCACCCAACGTAAGCCCCCTCGCTCAACGGGAGACACTTCACCCGACTCCCACAAGGAGAGTCCGCTCGCCAAGGGACAATCCTCCCGCCGCGGACCCTCCTTCTCATCTCCCCCATAGCCACCGGAGAAGGCAGGTGCCAGAATCTCTCTCTTCCACCCCATTCCCATCTCGTTCCTCCTCCCCCAGACGGTCATCCCCCCTTCAGTACACCCCCTTCAGTCCACTCCCCCCCGGTTCTCGGCCCGATCTGTGGAAGGCACATCTCTCCCTTTCAGACTCCGCTGGGTCCACCGACGGGATCCCAACACCACCCACCACCCACAACATCACAACTCTCCAACACCGCCCGCAACACCCCAACAGCTCCATCAAAGCTCATAACACCTCAGCACTCCGAGCACGTCAACCCATTGACCCTGTAGGGTTGGGGGGAGAGGAGAGGGGAGTTCACAGTTCAACATGGAGATCGGAGGGATGAGGGAGAGACAAAGGTGGAAGAGAGAGGGGAGAGATAGAATGGGGAGAGAGGGGGAGAGAGGGGGAAAGAGAGGGGACAGAGTGGGGGAGAGTGTGGAGAGAGAGTGGGAGTTAGAGGGGAGAAGGGGGAGGGAGAGAGGGAGAGAGCGGGAGTTGATTACAGGACACAGGAGAGGCTCACAACAGTTCTCCCACCATCTTCCGACCCTCCGACAGGCGCAGAGGGAGCAGGAAGCGGGCGGTAGGCTATCCCCAATCCCAAGGTCTACCTCCCAGACCTCCGCCACATTCACCTGCTAATGTGGGGCGCCGGACCCGCTATTGCCACAGAGACTCTCCCTTTGGATCAGGAGGCTCCAGCACACGGACTGTCTGCAGCTGGAGGTCACAGGGCAGAGTTCAGAGGTGCGTCCGGTAAATGACCGGTGAGGTGGAGATGGAGATGTGGGGCGGGGCGGTGGTGTGCGTGGGGGGTGGGGGAGACGCGTTCGCAGGGGGGACGAGATGTCTCCTACCGGTGACACACCTCTCGAGCGGCAGCAGCTGCTCGAGGTCTCCATGCAAGAAGCTCCTTGTCAGGCAGATGATGTGGGATCGTGCTGTGCACCAGGGGTTGTCACACGAGACCAACACACCACCCACATGCGGGTGGGGATGTGGGGGGGTGGAGCGAGAGACAGTGGGTCGGTCGGATCCAGGGACAACCAGCCCGGCATCGCAACACCCCACAACACCACATACAACACTCCAACCTCCAACACCTCCCACAACACCCCAAAACCTCCCACAACACCCCAATACCTCTCACAACGCCCCAACAGCTCCCACAACACGCCAAAATCTCTATCACCGTCCACAACACCCCAACATCTCCCATAAGACCCCAACATCTTCAGCATTGCCCACAGCACCCGGAATTCCAACACCACCCAACCTCCAACACCACCCACGACATCCAAACCTCCAACACCACCTACAACATCCCAACACCTTCAAGACCGCCCATAACACCAGCTGAAACACCCCAGTACCACCCACAACACCACAACTCTCCAACACCGCCCGCAACACCCCAACAGCTCCATCAAGCTCAGAACACTTCAACCCTCCCCAAAAACACCCCACAAAACCTCAACAATACGACCCACAACAGCCCAACCTTCAACACCACCCACAACAACACAACCTCCAACACCGCCACAACACCCGAACACCTCCAAAACCACCCAGAGCACCCGAACATCTGACACAATACATCACAGTACAAGCCCTTCGGCCCACAATGTTGTGCCGATCTTTGGTGCTGCGTGAGATCTATCTGAACCTTCCCCGGTACTTTGTCCTCCATTTCCCAGTGATTCATGTAACTAAATAAGAATCTGTTAACTATCCCCATTGCATCTGACCCACAACTTGTGGGGGCAGTGCGTTCCACGCACCCACCACTCTCTGTGTAAAGTCCTTACTCTGACATTATCGTTGTACCTTCCTCCAATCAGTTTTAAATTATGCACCCCCTGTGTTCGCCATTTTCGCCCTAGGAAAATGTCTCTGACTGTCCACTCGATCTATGCCTCTTATCATCATGTACACCTCTATCAAGTCACCTCTCATCCTCCTTCGAACCATAGAGACAAACCCCAACTCACTCATCCTGTCCTCATCAACTATGCTCTCCAATCCAGGTAACATCCTGGTAAATTCTTCTGCATTCTCGCCAGGGCTTCCACATTCTTTCTGTAATGAGGCGACCAGAACTGATCACAATACTCCAAGGATGGTGTAAACAGAGTTCTATAAAGCTGCAACAGTACCTGGCGGCTCTTGAACGAAATACCCCGACTAATGAAGGACATCTCACCATACGCCTTCTTAACAAACCTATCGACTTTAGCGCCAGCCTTAAGGGAGCTAAGAACCTGGTCACCAAGAACCCTCTGTTCCTCCATACTATCGAGAGTCCTGCCATAAACTTTGTATTACGCCTTAAAATTCGATCTCGCGAAGTGTATCACTTCACACTTATCCAGGTTGAACTCCACCTGCCACTTCTCATCCTAGCATTGCATTCTATCCATGTCATCACTTCGCATGTTTCTTTGTAGCTCTCCTAAGTCCATTCTTGAGCTACCTCCTGGCTACCTTGTAACTCTTCAGAGCCCTGTCTGATCCATGCTTTCTGAACCTCAGGTAAACATCTTTCTTCCTCCTGACAAGACATTCTACGTCTCGAGCCAGCCACGGTTCCTTTACTCTACAATCCTTACCCTGCCTCAATGGGACAAATATCCAGAACCCCATGCAAATATTCCTTAGACATCCTGCACATTTCCGCTGTGCACTTCCCCAAGAACGTCTATCCCCAATTTACGCTCACATTCCTGCATAATAGCATGATAATTCCTCCTAGCCCAACTAAATACTTTCCCATATATTCTGCTCCTATCCCTCTCCAAGGCTATGGTAAAGGTCCAGGAGTTATGGTCACTTTCTCCAGAATTCACTCCCTCCGAAAGATCTGAAATCTGATCAGGCTCGTTGCCTAGTACCATGTCCAGAATGGCCTCGCCTCCAGTCGGCCTGTCCACATACTGGGTACAGGAAGGATTCCTGTACACACCTAACAATCTCCGTCGAATCTATTCCCTTTACAGGAAGGAGTTGCCAATCAATATTAGGGAAGTCGAAATCACCCATGGCAACAAGCCTGTTATCTTTGCACCTCTACAAAACCTGCCTCCCGATCTGCTACTCAGCATCTCTGCTGATGTTCGGGTGTCTGCAGAATACTCCTCATAGAGTGATTGCTCCTTTCCTGTTTCTGACCTCCACCGACACTGACCCAGTGGACGATTCCTCTAGGACATCCTCCCTCACTACAGCTGTGACACTGTCCTTGATTAGCAAAGCCCTTCCCCCACCTCTGATACCTCCGCCCTTGTCCTTTATGAAACATCTATACCCCGGAATATCCAGCAGACCTTCTTGCTCTTGCGATAGCGAAGTCTCTGTAATGGCCACCAGTCATAGGTTCACGTACTTAACTATGCTCGAATTTCATCAGCCTTGTTCCTCGTACATCTCGAATTAAATTCGACACACGTTAGCCCATCCCACTGACTGCAATTTTGCCATTTCAACTGCCTAATCTTCCTCGTCTTTCTGCACTCATGACAACCTTTATCTCAACGGCATCAAAGGAAAGGGCAGGCCATTGACTTCAGGAACGAAGGCGGTGCACATGCACCTTTATGCATCAAAGATGAGAGCCTCAAGTTCCTTGGAGTGAATATCACCAGTTGCCTGTCCTGTTCCAACCAAGTTGACGCCCCAGCCAGGTAAGCTCACCAGTGCCTCTACATCCTCAGGAGCCGAAAGAAATTAGCCATGTCCTGTTTGACACTCACCAATTTTTTTATCCATGCACAATAAAATGCATCCTGTTTGGATGCATCACGGCTTGGAATGACAACTCCTCTGCCCTAGACGCAAGAAACTGCAGAGAGTTGTGGACATAGATCTGCAAATCACGGAAGCCAGCCTCCCGTCCATGGATCCTGTCGACTCTCTGCGCTGCCTGGGTAAAGCAGCAGACATTATAACAGATCCCTCCCACCTCGGACATATAATCTCCTCCCCTGCCCATCGAGCAGAAGACACAAAATCCTAGAAGCACATACTACCAGATTCAAGGACAGCTCCTGTTCTGTTGTTCTTGGACGATTGAATAGTCCTCCAGTACGACAAAATAACTCTTGACTTCACAGTCTGTTTCGTTCTGGCCTTGGCACCTCATTGTATGCCTATTCATTCTATTATTGTTTTACTGTATGCCACCTCAATGCACCGTGCAATGAAGTGAGCTGTACACACGATATGCAAGACTTGGCTTTTCACTGTACCTCGGTGCAGGTGAAAACGATAAACCAATTTACCAATAACAACTTTAAAATACTGTTGGATAAGTACATAGAATGAAAAGGTTTAGAAGGTATTTGGCTAAATGCTGGCAAATGGGACACGCTTGGATGGGGCATTTGGTCGGCATGGACCAATTGAGCCGGAAGGGCCTGCGTCCGTGATGTATGACTCGACGACACCGCCAGTCAGTGGTAGTTTGTGCATTGTGGACAACACTCCCACCTTGTGGTGTTCTGCTGCAATGATTCAGGGAGGGGTTCGGGACCAGGATTGTGTGAGTCACTGAGAACACCCTCCATCTCCAACAACAACATCCCTGCACTTGGAGGCAATCACAAGGAAGGAACGGCGCGGCCGCCAATTTACCTTCTGAGGAGGTCAGAGAGTTTCGGATTGTCAGCGAACGGTCGAACAAACTTTTTACAGATGCACTTCTGCGTGTCCAGGCCGATTGCATCACGCTCTAGGACGGCATTTCGACTGTGCACCAAGGTGAGAAGCTGCAGAGAGTGGTGGGCTTTGTCCAATACAACACGGGCACATCACTCCCCGCCATCGGTAGTATCTACAGGATGCTCTGCCTCAAGAAGGAAAAGTCCGTTATCAAAGATATCCCGCTATCCTGGCGTTGCCGTCTTCTCACAGCTACCATCGGGCAGGAGGTACAGAAGCCTGAAGTAACCACACCACCAGGGTCAGGAACAGTGACTTCCCTTCAACAATTCGGTCCTTGGAACGACCGGCATATCCATAATCACAGCCTAAAGCCCTGAACTGGAGCAGAGCTATCTTTGAGGACATGAGGCAGGATCATGCCGGGGTCGACAGGGCGACTCTCTTTAAAGGTAAAGGAACAGTTTGCAAGTGGGGGCTTTTAGAAGGGTTCTATCAATGGTCCAAGGGTGGCATGTTCCTGACAGGGTGAAGAGCAGATGTACCAAGGTCAGGGCACCCTGTCTGACGAGAGATATCAAGGCTATGCTCAGGAAAAAGAAGGAAACATTCTTCGTCTTTACGGAGCTTTACCAATGAATCCCTCGACGAATATAAAAAGTTTAATACCAGGCTGAAGAGGGAAATCAGGGGGGCAAGAAGGTATGAGGTGGATATGGCAGGCAGGGTTAAAAATTATGCTAAGAGGCTATTCAGTAACATTAACAGTACAAGGGTGACGAGGGAGTGACCGGGTCCTCGGCAAGACTTTCAGCGCCGCCTATGTGTGGAGCCACGGGGTACGGCTGAGATTTTTAATGTCTGTTTCTCCTCGGTGTTTACTACGGAGAACATCAGGGATGCCAGAAAAATGAGGCTAATAAGTAGAGAGGTTTTGGATCACATGCACATTACATATATGCATACATGCATTGTCGGAGATATTTGCAAGCTTTAAGCACATTAGGGTGGAAAAAACCATGGCCTGACCAAGTGCACAGACGGAACGTATGGGAGGCCAAGGTAGAAATCCCGGATGCTCTTGCGGAGATACTTGCTTCATCGTTAGTCACTGGTGAAGTTCCGGCCGACTGGGCGATGGTCAATATTGTTCTATTAGAACATGGAACACTACAGCACAGTACAGGTTTCTCGACATTTTATCCTGTTCGACGATCTATCTAACCCTTTCGTCCATCATAGCCCTCCATTTTTCTATCATTCATTTGTCTATCAAAGATCCTCTCTCAAATATCCATAATATATCTGCCACCACAACCTCTGCAGGCAGTGCGTTCAACGCACCCACCAATCTCTGTGTAAAATACTTACTTCTGACACCCCTCTTATACCTTCCTCCAATCACCTTAAAATTAAGTCCCCTCACGTTAGCCATTGTCGCCCTGGAAAAATGTCTCTGACTGTCAAAACGATCCATGTCCCTTATCATCCTGTACTTGTTTTTGTTGACCTGACAGAGATGTACAAGATGATTGCACAAAAGATTGTATCCATTGATCAAAAAGTGTAGCAAAGTCAGGCCAGGGAACTGCAGGCCAGTTAGCATGACTTAAGCTGTAGGGAAGTTTCTGAAGGAAATTCTGAGGGACACGATCTGCCAACACGTGGATAGCCAAGGACTGATCAGGAACATTCAGCTCGGATCTGTCCGTGGGAGGTCACGTCTGACAAATCTTTTGCACCTTTTCGAAGAGGTAACCGACGGGAGAGGAATACAGGGCAGTGGATGATGTCTATATGGACTTTAGTAAGGCCTTTGACATTGTCCTACATAGCAGGTTGATCTGGAAGATTTGGTTGCATGGGATTCTGGAGAGCTACCGAGGTGGATTTAGAATTAGCTCGATGATGGGAATCAGAGAGCGATGGATGAAAATGGATTCTCTTAGTGGAGGCCTGTGACGAACGGAGTGGCCTAGGGTCTGTGTTGGGATCTCTGTCAATCATCATGTATGTAAGTGATATAGATGTTAATGTACATGGCGCGATTGGCAACTTTGCTGACGATACTAAATTCGGAAGTCTTGTTGATAGTGAAGCAATGATTTGAAAAGGGATCCTGAAATGTTCGGGAGATGGGCAGATGAGAGGCAAATGAATTTCAGCTAAGATAAGTGTAAGGTGATTATTTTGGACAGTCAAACGGTGAATGGCAGAGCCCAGACGGATGTTGTAGAACAGAGTGATCTGGGTATACAAGTGCACAGTTCGCTGAAAACGGCTGCGCAAGAAGACAGGGTGAGGAAGAAGGCGTTTAGCATGCTGACCTTCCTCAGTCAGGGCATCGAGTTAAGGAATAGGCACATTATGTCCAGTCAGATAAGTCGTTGGTGAGGCCGCACTTGGAATATTGTCTATATTTGTTGTCACTCTGTTATAGGGAAGACACTGTCAAAGTAGAGGTGGTGCCGAAGAGATTTACGAGGATGCTGCCTGGACCAGAGGGCCTGGATCACAGGGAGAGGTTTCCCACGCTGGGTCTTTATTCCCTGGAGCGCAGGGGAATGATGGGTGACCTCATCGAAGCTGATAAAATCCTTAGGGGTATGGGGAAGGTGGGGGGTCAGAGAATTTTCCCCTAGTTTGGAGGGCCAAAACTACAGGGCGCAGTCACAAGATAAGCGGGGAGACATTGAAAAGAGACCTGAGATTTAACCTCTTTACACAGAGGACAGTGAGTAGCTGGAATAATCTGCCAGAGGGATTTGTTGAGGCGGATACATTTGCTACATTTAAGAGCGATTTGAACATGGTAAGGGCTTGCAAGGTTATGGGGCGAACGCGGACAGCAGGGACTAGCAGACAGGATGCTGTGGTCGTCATGGTGCAGTTGGGCCGAAGGGCCTGTTTCCGTGCTGTATTATTCTGTGACTCCATGACTCTTGCATTCCCTTCATCTCAACGCCGCTCTTCCCTCAATCTCTCTCTCCCTCCCTCTCTCTTCCCCCCTTCCCTCCTTCCATCTCCCTTCCCCAACGCTTCACGATCAATTGTGTTGCTCAGGGATCAGTGTACGCTTCTCTGTTCGTTTTGACACATCTGCAGGACTCGGATGAAAATGTAGATGGATGAGATAGAAATTGTGCAGACGACACAGTGATTGGTGGTGTTGCGGGCAGTGCATATGGCTGTAAAAGAATGCAGTGGGACACAGATCAGTTGCAAATAAAGGAGGAGAAATTGTAGATGAAGTTCAATCCGACCAAGTGTGAGGTGTTGCACTTTGGGAGCACAAGTGCTAGGGGAAAGTACAAAGTTAATGAGAACCATAGCAGCACTGATGTACAGAGGAATATTGGAATTCAAGTGCATCTTTTTCGGAGTGTGGCCACACAAACAGATCGGATGCTAAGGAAGGCGTAGGGTACAATTCATTGCTCGGGGCGGTGCGTAAAAATTATGGAAAGTCATGTTGCTGCTGTTTAAGACATCGGCTGTTTCGCATTTAGTGTATAGTGTGCAGTCTGGTGGTCACACAATAGGATCGACGTGGCAGCTTTAGAGATGGAGCAGAAGATGTTCGCTGGAATGTTTCCTGGATTAGAGAGTAACAGCGAGAAGCAGAGGGTGGACAAACGGATTGTTTTCTCTGGAGTGTTGGAGGCTGAAGAGCGAGCTGATAGAAATATCTTAAGTTAGGAGAGACACAGATAACCCAGGTGGTCAGAATCTTTATCCGAGGCTGAAAATATCAAATGCCAGAGGAAATATGTCCCCAGAGCCTGATGAGATAAACCCAATGTTATTGAGAGAGACAAGAGATGAGATTGAAGAGGCTTTGATCAAGATCTTCGGGTTCACACCAGCACGTGGAATGGCGAAGTGTTAATGATGTTCCGTCAATCAAGAAGTGAAATAGAGATATTCGTGGAAGCGAAAGTCCGGTGAGTCTCACGAAAGTGGTAGGGAAATGATTGTAGAGGATACTCAAGGATGAGATTTAAGAGCATCTGTGAAACTGTGGCTTAATTGGAGTCAGACAGCGTGGCATTTGCGGGGCAAGACAGGTCTCCGAAGTTAATTGAGTACTTGAAGGAGGTGATTAAATTCGTTGATGAAGCAAGGGATGTCGATGTTTTCTTCATGGATTTTAGTTAGACGTTTTGAAAGGTCCCTAATGGTCAACTCATCAAGAAGATTACGATGCTTGCGATTCACCTGGCCGTTTTGATTCATACTTGGCTTGCCCACAGAGGACAGAGGGTAGTGGTCGATGAGACTTATTCTGACTGGAGGTCCTTGCCAACTAGTGTTCCACAGGGATCCGTATAAGAACCGATGCTGCTTGTGAGAAATCAAAATACCCTGGATCATTATGTGTATCAGTTAGTAAGTTCGCAGTCGGCACAAGCGTTGGTGGTGTTGTGGATCGTGTAGAAGATCGCCAACGGATACAGCGGGATACAAACATGTTCCAGAAATGGGCGGAGAATTGGCTGATGCAGTTTAATCATGCAAATGTGAGGTGCAGTACTTTGGGAGAACAAATGTAAAGAGACAAAACGTTGTGAATCGCAAGACCATTAACAGTGTTGAAGTACAGAGGGATCTGAGTGTGCAAGTGCAGACGTCCCTAAAGTGGCTGCAGAGGTTGATAGTGTGGTGAGGAAGGCATGCGACATGCCAGTCCTCCTAGGTCTGGGCATGGAGTTTAAGATGGAACTTGAAGGTGCAACTCGCATTCAGAACAGACTGTGTAATTCTCGTCACCACAGTGCAAGGGGGATGAGATTCTGCTGGGAAGAGAGCAGAGGAGAATCGCTGGGGTTTTTCCTGGATTGGAGGTTATGGAGCGAGATTGGATGGGCTGAGCTTGTTTTCCGTGCGAGACGATCTGAAAGAAATCTAACAGATTCTGAGAAGTACAGAAAGTGTTGATCTCGATAATATTTGTTGCCATGTAGACCTGTCAAATACAAGATGTCATCGGTTTGGGTGAGTGGAAGGGCTTTTAAACGGGATCTAATTGGTCGGATTTTTACATAGATTTGGTCACAAATCCATGTCACAAATAAAACAATTTGACCCCGCATTATTCGCAAAGTGTCTGTCACCAGAGTCCGAATCATCCATTCCAGCCATCGCCCTCGCACTGACTTTGGGTTAAAAGAATCAAACTTCCCGGGATTCTATCCCCATCCTCGCATCCATAGCACGGATTCATGTGGAGCTTTCACTTTGAGGAAACTGTTCAAAGTCCACAGAAATCCGAATCACACTTCCGAACACCATTAGCACTTCAGAGAGATCCCAGACCCAAATGGTTCACCACACTGAACAGTACTAATTTGGATTATTATTGTCACATGTACCAAGGTACAGTAAAAAAAAATGCTTGTCTTCAACACAGTTCATTCAGACCAATTCATTACAACAGGTACTTTGAGGTAATACGGGGCAAAACAATAACTTAATGAAGAATAAAGTGTTACAGTTACACTGAAACTGCACTGCAGGCAGACAAAGAGGTGGAAGGTCATAACGAGGTCTATTCTGTGGTGAAGAGTCCATCCAGACGTACGTGGCAACCGTTCAATCGTTTTATAATAGCGAGATATAAGCTGTCCTTGAGCCAGGTGGTACGTGCTTTCAGGCATTTGTGTCTTCTGCCCGATGGGAGTGGGAGAAGTGGGCATGCCCATAGTGGGTTGGTGTAAATCTTGGTCATCAGAATGCTTTTGTCTCCATCATTTTACGTACTGCTGCAGCCGTCCGGATACAAAGGGGTTAACAGCAGATGTTTGTTCAGTGAGTGTAATTAACGTCAGTCTGCACGGCGCCGGACTGTGTCACCGGGATTTTCCCCACTGCTTTTAAAATCTGTTCCTTTCGATGAACTCTGACAGTGTCAGTAGGCGCAGCCCCTCAGTTACTGACAGAGAGCAGCAGCTGTACAGCGGAAGAAGATATTTCGGGGGCTACGAACAATAATGTGGGATGTTACACGAACGGATGGAATCTGTAAATAGGAGAGTGTGAAGTTCTGTTCGCCGATTGGAATCTGGGAACAATGGAGCGAAGTGTTACAGGAATGGGTCGGGAACAGGAAACAAAAGAGTTGGATGTTACAGTGCTGGGGAGGGATGTTTTCCCATTTATTGACTTAATTTTATCGGCTGCTCCTTGGATGACAGTAGACCTTCGGTTCCATGATTTACTCCTAACTATTCGGCCCGTCTACTATCCCATCCTCGTTCTTGATGCTGTTCCTGGAAAGTGCCTTTCCAAAGAATCGACCAACAAACAGGTGAGACGCAGTGGTCACGGGGTCCTGTCAAGAGGTCTGGTTGGTGGACTGTTCATTACGTGCGCCGGCTGATAGAGCGGAACGTCCTCACTAACTGAGCTCCGGTTGTCGGAGATGCCATACTTAGACCTGGACCGTGTGTGGGGATCAACGCCTTGAATGGCGTTTATCTCCGTGTTATTTCTCCTTCGTTCCTCGATGGTATCGTCTCATATCTCTGGCACGTTCTCAACTACATTTATTGTTCGATAAACCATTAGTTGTCTGCACAGCCCTTCCTGTAATTCATGCTCCCCTCACTCCTGCCGTGTCTGATGACCCCAGCTGTCGGAACTCTCTGCAGCAATCAGTAAACTGCGATAGTTGCATTAATCATGGTGTAATTTCAATCTGAAACCTTTGGTAGTTTCCCACCACCTCCATCCCCCTGCCGGGATCTATGTCCGGCTGAATCAGACTGCTCCACCGGAGACTTGGGATAATTTCACCACAGTCTCCAGTGTGACTACGTCATAACCTCCAACATGACGTCCAACATGAAGTCGATACAGAAAGAGCATGAAGAATGAACGTGTCGCTGACCCACACTGACCACCGGTCACCACAAAATGATCAGCGACTTTCTCACAGAGCACTGAACAATAATCAGGATCAGGAGCCTCAGCTGATTTCGCAGACTGACCAGGTCAATCACCTCTCCGTCAACCAAAGTTCAGATACTGAGGACTTTGATCTTTATGCACTGGAACACGTAGTGAATTGTTCACTCGTCAAGCATCTTCACCGGACCACGGAACCACCGCTTCTCACCTGTCTGTTGCTCGAGGTGATGCCGTTATTTTCTAGTTACAGGTTGATTTCACTGATCTATAATCCCCGTCTCCAGCAGACACCCCGGTATTGGGTACAACCACCTCCGACTCTGAATGCAGGAACAGGTTTCTGAATTTGATTTCCCTCTCTGTGAATCTGCTAACGAGTCTGCAAGCCCGGTGTCTTATTTATGTTTAATTCCCTCTTCACAGTGAACGTGCTGACGATTGTGATCCTGTTGCGGGGAAAGTGCGGTGTCTCCAAGAGCGTCACTCTCTACCTGGTGGCCATGGCATTGGCGGATCTACTGGTCGTTATCCTCGACCTGATACTGAGGCATATTACGGTTGTATGTTGAAAGCATTTTCTTTCCTGGATGACATCTCCGTGTGTAATATCCACGCCATCCTGCTTTACGCTGCCACCAAGTGTTCTGTCTGGTTCACCGTCGCTTTCACCTTTGATCGGTTGGTGGCCATTCGTTGTTAGAAGCTGAAAGTGAAATATTGTACCCAGAGAACGGCGGCTGTGGTTCTGGGGACGGTGACCGTGCTCAGCTGTTTAAAGAACATTTTCTGGTATTTCATGCTCTCAGGAGACTACGTGTTTAATTTTGTTCCTTGGTTCTGCTGGGAAAGAAGCGGTGTTCTGTACTCAGTGGTATGGAGCACAGTCGAGTTCCTCCATTACATCCTCACTCCTGCGATCCCATTTGTCGTCATTCTCCTGCTCAATGCTTTGACCATCAGACATGTTTTAGTGTCGAGCAGAGCCAGCAGGGGACTCCGGGGTCACAGTAGTGGGGAGAGTTCCAGAGACCCGCAGATGGAGAGCCGCAGGAAATCTCTCATTTTAGTTGGTTGTGTCGTGGAATTTCATGCCGTTGTGGGCGCTTTTTACGGTTAATTCTCTTTGGCTCCGACTGAGTTACATTGATGCGGCTGTGCCTCCGCCTCCTGCCATAATTCAACTGAGCTTCATGCTGCAGCTCCTGAACTGCTGCACGAACACGGCTCTTTATGCCGTCACCTAGACTAAGTTCAGGGAGCAGCTGAAGGAGATGGTAAAATCTCCCCTCACTCTGATTGTGAGATGTGCTCAGCGCGGAACGAAGCTGAGAAATCTACGCCTCTCCCCCGCCTGACCCAACTCCATCCTTCCCACTCGAAACACAATGGAGGGAAACAGGCAGAATCGGGCCGGGAATTGTGAACTGGAAGGAATATCGTTTCAAATCTGTGACTTTATTTCGTTCTAAATGAGTTTTTTTCCCTTGAAAGAACTGTTAAATTCATATTTAATTTGTTTTACTTGAGAATGCTGCTTCTATAACGCGATGTGCCTGCAAGTACGTTTATCTTCGCACCTGTGCGTTCGTGTACTTGTGCTTCTGACAATAATCTCGAGCTTGACTTTGACTTTGAATTATCTGAAGTCGGTTCTTCTCGGCAGAATTATTTTACACTGTTTGAGTTTTGAATTCACAGATCCAGAGATCTGGGTTAGAAAACAATGTAAGGCACAGGAAGAGTCCCTTCGGCCCAATTCGTTGTGCCTCACTAATTAAACAAGAATTTAAATTCTAAACTAAACTCATCTTCTCTGCCTACACAACGTCCGTAACCCTCCATTCTCTGTTCATCCATGTGCCCCAGTCGTGGTACCCTCACACCGCCATATCTGACAGAGCAATCCAGACACCAAGCACATTTTATGTAAAAAAAAACCTGCGACACTCATCTCCTTCGAATTTGCCGCCTTAACCAAAAACGTATTTACTTTGGTATAAGACATTTCTCCCTGGGAAAAAGATACCGTCTGTCTACTCATGAACTGTTATCGGTTCTCCCCTCAACCTCCGACACTCCAGATAAAACAACCCAAGTTTGTCCAACTTCTCGCAACAGCACTTTCCCTCTCATCCAAGCAGTATCCTGAACTTTGGCACCGTCTTCAAACATTCCAGATCCCTCCTGAAACGGGGCGATGAGAACTGAATGTAATACTCCAGATGCGGCCAGACTAGAGTTTCATTCAGCAGTGAGATTTCTTGCCGTCTCTTCTATTCAGTGCCTTGAGTTATTGAGGCAATAATGCGATATGCCTTATTTGCTGACCTATCAACCTGTGCAGCCACTTCCAGAGAGCCATGGATATCCACCACAAGATCCTTCTGTCCCTCAACTCTGCTGAGGAACTTGCTATCAGCAGTGTACAGTCACTTTCCATTTGTTCTCCAAAAGTGTAATACCGCCAATGGTGCCGTATTAAACTCCATCTGACAATTCCCTGTCCATATCTGCAACTGGCCTGTATCCCAATGTACCCTTTGTTAATCCTCCAAAGAATTCAAAACTGCACTAATCTTTATATCGTCTGCGAACTTTCTAACTCACCCATTCACATTTTCATTCAGGTAGTTTTCAAAAATCACAAACAGAAGATGTGCCAGTACGGTCCCTGGGGAAAACCAATAGTCACAAAACTGCAACCAGAATCTGTCCCATCGAGCACACCCACTGTATACTATGGGCAAACCAATTCCGAATCCGAGCGGCCAAGTCACGGTGGATCGCACGCATCTTCACAATCAGAATCAATTTAATTATCACCGTTTTATATGCCGCGAAATGTGTTGTTTTGCCACTTCAGAACAGTGAAAAGGCATAAAACTGCGAGAAACTATTAAATAAATATATAAAACAAAATAATCCCGTAGTGTTCATGGACCGTTCAGAAATCTGATGGTCTCGGGGAAGAAGCCGTTCCTGCATCGTTCGCTGAGGGTCTACATAGTCCCTGATGGTGGTAAGGAAAACTCAATTTCTCGGACGGTGAGGCTCCTCAGTGATGGATGCCGCATTCTTTAGGCACCGCCTCTTGAAGATGTCCTCGATGGTGGGGTTTGATGTTGTTATTCCGGTGATGGAGCTGGCTGACTCCTCAACCCTTCTGCAGCCTCTTTTAATCCTGTGCATTGGAGCCTCCGAACCAGAAAAGATTCAGAATGCATCCTCGTTCATCTATATAAATGATCCAGACCCTTTGATGACATACCAAATCTCCTGAAACACCAATTCTCCAGTCGACGTACAGCAGTGAATGTGGTGGGCATGGATTTTTGTGAGGCGTTTGATAAGCTTCCTCATGGAAGGCTTATTCAGTAAGTTAGGAGGCATAGGATCCAGGGCACCTTGGCTGTGTAGATTTGGAATTATCTCGCCCTCAGAAGACAGAGTCTGCTGATAGATGGATCGTGTTCTGCCTCGTAGGCGGTGACCAGTGGTGTTACACAAGGATTTGTTCTGCGACTCCTGCTCTTTGTGATTTAAAATTTGACGTGGCCGAGAATGTGGAAGGGTAAGTTAGTAAATTTTCTGATGATACAGACGTTAGTGGTGTTGTGTATAGTGTACCAAGTTGCTGCAGTTTGATACAGAATATTGATAGAATAAAGAGCTGCGCTGAGAAGTGGCCGGATAAGTGTGAAGTGATAGACTTCGGGAGATTGAATTCGAAGGCAAAATATAAGGTTAAAGGCAGGACTCATAGCAGTGTGAACGAACAGAGGGATTTGGGGTCAACGTCCACAGATCACTCAAGGTTTCCGGGCAGGTCGATAGAGTTGTTGAGAAGGCATATGTTGTGTTGGCCTTCATTAGTCGGGGGTTGAGATCAAGAGCTGCGATGTAATGTTGCAGCTCTATAGAATTCTGCTTAGACCACACTTCGGAGTATTTTGTTCAGTTCTGGTTGCCTCATTACAGGAAGGATGTGTGTACTTTACAAAAGATGCAGAGGAAATATACCAGGATGTTCCCTGGATTGGAGTGCATGCCTTATGAGGATAGTTTGAGTGAGCTAGGGCTATTTTCTTTGGAGGGAAGGAAGATTAGAGGTGATCTGATAAAGGTGTACAAGAGGAATAGATCGAGTGGACAGCCAGAGACCTTTTCCCAGGGCAACAATGGCTAATACAAGGGGACATAGTTTTACAGTGATAGGAGGAAGGTAGAAGGGGGATGTCAGGAGGAAGGTTTTACACAGAGAGTGGTGGGTGCGTGGAACACATTTCCTGGTGAGTTTGTTTGGACAGATGCATTAAGGACTTTTAAGGGACTCTTAGATAGACACTTGAATGAGATATAAATGGGCGTTTATGTGGGATGGAAGGGTTGGATAGATATTAGAACAGGATAAATGTCGGCAAAACATTGGGGCCGGAGGACATGTACTGTGTTGTAGTCTGCTATGTTCTGTATTCGATGGAAGTTTCAGGAAGCTAAAATCAAAGTCCTCGAGGATTATAAAGAAACTAGAGAAGATCTACAGAAAGGAATTAGTAGAGCCAGGAGGGTCCATTAAAAGTCCTTGGCACGTTGATTAAAGAGAATCCCAAGGTATTCTATACACACGTCAAAAGAAAGAGGAAAAACCAGGGAGAGGGTAGGACCAGTTTTCCAGCAACAATTCTTGGTATGTGGGAGACCTTCAAAAGTGAAATATTCAGAGTACAGAATCTGTATGTTCCCGTTACAAAAAAATACAAGGTTAACTTGTTCAAGGAACCTTGGTTATCGAGGGATATTGGGGCCCTGTCGAGAAAGGGGAGACAGTGCATATCAGGTATAGGTAGCTAAGATGGAATGAGGTACTTCAGGAGCATAAGAAATGTAAGAGATCACTTTAGGGAGAAATCAAGGGAGCAAAAGGAGGACACGACATTGGTCTGACAGACAAGGTGAAAGAGAATCGCAAGGGCTTCTATTCAGATCAAAAGGTTAGAAAAGGACACAATCTGTCCTCTTGAAGATCAGCACGGTTATAACCGTATGAAGCCAAAAGACATGGATGAGATCTCAAATGTTTACTCTGGATACAGACACAGAGGCTAGAGAACAAAAGAGTAGTGAGGTCACGGAACGTATCCGGATTACGGAAGGGGATTTGCTCGCTGTTTGGATGTGAATGAAGGTGGATAAATGTTCAGGTCCTGACTAGGTGATCCCCTCGGACCTTGTGGGAGTCTAGTGCAGAAACATTTGCAGGGGCCCTGGCAGAGTCACGTAGAACATCTTTATCCACAAGTGAGTTGCCGGAGGACTGGAGGATGGCTAGTGTTGTTCCGTTGTTCAAGAAAGGCTCGAAGAATAAGCCAGGTAATTATAGGCCGGTCAGACTGACGTCAGATGTGGGTAATTTATTAGAAAGTCTTTATGAGGGACAGGATATATAAGTATTTGGATATCCAGGGCCTGATTAGGGATAGTCACCTTTGTTTTGTTGTTGGTAGGTCATGTTCGACCAATCTTACAGAGTTCTTCGACGAGGCTACCAGGAAGGTCGATGAGGGAAAGGTGGTGGATGTTGTCCACATGGACTTCAGAAAGGCCTTTGACAAAGTCCCACATGGGATGCGGCTTCATAAGGTTAAGTCACTTGTCATTCAGGATGAAGTAGTCAAGAGGGAGAAGCCAGACAGTGGTAACAGATTGTTCTCTCTCTGACTGGAGGCCTGTGACTAGTGGTGTGCCGCAGGGATCGGTGCTGGGTCCGCTGTTGTTTATCATCTATATTACTGATTTTGATGACAATGTGGTAAACTGGATCAGCAGATTTACGGATGACACCAAGAGTGGGGGCGTAGTGGATAGCGAGGAAGGCTATCAAAGCTTGCAAAGTAATCTGGAATAGCTGAGAAAATGGGCTGAAGAACGTCAGATGGTATTCAATGCAGACAAGTGTGAGGTGATGCACTTTGGGAGGACAAGCCGTGGTCAGACATACACAGTGAGTGGTAGGGCACTGAGGTGTGTGATAGAACAAAGGGACCTGGGAATACAGATCCATACACTCCAGTAAAGGCATCACAGGCAGATAGGGTCGTAAAGAGAGCTTCTGGCACATTGACGTTCATCAATCAGGGCACTGAGTGCAGGAGTTGGGATGTCATGTTGAAGTTGTACTAGACAATGTAAGGCTGAATTTAGAGTATTTTATGCAGGTCTGGTCACCTACCTAAAGGAAAGATATCAATAAGCTTTCAAGAGTGACAGAAAAATTACACGGATGTTGCCGGGACATGAGGACCGAGTTGCAGGGAGGGGTTGAATAGGTGCGAACTTTATTCCGTGGAGCGCAGGGGAATGAGGGGAGATCCTATGGAGGTATACAAAATTGAGGGGTATAGATGGGATGAATACACGCAGGTTTTTCTCCCTTTGCTTGTGTGAGCACAGAACTAGATTTAGGTTTAGGGTGAAAGGTGAAATATTTAATGGGAATCTGAGGGGGAACTACTTCACTCAGAGGGTGCTGCGAGTGTGGAACGAGCTGCCAGTGAAAGTGATGGATAAGGGATTAAATATAACATTTAAGAGAAGTTTGGATAGGTACATGGATCGGAGGGGTTTGGAGGGATATGTTTCAGGTGCAGGTAGATCGAACTAGGCAGAGAACCAATTTGGTTTGGACTAGATGGGCCGAAGGGCTTGTTTCTGTACTGTAGTGTTCTGTGACTCTATCCTTGAGTGGTCCGAGGGTCATAAAGGAGGGAACGTGTGCTTGGAGGCGGAGGGGTTGAGTGAGGTTTCAATGAGTATTTCCCAAGGAGAAGGATGTGGAGGATGGGGAGATCGGTGTGGAGCATACTAATATGCTGGGGCATTTCGAGATGAAGGAGGAGGGTGTTGGGTCTTTCAGAGAGCATTAAGATGGAAAAATCTCTAGGACTAGATGGGATATACCCCAGCTTGTTGAGAGAGCCAAGAGCTGAGATTGCTGGGGCCTTGATCAAGATCTTCGTGTCCTCTCTGGACACAGGCGAGGTCCCGGACGACTGGCGAGTAGATAATGTTGTTCCGTTATTCAAGAAGAGAAACAAGGATAATCCTGGAAACTATGGACCGGTGAGTCTCACGTCAGTGTTGGGGAAGTTACTGGAGAGGATCTTCGCGGATGGGATTGATCAGCATTTGGAAAACCACGGCCGAATCAGGGACAGTTTAGTGCGGGGCAAGCCGTGCCTCTCTAACGTGACTGAGCTTTTCGAGGAGGTGAGGAGGGTGATGGATGAAGGTAGAGCTGTGGGTATTGTCTACATGGACATCAGTGAGGTGTTTGACTAGGTCCCTCATGGGAGGCTGATTAAGAAGGTTGAGGTGAGTGGGATCCACAGTGACTTGGCCATTTGGGCTCAGAATGGGTTTATCCATCGGAGACAAAGGGTGGTGTTCGATGAGACTTATTCTGGCAGGAGGCCGGTTACCGGTGGTGTCCTGCAGGGATCCGTACCGGGATCCCGCTGTCTGTGATGTATAGAAATGTCCTGGATGGGTGGGTCGGTAAGTTAGCGGACGACACAACGATCGCTATATTTGTGGACGGTGCAGAAGACCATAAGACATATCAGCAGAATTAGGCCATTAAGCCCAACGAATCTGCTCCCCCATTCAAACATGACTGATTCATTTCTCCCTCTCAAACCCGCTCTCCGGCCTTCTCCCCGTAACCTTTGACGACCTGACTGATCAAAAACCCATCAACCGCCGCTTTAAACACATCCAATTACTTGGCCTCCACAGCCGTCTGTGGCAACGAATCCCACAGATTCACCGACCGCTGGCTGAAGAAATTCAACCTCATGTCAGTTCTGAATGGCCGTCCCTTCTATTCTGAGGCTGTGCCCTGTGGTTCTAGACTCTCCCACTGATGGAAACATCTTTTCCATGTCCACTATCCAGGCCTTCCAATATTCGGTAAGTTTCAATGAGATCCCCCCTCATCCTTCTAAACTCCAGGGATTACATGCCCAAAGGCACGTACGGTAACTCTTTCATCACCGGGATCGTTCTCGTGAACCTCCTCTGGAACCTCTCCAACGCCAGCACATGCTCCCTTTGATATGGGGTTCAGAACTGCTCACAGTTCACCAAATGTGGTCTGAACAACGCCTTATAAAGCCTGAGCATTACATCCTTGTTTTTATATTCTGGTCCTCTCGATAAGAATGCTAACATTGCATTTGCCTTCCTCATCACTGACTCAACCTGCAAGTTAAACTTCAGGGAATCCCGCACTGGAACTCCCAATTTCCTTTCCACCTCCGATTTCTGAATTCGCTCCCGGTTTAGATATTAGTCGACACTTTTATTCCTTCTACCAACATGCATGACCGTACACTTCCCTCCGCTGTATTTCATCTGCCACTCATTGGCCCATTCTCCCAAACTGTACAAGTCCTTCTGCAGACACCCTGCCCCCTCAACACTCCCTGCCCCTCCACATATCTGTGTATCATCCGCAACCTTGGCCACAAAACTATCAGCTCCGTCATCCAGATATTAACATATACCTTGGAAAGCAGCGGACCCCACACCACTGGTCACCGGCAGCCAACCAGAAAAGGCCCAACCAGAACCGTCCAATACCAGAGGGCGTGCATTTAAGGTGAGAGAAGGAAAGTTCAAAGTAGGAGTGCAGGGCAATTTCTTTTTACACCGAGAGCTGTAAGTGCCTACAATGTGCTGCCAGGGGTGGGCTGGAGACAGCGATGATTGAGGGATTTATGAGGTTCTTAGATAGAAACGTGGAATTGCAGGGAATGGAGGGAGACGGACATTATGCAGGCAGAAGGGGTTTAGTTTAATTCAAACCGTGTCAGCACAGACATTGTTGGCCAAAGCGCTTTCTTCTGTAATGTGCTGTTCTGCGTTTCCTCTGCGCTTTCCTTGTTCTCACTGTCAATGCGGCGGACCACAACTGGGTGTCAGTTTTGGCCACAAATCAGGAGCGCCTGTGTTTGCGGGAGAACAACATCAGGCGGGAGTGTTGCGCACAAATTGGGGCTGATTCCAGCGATGCGAAGGGTGGGTGTGACGGAGACGACGAGGGGCGTAGAGGGGGACGGGGTGACGGAAAATGGGAGGGGAGTAAAGGAGGGAAGGAGTCACAGAGACTGGCAGGAATGAAGGGGAGGGAGGGGTGACCGAGACGGGGAGGGGTGCAGGGGAGGTAGGGGTTAGGGAACTAGAGAGGGGTGTTGGGGAAGGACGGTTGACATAGACGGGGATGGGTGTGGCGGAAGGATCAGGTGACGGAGTCCGGGAGGGGTGTACGGGAGGAGGGGTTAACAGAGTCCGAGAGGGGTGCAGGGGAGAGTGGGGGTGACGGAGATGGGGAGGGTGTTGGGAAGAGAGGAGTGGCGGAGTTGGGGAGAGTGTAGGGGAGGGAGGGGGTGGCGGAGACTTGGAATGGTGTACGGGAGGGAGGGTGTGACGGAGATGGGGAGCGGTCTAGGGGAGGGATGGTGTGTGAAGTTCCGGGAGATGGGGTGTGAGGACCGAATGGGTTTGGAACTGGGACGCCGTGGGGTTGGTCACTGGGATTTCGCCCCCGAGGACTTCCCCCCGATCCCCGACCAGAAGAGAAGGTCCTGAAGCCGGTGTTCCTCACACGCTCCTGTTTATTTCGGCACCTCTGGGGTGGCGGTGAGGCCCACGCTCCCCCAAGACTCAGACTCCACTGTTTGTCTGTCCTGCGAGGCCCCACCCCTCACACATTGGGAGACCCGCAACGGGAGAACCTTCACCCAACGGTAGACCTTTCAACCCTCACCCACAGGAAGACCCTCACTCAACAAGTGATCCTCACTCAACGGAAGACCCTTACCCCTCACCCAACGGAAGACTCCTCACCCAACGGAAAACCCTTCAGCCCACTTCGGGACCCTCACCCCACCACTGGACACACGCCCACGCTGCGGGATCCTCCCCCACCCTTCAAACACAGTGAAACCCCTCACAACGGGAGACCACTCACCAACTCCCACGGGGAGACCCTCCCCTGCCGCGGGTAATTGTCCCACGCTGCTGGACCCTCACCTCCGCCGAGACACCCTCACGCGCTGTGAGAACTGCAACCCCTACAGTGGGACACTCCCCCTCCACGGGACCTCCTTCACGTCGCTCCCATGGCCACCGGAGACGGCAGGTACCGGAATATCCATCTTCCTCACCATGCCGATCTCACCCCACCTACCTCAAGACCGTACACCCCTTCAGTCCACCCACAACCCCCCACAGTTCTCGAATCGATCCGTGGGACGGCTCCACCTCCCCTGCAGACTCCGCTGTGTTCACTGACAGTGTCCCCGCTGCCACCGCTCAGACCCCGTGCACGTCAGCCCAGTATCCCTGGAGGGGGGAAGAGGAGAGAGGGGGAGGTCAGAGTTCAACATGGGAGTTCGGGGGAGGCGGGGACAGGGGTGAGAGAGGGAGAGAGAGACAGAGGTGGGTGACAGAGGAGAGAGAGAGGGAGGAGGGAGAGGGGGAGTGAGAGGGCCGGAGAAAGAGGGGGAGAGGGAGGGAGGAGAGGTGGCCACGGGAGACAACAGGTGCCGTGGTCCCTCTTCCACACCGTGCCTATCTCCTCCCAAGAGCGGTAGAGGGTTCACAGGTGAAGGTGATCGGGAGGTGTGGGGAGACATAGGGATAGAGTGGGAGAGAGAGGGAGGGAGGGAGAGAAAGGGGGCACAGAGGGGCTATGGACAGAAGAGAGGGACGGGGTGAGAAAGGGAGGAGATAGAGGGAGAGAGAGAGGGTGGGAGAGAGTTGGAGGGGAGAGCGTGAAGGGGATATAGACGGGTAGTGAAGGGAGAGAGAGGGGGAGATATGGAGGGGTGAGACAGGGGGCAGAGACAGGGGGATAACGAGAGGGTGGGACGGGGAGAGAGGGAGAGAGAGAAAGGTAGAAAGAGGTAGAGAGGGAAGAACGAGAGTGGGAGAGAGAGAAAGGAGAGAGAGAGAGGGAGATGGGACGGAGAGAGTGTGGGGAGAGACAAAGGGAAGAGCTACTTACCTCACTCCCTTTCACTCCACTTCCCAGACACCCTCCTACCTATATTTCCCCCTCACATGGACTCACCTCTCACCTGCCAGTCTGTGCTCAACCCCCTCCCCAACCTTCTTCTTCTGCCTTCTGCCCTCTTCACCTTCAGTCCTGATGAAAGGTCTTGACCCGAAACATCGTCTGTTTATATCCCTCCAGAGATGCCGCCTGACCTGCTGAGCTCCTACAGCACTTCGCGTATGTTTCCCCAGCTTCCAGCATCTGTAGACTCACCTGTATCCCCCTCCAGTCCTATCTGTACCTCTGTCCCGCTTGTTACATCTGTATCCTGGAACATTGAGCTGCCAGTCCGGCCCTTCTTCAGCAGTGTTTCCATTATGGGGATAATATCCTAGTCTTCAGAGCCAACAAACTCTGAGTTTTTCCGCCTGGCCCTTTAGGCCTCATGCATTGAACTAAATCCGTTTAATACAGCGGTCAATCCTCTCCCTCTGCCCGGCTCTTGTCCTGGGGACAAACCTGATATCGTTGACTGCAGGATTTACCGCCAAACTTTCATCGGCCTGTCTCCTGCTCAGCTTCCCACCCTTTTGCCGATCACGTGTAAACACTCCGGAGTAGCACCAACAAATCTCCCTCCCATGATATTGTTTGCCCTCCAGTTCAGGTGCAACCGGTCCCTATTTTGTATAGTTGTGTATAATTTGAGTTTCATTTATGTTTTTCTTGTGAATCCTGCTTACATAATACAACGCATTGGGAATAGCTGGGTTGTCAACGTCGTCGGCATATACTCGTTGGACAGAAGGGCCTGGATCCATGCAGTATTGCTCTCTAGCTCTTTGTGCCTGTGACGTTGCTGCAAGTCAGTATTTCATGGCCGTGTGGACCATCGTTCTGTTTCTGCTGTCATTGGCACGTGACGCTACGTAATCCAGACATCACTACCCGTGTGGTCCTGCTTGGTTGATTGATAATCACTCTTCCGTGATTGATAATTGGTTTGTTATTGGTAATTGTTATTGTCACATGTTCTGGGTTACAGTGAAAAGCTTTGGTTTTGTCTGCCATACAGACGGATCATTCCATACATAAGTACATTGAGATAGTACAAAAAGGATAGAACAATAACATAATGGAGAATAAAGTGTTTCTGTTACAGCGAAGGTGCAGTCCGGGCAGACAATATGGTGCTTGGGCCACGACAAGGTCGATTGCGAGCTCAAGAGTTTATCTTTTTACGTATGAGAGGTTCGTTCAAAGATTTAGGTTTAGATGTCGTTCCCTCATTCAAGAAAGGGAGTAGAGATAGCCCAGGATATTATAGACCAGTAAGCCTTGTTTCAGTGGTTGGTAAGCTGATGGGGAAGATCCTGAGAGGCAGGATTTATGAACATTTGGAGAGGTATAATATGATTAGCAATAGTCAGCACGGCTTTGTCAAAGGCAGGTCCTGCTCTGCGAGCCTGATTGACTTTTTTGAGGATATGACTAAACAGATCGATGTGGGAAGAGCGGTATATGTAGTGATATGGTTTTCAGCAAGGCATTTGATAAAGGTAGCCCATGCAAGGCTTATTGATAAGGTAAGGAGGTATGGGATCCAAGGGGACATTTCTTTGTGGATCCCGAACTGTCTGGCCCGCAGGAGGCAAAGAGTGGGTTTTACTGGTCATATTCTGCATGGAGGTCGGTGACCAGTGGTGTACCTCAGGGATCTGTTCTGGGACCCTTACTCTTTGTGATTTTTATAAATGGCCTGGATGAGGAAGTGGAGGGATGGGTTAGTAAGTATGCTGATTACACAAATATTGGAGGTGTTGTGGAAAGTGTGGAGAGCTGTCAGAGTTTACAACGGGACATAGATAGGATGCAAATTTGAGCTGAGAAATGGCAGATGAAGTTCAACCCAGGTAAGTGTGAAGCGGATCATTTTGGTAGGACAGATATGATGACAGAGTATAGGATTGATGGTAAGACTCTTCGCCATGTGAAGGATCAGAGGGATCTTGGGGTCCGAGTCCATTGAACTCTCAAAGCGGCTGCACTGGTTGACTCTGTGGTTAAGAGGGCATGTGGTGTCTTTTCCTTCATCAATCGTGTATTGAATTTAGGAGTCGAGAGGTAATATTGCAGCTACGTAGGACCCCCGTCAGACCCCACTTGGAGTACTGTGCTCAGTTCTGTCGCCTTACTACAAGAAGGATGTGGAAGCCAGAGAAATGATGCAGAGGAGATGTACAAGGAGCTGCCAGAATTGGGAGCATGCCTTATGAAAACACGTTGAGTGAACTCGGCCTTTTCTTCTTGGAGCGACGGAGGATGAAGGGGGACATGATGGGAGGTGTATCAGATGATGAGACGCATTCATCGTGTGGATAGTCAGAGGCTTTTTCCCAGGGCTTAAATGGTTGCCAGAGAGGTTTAAGGATCTGGGGAGTAGGTATATAGGAGATCAGGGGGAAGCTTTTCGCTCAGAGAGTGGTGAGTGCGTGGAATGAGCTGCCGGCAAAGATGGTGGAGGCCGATATGATAGGGTCATTTAAGAGACTTTTGGATAGGGACATGGAACTTAGAAAAATAGAGGGTTATGGGTAAGCCTCGCAAATTCTCAGGTAAGAAATGTTCGGCACACCTTTGTGGGTCGAAGGGCCTGAATGGTGCTGTAGGTTTTCTATCTTCTATGTTCTATCTAATTATAGCGGATAGAACTGTCCCTGAGTCTGGTGCGACGTGTTTTCCGGCTTCTGTTTCTTCTGCCCGTTGGGGAAGGGGGAGATAAGAGAGTATTCCCGGGGTGGCTGGGGTCTTTGATTAAACTGACTGTCACTAATCAACCTCTGCCTTTCAAAATGTCCAGAAATCCTGTCTCTAAGAATCTTCTCCAGTAAACCCTACTCCCTTTCTTAAACAACGGAACAACATTTGCCACCGTCCCATCACCTGTCACTAATCCTGTGGTCGGTGAGGACACAAAGATCATCGCTAAAGGCGCAGCAATCTCTTCTCTTGCTTCCCGTAATAATCTTGGATATGTCCCACCGGCCCCGGTGACTGATCTATCATAATGTTTTTGAAAAGTTCGAGTACATCTTCTTCCCTCTCGTGACATGCACTGGCAGATCAGACTGTCGTACTCCATCCACTCAAACGTCAAGATCTAAATCATAGTATCATACAATCAGAAAAAGTAGAGTACAATACAGGCCCTTCGGCCCACAATATTCTGCCGACCTTTAAACCTCGCCTATCTAACCTCTTCCTCCCACATATCCTTCTATTTTAAATTCCTGCATATGCTTATCTAACATATCTTGAATTTGACCAAAGTACCTGTCTCCACCACCGCCCCAGGCAGCGCATTCCATGCCCCAACCACTCTCTGGGTAAGAAACCTCCCTCTGATATTTCCCTTGAACTTCCCACCCATTACTTTAAAATCATGCCCTCTTGTAGTGGGTATTGGTGCCCTGGAGAGAGGCGCTGTCTGTCTACTTAATCTATTCCTCTTAACATTTTGTACACCTCCATCATGTCCCCTCTCAACCTTCTTCTCTCCAAAGAGTAAAACCCTAGCTCACTTAGTCTCTCCTCATAATCCATACTCTCTAAAACAGGCAGCATCCTGGTAAGTCTCCTCTGTACTCATTCCAACGCTTCCACGTCCTTCCGTAATAAGGCGACCAGAACTGGGCACAGTACTCTAAGTGTGGTCTATCCAGAGTTTTGTAGAGCTGCATCATGACCTCGCGGCTCTTAAACTCGTTCCCACGACTTATGAATGCGAAAATCCCATACGCTTTCTTAACTACCATCTCCACTTATGCGGCAATTATCAGGGATCTGTAGATTTGAACGCCCAGATCCCTCTACTCCTCCCAACTACCCAGGAACCTGCCATTAACTTTGTACTCCGCCTTGGAGTTTGTCCGTCCAAAGTGTACCACCTCATACTTCTCCGAATTGAACTCCATCTGCCACTTCTCTGCCCAGATTTGTATTCTATCAATGACTCCTGCAATCTTCGACAGTCCTCCACACTTTCCGCAATACCATCAAACATTGTGTCGTCTGCAAATTTGCCAACCCACCCTTCGACCCCCTCATCCAGGTGAGACACTGCTAGTCACATCCCTCCACTCCGAATGCATTCCCTCCACCACAACCCTCTGCTTTCTCGAGCTCTCTCTGGTGAATACTAAAGCAGGGTATTCATGAAGGACCTCCACTGCTTCTTCCGACTCCAGGGATATTTTTCCTATTGCATCCCTGATCGGTCTTACTCACACTCCCGCCATCCTCTTATTCATCACATAAGTTTATAACACCTTGGGGCTTACCGTGGTCCTGCTCATCAAGGAATTCACATGCTCCCTTTTCGCTCCTACTTTCATTCTTAAGCTCCATCTTGTCGACCTGGTAACTCTACAGAGCCATGGCTGATCCATACTTTCTGAACCTCCGGCAAGCTTATTTCTTCGTCCTGACAAGACATTCTACGTCTCCTGTCAACCACGGTTTCTTCACTCTGCCATCCTTACTTTGCTTCAATGGGAAAAAGCAATCCAGAACCCATGAAAGTATTCCTTAAACAGCATACACATTTCCGCTGTGCACTTCCCCAAGGACATCTGTCCTCAATTTACGCTCCCAAGTTCAAGTCAAGGAGTTCTGGTCATTTTGTCAAAAATGTTCTCCCACCGAGATATTAGCAACCTGATTAGGCTCATTGCCTCTTACCAGGTCCAAAATGGACTCTCTTCTCGTCGCCCTGTCCACGTACTGTGTCAGGAATTCTTCCTGTACACAGATAACAAACTCCGTCCCATCTATTCCCTTTAGGGTAAGGAATTGCTAATCAATATTAGGGAAGTTGAAATCACCCATGACAACAACCCTGTTATTTTTGCACCTCTCCAGAATATGCCTCCCGATCTGCTTCTTAGCGTCTCCGCTGCTATTTGGGTGTCTGCATAGATTGATTGCACCCTTCCTGTTTCTGACCTCCACTCATACTGACCCAGTGGACGATTCCTCTCGGATATCCTCCCTGTCTACAGCTGTGACACCGCCCCTGATTATAAAAGCCATTGCCCCACCTCTTTTACCTCCACCCATGTCCCTTTTCAAACATCTGAACCCCTGAGTATCCAGCAGCCCTTCCAGCCCTTGCGATAGCTAAGTCTCTGTAATGGCAACCACGTTTGAGTTAAACTTACTTACCCATGCTCTGTGTTGATCATACTTATTCCAGATACATCTCGAATTAAAGTCGACACACTTTAGCCTATTCCACTGACTGAAACTTTGCTATTTCAACTGCCAATCCTTCCTCACAGTCTGTCTACACTCCTGACAACAACCTTTCCCTCAACGTCATCGAGCCGAAAGTGTGTGCCATTGACTTCAGGCAAGTCGGCGGTGTACATGCACCTTTTGACATTAAAGGTGAAGGCGAGATGGTTAAGAGCTTCAAGTTCCTTGGAGATAATATCCCCAGATGCCTATGCTGTTCCATCAGAGTGTACGCCACGGCCTGAAAAGCTCACCAAAACGTCTACCTCCTCTGGAGGATAAAGAAACTTGGCATATCCTCTTTGACACTCACCAATTTTTATCCATGCACAATAAAAAGCACCCTATCTGAATGCATCACGGCTCGGAATTTCAACTCCTCTGCCCGAGCCTCAAGAAATTGCAGGGAGTTGTGGACACAGCTCTGCATATCCCGGAAGCCAGCCTCCCCTGCGTGGACTCTGTCTACACTTCTCGCTGCTTCGGTAAAGCAGCTGACATCCAACAGATCCCCCCACCTTGGACATTCAATCTCCTCCTCCTTCCCATCGAGCAGAAGACACAAAATCAGAAAAGCACGTACACCAGGTTCAAGGACAGCTTCTGTCCCGCTGATCTGATACTATTGAACTGTCCTCTAGTACGATAAAATAACTCTTGACTTCACAATCTGCTTTCGTTTTGGCCTTTGCACCTTATTGTATGCCTGCAATACACTTTCACTGTTACTGTAACATTTTATTCTTCATTCTATTATTGTTTTGGCGCGTACTGCCTCAATGAACTGTGTAATGAATTGCCCTGTACGGACAGAACGCAAGACAGGTTTTTCACTGTACCTCGGTACAGGTGACAACGATAAACCGATTTACCAATAGAAACTTTAAAGTACTGCTGTACAAGTATAGAGAATGCAAAGGTTTTGAAGGTATTTGGCTTAATGCTGGCAAATAGGACACGTTGGTATGAGGCATCTTGGTCGGCATCGACAGTTGGATCGAAGGGCCTGTGTCCGCGGTGGTTGACTCGATGACACCCCCAACCAGTGATGGTTTGTACATTGTGGACAACAGTACCACTTTGTGGTGTTCTGCTGCAATGACAGGTCATCCAGATGGAATTTGGGAGGGTTGTCGGGGCCGGGTGTGTGTGGGTAACTGGTACGTACCTCCACCTTCAACAACAACATCTCTGCACTTAAATGCAATCACAAGGAAGGCGCGGCCGCCAATTTACTTACTTAGGAGGTCTGCGAGGTTCAGCTTATCACCGAACTGTCGAACAAACTTATTACAGTTGCACTACTGGAAGTGTCCAGGCCGATTCCATTAGGTCTGGGACGGCATTTCAACTGTTCACGAACGTGAGTACTGCAAAGAGTGATTGACTCCGCACAATACATCACGGGCACATCCCTCCTCACCATCGGTAGTATCTGAAGGAGGTACTGCTTCAAGAAGGCAACGTCCGTTATCCAATACCCCCACCGTCTTCTCGCAGCTACCATCGGGCAGGATGTAAAGAAGCCTGAAGTCCCGACACCAACAGGTTCATGAACAGTGACTTCCCTTCATCCATTCAAACCTTGTAACTGCAGGCACATCCCTAATCACAGTCTAATGTCCTGAACTGGAGCAAGGCCAACACTGAGGGCATTAGGCAAGATCTAGCTGGGGTTGACAATGTGACTCTATTTGAAAGCAAAGCAACAGTTGTTAAGTGGAGGCTTTTAAAAGGGTCCTATCAGTGGTCTAGTGCGGCATGTTCCTGACAGGGTGAAGGACAAATGTACCAAGGTCAGGGAACCTGGCTGACGAGGGGTAACCAGTCTCTGCTCAGGAGAAGGAAGGAAGCGTTCATCGCCTTTTGGAGGCTGGATACAGATTAATCCCTCGACGAATATAAAAAAAAGTTTAAGACCATGTTGAAGAGGAACATCAGTGGGGCAAGAACAAGGCATGAGGTGGATTTGACAGGCAGGTTTAAAGATAATACCAAGCGGATCTTCAGTTATATTAACAGTACAAGGGTGACGATGGAGAGACCAGGTCCTCGGAAAGACCTTCAGGGCCGCCTATGTGTGGAGCTGCGGGAGATGGCTGAGATTTTTAATGTCTGTTTCTCCTCGGTGTTCACAACGGAGAACATCAGGGATGCCAGAGAAACGAGCGAATAAGTAGTGAGTTCTTGGATCATATGCATATTACGAGGTAGGAGGAATTTTCAGACTTGAAGCAAATTAAGGTGGAAAAATTCCCAGGGCCTGACCAAGTGCACAGACGGAACATATGGGCGTCCAGGGCTGAAAACGCGGTGGCTCTTACGGAGATACTCACTTCATCGTTAGTCACTGGTGATGCTCCAGAAGACAGGGCAGTGGTAAATGTTGTTCCTTTAGAACATAGAACGTATAACACCACAGCACAGTACAGACCCTTCGGCCCACAATGTTGTGCTGACATTTAATCCGGTTCTCAGTTCTCTCCCACTCTCACTCCCAATTAGCCCCCTATTTTTACATCATTCATGTGTCTATCTAAGAGTCTCTCAAATGTCCCTGATGTTTCTGCCCTCACAACCTCTGCAGGCAGTGCGTTCCACGCATCACCACTATATGTGTAAAAGACTTACCCGGATATCCCCAATATACCTTCCTTTATTCACCTTAACATTATGTCCCCTCAAGATGGCCATAGTCGCCCTGGGAATATGTCTCTCGCTGTCTACTCGATCTATGGGGTGTACAAGAAGATGGTACAAGAAGATTGTACCCCATTGTTCAAGAAGTGTAGCAACGTGAGGCCAGGGAACTGCAGGCCAGAGAGAATGACTTCAGTTGTAGAGAAGTTACTGGAGGGAAATCTGAGGGACAAGATCTACCATCAGTTGGGTAGCCAAGGACTGATCAGGAACATTCAGCTCGGAGATGTCCGTGGGAGGTCACGTCTGACAAATCTTTTGGACCTTTTCGAAGAGGTAATCGAGGATTTAGAGGACGGCAGGGCAGTGGATGATGCCTATATAGACTTTAGTAAGACCTTTGACAAAGTCCTACATGCCAGGTTGATCTGGAAGGTTTGGCAGCATGGTATACGGGGAATCTACCGAGGTGGATTTAGAATAATCTTGTTGATAGGAATCAGAGGAATGGATGTAAATCGTTCTTCGAGTGGATGGCTGTGACGAGTGGGGTGCCTCAGGGGTTTGTGTTGGGACCTCTGTCAGTCATTATGTATGTAAATGATGTGGATGTTAATGTACATGGCACGATTGGCAACTTTGCTGATGATACCAAATCAGGGCGTCGTGTTGAAAGTGAAGCAGGTTGCAATTATTTGCAAAGGGATCTTGAGAGTTTCGGGAGATGGGCTGAGGAGTGGCAAATGTATTTCCACTTAGATAAGTGTAAGGTGCTTATTTTGGACAGTCAAACCAGGGCAGGGGTTAAACAGTGAGTGGCAGAGTCCTGACGAATGTTGTAAACAGAGGGATTTGGGAATACAAGAGCACAGTTCGCTGAAAGCGGCTGAGCTAGAGGACGTGGTGATGAAGAAGGCGTTTAGCATGCTGTCCTTCCTCATTCAGGGCATCGAGTTCAGGAACAGGAGCATTATGTTCCAGTTATATAAGTCGTCGGTGAGGCCGCACTTGGAATATTGTGTATATTTGTTGTCACCCTGTTCGAGAAAAGACACTGTCAAGCTAGAGATGGTGCCGAAGAGATTACCGAGGACGCTGCCTTGACCACAGGGCCTGACTTACAGGTAGAGGTTGGCAACGCTGGCTCTTTATTGCCTGGAGAGCAGGGGAATGAGGAGTGACCTCACTGAAGTTGATAAAATCATGAAGGTTATGGATAAGTTGGGCCGTCATAGACTTTTCAACCAGGGTGGGAAGGTCCAAAACTGGAGTGTACAAGCACAAGCGGGGAGAGATTGAAAAGACAGCTTAGATATAACTTTTTTACGCTGAGGGCAGTGAGTGCTGTAATGAGTTGCCAGAGGAAGTTAATGAGGAGGATACAATTGCAACTTTTAAGAGCGATTTGGACACGGGAAGGGCTTTCAGGGTTATGGGGCAAACGCGAAAACCTGGGACTATCAGACAGGATGCTGTGGTCGTCATGGATCAGTTGGGCTGATGGGCCAGTTTCCGTGATAAATTTTTCTGTGACTTCGTGACTTCTGCATTCTTTTCATCTCATCCCCGCTCCTCCCTCAATCTCTCTCTCCCTCCCTCTCTCTTCCCACCTTACCTGCTTCCATCTCCCTACCCAAGGCTCCAGGATCAATTTTGTTGCTCAGGGATCAGTGGGCGTTTTTCTATTCTTTTTGACACATCTGAATGACTGGGTTGATTATGCAGATAGGTGGGATAGAAACTGTGCAGGTGACACAATGACTGGTGGTGTTGTGAACAGTTCAGACGGCTGTAAAAGGATGCAGAGGGATACAGGTCAGTTGCAGATAAAGGCGGAGAAATCGCACAACAGATTTATTCGGGCAAGTGTGAGATGTTGCACTTTGGGAACTCAAGTGTAAGGGGAAAGTAGACAGTTAATGGTTAGGACCTTAGTAGCATTGATGTACAGGGCGATATTCGATTTCGAGGGCACAGTTTCATGAATGTGGGCATGGGAACTGATAGGGTGACACAAAATGCGTACGGCATGTTTACATTTATCTGTCGGGGCGGTAAGGAAAAATGTTGGAAAGTAATATTGCTGATTGTTAAGACATTATTGGTGTCGCATTTAGAGTATAGTGTCCAGTTCTGGTGGACACACAATGGGATCGACGTGGCAGCTTTAGAGATGGTGTAGAAGATGTTCGACAAAATGCTGCCTAGATTGTAGAGTAATAGCCACAAGCAGAGGGTGGACAAAGTTGGATTGATTTCTCTTGAGTGTTGGAGGCTGAAGGGCGATCTGATAGATATCTCTCGTTAGGAGAGGCATAGATAATCCAGATAGTCAGAATCTTTATCCGAGGCTGAAAATATCAAATGCCAGAGGAAATAATTCCTCAGAGTCTGATGAGATAAAGCTCATGTTATTGAGAGAGGCAAGAGATGAGATTGATGAGGCTCTGATAAAGATCTTCTTGTCCTCACCAGCCACAGACGATATGCACTTGGAATGGCGAGGAGTTAATGTTGTTCCGTAAGTCAAGAAGTGAAATAGGGAAATTTCTCGAAAGGAAAGACCGGTGAGTCACAAGTAAGTGGTAGGGAAGTGATTGGAGAGGATACTTAGGGATGAGATTTATGAGCATTTGTGAAACCGTGGCTTAATTGGGGTCAGACAGCGTGGCTTTGTGCCGGGCAAGACATGTCTACGAAGCATATTGAGCACTGGAAGTAGGTGATGAATTTCGTTTGTGAAGGTAGGGATGTGGATGCTGTCTTCATGGATTTCAGTAAGATGTTTTAGAAGGTCCCTAATGGTCAACTCATCAAGAAGATTACAATGCCTGCGATTCACGGTGACCTGGACGTTTTGATTCAGAATTGGCTTGCCCACAGAAGTCAAAGGGTAGTGGTTGATGGGAATTATTCTGGCTGGGGGTCCTTGCGAACTCGTGTTCCAAAGGGATCCGCAGAGAACCGATGCTGTTTGTGATATATCAAAATGCTCTGGCTAAATTTTTGGATGTGCGAGTTAGTGAGTTCGCAGATCGTACAAAAATAGGTGGTGGTTTGGATGGTGTAGAACATTGCCAAAGGATACAGCGGGTTAGAGATCTGTTGCAGAGATGGGAGGAGAAGTGGATGTTGGCATTTACTCCTGAAATTGTGAAATGTAGCGCTTTGGGAGATCAAATGTAAAAAGACAATACGGTGTGAATGACAAACCCCTTAACAGTGTTGAAGTACAGAGGGATCTGAAGGTGCAAGTGCAAACCTCCCTGCAGTGGCTGCAGAGGTTGATAGGGTGGTGAGGAGGACATGCGGCATGCCAGCCTTCATGGGCCTAGACCTATAATATGTGATGGAAAGTGAAGGTGCAGCCCAAATTCAGAACAGTCTGTGTAATTCTGGTCACCAGAGTACAGGAGGCATGCGATACTGCTCCGAAGAGAGTTGAGGAAAATCTCTGGGATTTTGTCTGGAATGGATATTATGGCGAGAGATTAGGTGAGCTGGGCTTGTTTTCCTGCGAGATGATCCGAAAGCAATCTTACAGATTGTGAGAGGGACAGACAGGATTGATTTCGAAAACATTTGTTCCCATGTCGGCCTGTCAAAAATAAGATGTCATCGGTTCAAGTTGAATGAAGAGCTTTTAAACGGGATCTGATTGGTCGGATTTTGACATAGATTTGGGCCAGAAAATGCAGATGTAATTTAATGCAGACAAGTGTGAGGTGTTGCATTTTAGAAGGACAAATCAAAGTAGGACATATACAGTAAATGTTTGGCCACGGAGGAATACTGAGGAACAAAGGGATCAGGGCGTTCAAGATACATAATTACCGAAAGTGGCTTCACAGATAGATAGGGTTGTAAAAAAGACTGTTGGCATCCTGTCATTCAACAATCAAAGTATTGAGTATCGGAGTTGCGATGTTATGGTAAGGTTGCATAAATAATTTGTAAGGCCAAATTTGGAGTATTGTCTGCAGTTCTGATCATCTAACTATAGGAAGGATATCAGTAAGATTGAAAGAGTGCAGAGGAGATTTACTAGAATGTTGCGGGTCTTCAGGAGTTGAGTTACAGGGAAAGATTGAGCAGATTAGGACTTTATTCCTTGGAGCGTAGAAGAATGAGGGGAGATTTGATAGACGTTTACAAAATTATGAAGGGCATAGATGAGTTAATGCAAATAGGCTCTTTACACCTAGATTAGAAGAGATACGTACGAGAGGACATGGCTTTAGGGTGAAAGGGGAAAGGTTTAGTGGGATCATTGGGGGAACTTCTTCACAGAGAGTGGTGGGAGTCTGGAATGGACTAACATCTGATGTAGTAAATGCTGGCTTACTCTTGAGTTTTAAGAATAAATTGGATAGATACAGGAACGGGAGTGGTCTGGAGGGTTATGGACAGGGTGCAGTTAAATGGGACTAGCAGAATAACGTTTCGCCACAGATCGTGTTCTATGGTTCTATGATTCTAATTCATAAATAAAACAATTTGACACCGCATAATGCCTCATGTGTCTGTCACCGGAGTCTGAATCATCCATTTCCAGCCATCGCCCTCGCACTGACGTCAGATTAATTGAATCAAAGTTATCGGGTTTCTATCTCCATCCTCTCATCCACAGCAAGGATTCATCTGTATCTTTCACTTCCAGGGAAATGCTCAAAGTCCAAAGACTTTCGGATCACACGTCCGCACACCACTGGCACTTCAGAGAGATCCCAGACCCTAATGGACAAACTCACTGCACAGTACTAAATTGGATTGTTATTGTCACATGTACCGAGGTACTGACAAAAAAACTTGTCTTCCACACGGTTCATTCAGATCAATTCATTACAACAGGGACTTTGAGGTAGTACAGGGCAAAACAATAACTTAATGCAGAATAAAGTGTTACAGTTACAGAGAAAATGCAGTGCAAGTAGACAAAGTACTGGAAGGTCATAACGAGCTCGATACTGAGGCGGAGGGTCTATACAGTCGTACGTGGAAACCGTTCAATAGCCTTATAACAGCGGGATTGAAGGTGTCCTTGAGCCCGATGGTACGTGCTTTCAGTCATTTGTATCTTCTGCCCGATGGGAGGGGAACAAGAATGCATGTCCCGGGTGGCTGGGTATAAATGATGGACATCAGCACGCTTTTGTCTCCATCATTGCAAGTGTTGCTTCTGCCGTCCGGATACAAAGGAGTTAACAGCAGATGTTTGTTCAGTGAGTGTAATTAACTTCAGTCTGCACGGAGCCCGATTGTGTCACCAGTGTTTTCCCCACTGCTTTTAATATCTGTTCCTTTCGATGAAGACTCACATTGTGAGTGGGAGCAGCTCCTCCGTCACTGACAGAGAGTAGCAGCTGCATAGCGGAAGAAGATAATTCGGGAGCTGCGAACATTAATGTGCGATGTTACATGAACGGATGGAATCTGTAAATAGTGGAGTGTGAATTTCTGGTCACCGATTGGAATCTGGGAACAGTGGAGTGAGGTGTTACAGGAATGGGTCGGGATCAGGAAACTGATGTTACAGCGATTGGGCGGGGTGTTTTCCCATACGCTGACTTAATTTTATCGGATGCTCCTTGGATAACAGTAGACTATCGGATCCATTATTTACTGCGGACAATTCAGCACGTCTATTATCCCGTTCTCGATCTTGTTGCTGTTCCAGGTAAGTCCCTGTTCAACAAGTCGACTAACAAACCCGTGAGAAGTAGTGGTCAGGGGCTGCGGCAAAAAGACCTGGTGGGTGGACCGTTCATAACGTTACAGTTAATAAACTGGAACGTCCTCACCAGCTGAGCTCCGGTTGAGCGAGAAGCCAAACATCAACCTGGACGGTGTGCGGGGATTAACGCTCTGAATGGCGTTTTTCTCTGTGTTATTTATATTTCGTTTCTCGATGTTAACTTCTTATATTGCTAACACGTCCCCAACTGTATTTAATTGTTCGATAAACCACTGCTATCTGCATTGCCGTTCCTGGAATTTACGCTGTCCTCACTGCTGCCGTGTCTGGTGATCCCAGCTGTCGGAATGCTCTGCGGCAATCAGTAAACTGATATTGTTGCATTAATCATAGTGTAATTACAAGCTGAATCCTCTGGTAGCTTCCCACCACCTCCATCCCCCTGCCGGACATTACCTGCGGCTGAATCGGAGGGCTCCGCCGAGGAGCTGGGCCAATTTCACCACAATCTCCGCTGTGGCTGCGTCATCTTCCCAACCAGCAACAGGTGGCTGCCCCGACACACTGACGCTGGTTCACAGGGTAATAAATAGACGGAGACCCTGGAATGATTCACCCAAATCTGTGTGGAATGGTCTGCCGGCAATGGTGGTGGAAGCGGATATGGCAGGGTATTTTCAGAGACTGTTGGATAGGGACATGGAGATGAGAATGATAGAGGGCTATGGGTAAGCCTGGTAATTTCTAGGCAGGGACATGTTCGGCACAGCTTTGTGGGCCGGAAGGCATGAATTGTCTTGCAGGTTTTTCTATGTTTTCTATGTTATATGTTTTCCAACACAAAGTCGCTGCAGAAAAAGCAGGAAGAGTGACCGTGTCTCCAACACACACTGACCCCTGGTCACCACAAAGTTATCAGCGAGGTTGTTACAGAGCACTGAGCAATGATCAGGATCAGGATCCTCGGCTGACTCCGCAAACTGACTAGGTCAATATATCATCTCTCGCTCAGATACTGAGGACTTTGAGCTTTCTGAACTGGAACACGTAATGAATTGTTCACTCGTCAGGCATCTTTACCGGACCAGGGAGCCACCACTTCTCACCTGTCTGTTGGTCGAGGTGATGCCGTTATTTTCCAGTTACTGGTTGATTTCACTGATCAATAATCCCAGTCTCCAGCAGACCACCCCGGTGTCGGGTACAACCACATCCAACTCTGAATCCTAGAACAGGTTTCTACAATTGATTTCCCTCTCTGTGTATCCGCTGACGTTGCTCCAAGCCCGATCTCATGTTTGTGTTTATTTCCCTCTTCACAATGAACGTGCTGACGATTGTGATCCTGTCGCGGGGAAAGTGCGGTCTCTCCAGAGGCGTCACTCTCTACCTGGTGTGCATGGCAACGACAGTTGTCCTCGACCTGATACTGAGGCACATTCCTATTCTTTAATCAGAGGCGTTTGGTTTCCTGATGGACATTCCCGTGTGTAATATTCACGCTGTCCTGCTTTATGCAGCCACGACTGTTTTGTCTGGTTCACCGTCACTTTCACCATTGATCGGTTTGTGGCCATTCGTTGTCAGAAGCTGAAAGCGAAATATTACAGCGAGAGAACGGCGGCTGTGGTTCTGGGGACGGTGACCGTGCTGAGCTGTTTAAAGAACATTTTCTGGTACTTCATGTTCTCGGGAGCCTACCAGTTTGTTTATATGCCTTGTTTTTGCTGGGAAAGAGACTGTCTTCTGTCTTCAGTGGTTTGGAGCGCAGTCGAGTTCTTCCATTACCTCCTCACGCCTGTGATCCCACTTGTCCTCATGCTCTTGCTTAATGCTTTGACCATCAGACACGTTTTAGTGACGAGCAGAGCCCGCATGAGATTCCGGGGTCCCAGCAGTGGGGAGAGTTCCAGAGACCCGGAGATGGAGAACCTCAGGAAATCCCTCATATTACTGTTGGTTGTCTCCGGGAATTTGATCCTGTTGTGGGCACTGTTTACGGTGAATTCTGTGCGGTTCCGACTGTCTTACATTTCTACATCTGGTTTTCCACATTTCAACATGATTGAACTGGGCCCCGTGCTGCAGCTCCTGAGCTGCTGCACGAACACGGCTCTTTACGCGTTGACCCAGACTAAATTCAGAGAGCAGTTGAAGGACCTGGTGAAATCTCCCCTCACTCTCATTGTGAAATGCGCTCAGCGTGGACTGGAGCTGGGAAATCCGCGGTGCTGCCCCGCCTGAACCAATTCCGTCTCTCCCACTCCAAACACTGGGGAGAAACAGTCTGAATCGGGCCGGGAATTGTGAACTGCTAGGAATATCGTCTCAGCACTGTGACTTTGTTTTGCGCTAAATGAGATTTTGTTTCCTGCTCAAATGGTGTATAATTTATTATAATTTGTTTATATTCGGAATGGTGCAAAGAAACCCGATCTTCCTGTGATGCCGCTGCAAGTATGTTTTTCATTGCACCTGTACGTTCGTGTACTTTTGTTTCTGACAATAACTCGACCTTGAATTTGACTTTGACTTTTAATTATCTGAAGTCGATTCTTCTCGGCAGAATTACTTTACGCTGTTTGCGGTTTGAATTCTCATATCCAGAGACCTGGGTTAGAAAACAACGTTTAGCCCACGATATTTTGCCGGACTAATTAATCAAGTTTTTAAATGTTTAACTAAACTGATCTTTTCTGCCAACACAATGTCCATAACCCTCCATTCCCTGTACATCTATGTGCCCTAATCGCATTTCCCTACACCGCCACATCTGACAGAGCAATCCAGGCACCGAACACCCTCTGTGTAAGAAAACATACCACACACATCTCTTCTAAATTTGGCGCTTCTCACCTTAAAAACAATTACTCTGGTGTCAGATATTTCGTCCCTGGTAAAAATATACCGGCTGTCTGCTTTATCTGTGCCTCTCGTAATCTTATGAACTGCTATCATTTCTCCCCTCAACCTCCGATGCTCCAGATAAAATAACCCAAGTTTGTCCAACTTCTCCCAACAGCAAATGCCCTCTAATCCAAGCAGCATCCTGGAACTTCGGCACCCTCTTCCAAACTACACATCCTTCCTGTAACGGGGCGACGAGAAATGAATGCAATAATCAAGATGTGGCCTGACCACAGTTTCAAACAGCAGCGAGATAATATCCTGCACTTTCAAGTCATTGTCTGGAGTAATAGAGGGAAACATCCCATAGAACTTATTTGCCGACATATCAACCTGTGCAGCCACTTTCAGAGAGATATGGATATCAACCACAAGATCCCTATGTCCGTCAACACTGTTGAGGGTCTTGCCAATAACAGGGTACAGTCACTTTATATTTGATCTCTGAAAATGCAACACCGATCATGTGGCCGGATTAATCTCCATCTGTCAATTCTCCGTCCATATCGGGAACTGACCTATATCCCACTGTACGCTTTGTCAATCTTCAACACAATCCACAACACCATCAATTGTTGTATCGTCTGCAACCATCGACATTTTCATACAGGTTGTTTTGATATATCACAAACAGCGGAGGTCCCAGTTCGGATCCTGGGGAATACCAATAGTCACAGAACTGCATCCAGGATAAGTCCCATCGATCAGTACCCTCTGTATTCTATGGGCAAAGCACTTCTGAATCCGAGCGGCCAAGTTACGGTGGATCGTACGCATCTTCACAATCAGAATCAATTTATTATCACCGTCTTCTATGCCGTGAAATGTGTTGTTTTGCCGCAGCAGTATAGTGAAAAGATATAAAACTGCGAGAATCAATTAAATAAATATATTGTACTTAATAAGCAACAATCCGGTAGTGTTCATGAACCGTTCAGAAATCTGATGGTCTCGGGGAAGAAGCCGTTCCTGGATCGTTGAGTGAGGATCCTCATAATTCCTGATGGTCGTGACTAAAACGCCATTTCTCGGACGGTGAGTCTCCTCAGTGATGGATGCCGCATTCTTGAGGCCCCGCCTCTTGACGATGTCCTTGATAGTGGGGTGAGGTGTTGTTATTCCGGTGATGGAGCTGGCTGACTCCACAACACTCTGCAGCCTCTTTTAATCCTGTGCATTGGCGACTCCGTACCAGCAAACATTCAGAATCCTCTCCTCGTTCATCTGTAGAAATTTAAAAGACCATAGAACCATACAACCAAAGAACACTACAGCACAGAAAACAGAACATTCGGCCCTTTTAGTCTGTGTCGAAACATTATTCTGCTAGTCCGATTGATTTACACCTAATCTATAACCCTTCAGACCTCTCCCATCCAATTTATTATTAAAATTTATGAGTAAGCCCGATTTAACACATCAGACGGCAGCCCGTTCCAGACTCCCACCACTCTCTGAATGAAGAAGTTCCCCCAATGTTTCCCCTAATTCTTTTCCCTTTCAGCCTAAAACCATGTCCTCTTGTCCTCTCTGCTTATCTAAGTGGAATCTATTAATCTAACTGGCATTTATCTGTGTCTATACCCCCCATTATTTTGTCAACCTCCATCAAATCCCCTCTTATTCTTCTACGCCCTTAGGAATAAGGTACTAATCTGTTCAATCTTACCCTCTAACTCAACTCCTGAGGACTCGGCAACATTCTAGTAAATCTGCTCTGCACTCTTTCAATCTTACTGATATCTATCCTATTGTTAGGTGACCAGAAGTGCAAACAATACTCCAAATTTGGCCTCACCAATGTCTTATACAACCTTACCACAACATCACAACTCCTTTTCCTCTTCTACTCAAGGCTTGCAGAGGTATCTGGACCAACTGGAATAATGGGCCAGAAAATGGAAGAATTTAATGCAGACAAGTGTGAGGTTTTGCATTTTGGAAGGACAAATCAAGGTAGGACATACACCGTAAATGGTAGGGCACTGAGGAGTGCGGAGGAACAAAGGGATCTGGGAGTTCAGATACATAATATCCTGTAGTGGCGTCACAGGTAGACAGGGTTGCAAAGAAAGCTTTTGGCATTCTGGCATTCGTAATCAAAGTATTGAGTATAGGATTTGGCATGTTACTGGGAGGGTACGAGAGGATTTGTAAAGAGTGAAGGGGAGGTTTAAAGCCCTATCCCTCCCCTCCCCTCCCCTCCCCTCCCACACACCCCATACCCCTCCCAAAATTCCCCTCCAACCACACAGTCCCATTTCCCTCCCTCCAACCTCCAGCTCTGCCTGCCCCAACTCCCTCCCTAACCCCATCCCCTACCACTCCCCTATCACACCAGTCTCCCTTCTCACTCCCCTCCCCTACACCCTCCCTTTCTATTCCCATCCACTCCATCACATCCCACTCCCCCTCTCAAACCCCAATCACACTCCCCTCCCACCTCCTCCCATTCCTCGCCCTCCCACCAACTACCCCACCCACAGAGATCACATACCTCCCCGGTTCACAAAAAAACACCGCAATCTCCCGAGGACTCCCAACTCTCCCCTGGAGTCTCCTCCTTGACTTGGCGGACCCCGCGATCTTGTAGGTGGAGGTTGTTACCCTGGCTGGAGATTCGTGACCGGTGGTGTTCCACAGGGATCGTTACAGGGACCCTCGCTGTCTCTGATGTACAGAAATGTCCTGGATGGGTGGGTCAGTAAGATCGTAGACGGAGACAGTGCAGGTAGAAGAGGTTTAGTTTAACTCAGCACCGTGTCAGCACAGGCGCAGTTGGCCGAAGGGCTTGTTCCCGCAATAACCTGCTGTAAGTTTTCTCTGTGGTTGCCCTGTGTTCACTGTCAATGCGGCGGAACACCGCTGGGTGTCTGTGTTGTCCATAAGGCAGGAGCTCCTGTGATTGCGAGAGAACAACACCAGGTAGGACTGTTGCCCATAAATGGGAGTTGATTTCAGATCGGGGAGGGGTGTAGGGGAGGGATGGGTGTTGGAGAAAGTGAGGGTTGTAGGACAGGGAGGGGCTGACGGAGACGGTGAAGGGCATCGGGAACGGAGGGGTTGACGGAGACGGGGATGGTCGCAGGGGAGGCTTGGACAGGGTCCCAGAGACGGTGAGTGGGGACCCGATGGGCTTTTAACAGGTACGCAGTGGGGTCTCGCTCCCGAGGTCTTCCCGACCCCTGTCTTACAACAGAGAACGTCCTGAGTCTGGCGATCCTGACCCGGTCCTATTTATTTCCCCACCTCCCGGCTGTGGGGGTGGGAAGTCCCCGCTCCCCCAAAACTCAAGAGTCCACGGTTTGTCTGTTCTGCGACTCCCCACTTCTCACACACTGGGAGACCCTTCACCCAACGGGAGATCCTTCACTAACTGGGAGACCCCTCACCCAACGGGAGACGCTTTACTCAATGGGTAAGCCCTGCACCCAGCAGGAGACTCTACCCCGACTGGGGACCACTCACCCACACCGAGGACCATGCTTCACATCAACCCCATGGCCACTGGAGACGGCTGGTACCAGAATCTCCCTCTTCTTCACTGTGCCCATCTCCCCCACTTCCCCAGACCATCACCCACCTTCAGTACACCTCCACCCTCCAGACAGACAACTGACCCCAGTCCACGCCCTAGGTTCTCGACCGATCGGTGGACGGCTCCCTTGAAGACTCCGCTGGGTCCAACGAAGCGATCTTCTTTCTTTGTTTTTCAATCTTTTTATTAGTTTCCAAATTAATACAGATTGATATATAGCATTAATATTTATACACGTAATACAAAGAGAGGACTAGAACAATCATAGCATAGATAGTAATAAAGAACACTGAAATATTAAAAAATATGTAGATCCAACGATCTCTTAGTAAATGAATATAATATAAAAGGAAGGAAAGAAAAAATATTATATAAATAAAAAGGAAAGAGAAAAAAACAAATCAACAAGAAAAATTATGAACAATTACGCTCAGTGAATGTCCCTTTAAGATAGAGAGTGTGTGTGTTTGTGTGTGTAGGGCGTGCTTACGTCGATAGAAGATAAAGGACGTAATGACGTTGTTGAAGAAGTAAGAAGAAGAAGGAGAGAGAGAGAAGGGAGAGAGACACCAGCCGGCTTGTTTTCTCTATCGATGGATAAGAAACAATAACTGTGTTTGCTACTGAAATCCATGTATGGAAGTTGGAAGTAATCCGGTGGAGTTCACTTTGTTGCTGACCTGTAGAAGGGAACAGGTATTTGTGTGTAGACGACCACGATTCGGATGCTTTTCGGGGTGAGGAAATCACTACCGAGTAAACACTGAAGTGTCGCTTGGGTTCCATCGTGGAACATCTGGATTTCGTATTTACTCTCTCTATGTTTCTCTACGTCTACGTCTTATCTTCAGACAACGGTGGTTGTTGAAGAAGCCCTTGCTCATGTTTCACCTTATGGCTTGCGGAACTGAACTTTAAGAACCATTCCGGAACTTGGAGTTTTGGACACACACACACACGAAGAGTTTAATTTTTAGGGGTAACGTTCCAGGTTTAACATTTTTGAATTCTAACATACTAACATTTTTACTTTTATTTTACGTATAATCATAAGTAGTGATTAATAAAATAGTTTTTAACACTGAATCATGCTCAGTGTGTTTCTTTTGTTGCTGGTTCGTGACACAAACCAAACTAAGCCATACAGAAACTTTAAAAAAAAACAATAAAAAACTGAACTAAAATTTCTGTAGGAATAGAGCAATATTATGTCGTCATCTCCGTTCCTCTAAGTTGGAAAGTTATTGAAAGGGAGCCGCGATCCTCGCTGCTACCGCTCAGACGCCAAGCATGTCAGCCAAGCGACCGTGGAGTAGGGAGAGGATAGAGCGGAAGTTCAACATGGAGATAAGGGGAAGGGGAGAGACAGGGAGAGAGAGAGTGGGAGAGACAGATGGGGAGAGAGAGAGGGGAGCAGAGACAATGGGAGTGAGATGGGAGAGAGAGGGGGACCGAGTTGAGGGCAGAGATAGGGGGCGGGAGAGTGGGGAGAGAGGATGAGAGAGAGGGAGAGAGAGAGGTAGAGAGAGGGAGAAAGGAGACAGTGGGTCACAGCACAACATGGAGATTGGGGTAAGTCGGGAGAGAGAGGGGGAGAGAGGGACATAGACGGGGTAGATCGGGGAATAGAGAGAGGGAGAGGAGATAGAGAGGTGGACAGAGGGGAGAGAGGGAGAGAGGGGAGAGAGAGGTTAATCAGCTGCTTACATCACTCCCTTTGACTCCCCCTCCCACCTACCCATCTACCCACCTTCCCCCTATCACATGGATTCATCTATCACCTGCCAGCCTGTGCTCCTCCCCCTCCCCGACCTTCTTATTCTGCCTTCTGCCCTCTTCCCCTCCAGTCCTGATGAAGGGTCTCTTCCAGAAACATAGACTGTTTATTTCCATCTTAAGATGATGCCTGACCCGCTGAGCACTTGCAGAACTTTGTGTGTGTCACCCCAGCTTCCAGCATCTGAAGAATCACCTGTGCCCCCCTTCTGTCCCGCTAGTACTTTGTCCCGCCTGGAACACCTGCATCTTCGAACACTGAGCTGCCAGTCCGGCGCTTCTTCAGCCGTGTTTCCGTTATGGCGATAATATCCCAGTCTCCAGACCCAACACACGGGCTGAGTTCGTCCGCCTGACCAGTTAGGTCTCTTGCATTGAACTAAATCGGTTCAATACTGCGGTATCACCTCTCCCTCTGCCCTGCCCTGGATGCTAAACTTGCTCTCTCTGACTGTAAGACCTGCCCGCAACTTGTCATCGGCCTGCTTCCTACTCAGGATCCCACTCATCTGCCGATATAGTTTAACAGTCCCGTGTAACATCTGAAATTTTCCAGCTCCTGATATTGCCCCCACCCCAGTTGAGGTGCAACCAGTCACGCTTGTGTAGAGTTGTGTATAATTTGTGTTAAATTTATGCTTTTCTTGTGAATGCTTCTCATATGATTCAAGGCATTGTGAATAACTGGGTTGTCATCCTGGTAGATATGGACTCGTTGGGCCAAAGGGGCCTGCATAATGCAATATTTCTCTGTGGTTCTGTGTGCCTGCGATGCTGCTGCAAGTCAGCATTTAATGGCCCCTGTGCGTTTATCTACTTGTGCATGAGACAATGAACTCGACGTCGACTTTTGGAGAGGTCAACTCTGCTCCAGAAGAGATCTCAATGATCCAGGAACCTGAATCCATGCCCCCTGCACCAGCTCCTCAGCCACACATCATCCGGCCCATCTTTCTGTTTCTGTCCTCACTGGCCCGTGGCTCTGGAACTAATCCAGACATTACTGCCCGTTTTGTTCTGGTGTTTAACCTCTTCCTTGATTGGTAATTGGTTTATTATTGATAATTTTCATTGTCACATGTTACGGGATACAATTAAAAGCTTTTTTTTGCATGTCATAAGTACATTGAGATGGTTCACAAAGGATAAAAATATAACAGAATGCAGAATAAAGTGTTACTGTTCCAGGGAAGGTGTAGTGCAAGTAGACAACTAGGTGCAAGTGCAAGGGCGAGGTAGATTGTGAGGTCAAGCGTTCATCCTTAAAGTATGAGCGGTTCGTTCTGGATTCCAACCACAGCAGGATAGAAGCTGTCATTGAGCCTAGTGGTACGGGTTTTACGGGATATCCATCTTCTGCCCGTTGTGAGGAGGCAGAGGAGTGGATAACCGGGGTTGTGAGGTATTTGATTCTGCTGGCTGCTTTGCTGAGGCAGCGAGTAGTGCAGACCCTCCAGAGAGGGTAGGCTGGTGTCCGTGATCTGCTAGTCTGTGTCCAAATCTCTCTGCGGTTTGTTGCTGTCACTGGAAGAACCCCTGATGCATCCGGACAGGATGTTTTCTCTGGTGCATCTGTAAAATTTGGTATAGAGGGTGGAGAAATCTGGACATCCACCACATGAATTCATTGCTTGACTGTGAATGAGTGTCAGCCATTGAACACAGAATGAAGGCTGGGTCAATGTTGGAATGGAATGGCAGGTTTGCCTCAGGGTTTTGGAAGGTAAGTGTCTGAGACAAGAAATTCCTCACCAATTCCCAAGCCTCGCTCTTTGGTCCTAGGATCTGAACTTATTGGTCTCCATGCCTCCATTCAATCACCAGACTTGGTTCATGCTCCAGCACCCAGAAACACTACAAATTTCCATCGGAATTTTAGGCACAGAATGTAAATGCTTGTGTGTGGCCTGACGTGATGCAGGTGTATGGGCGATGACTATTTTCACCAATGTTCTGTTGCCTGAAGTGAGATTAATTCCCAGAAACTCGGGTGTCTCGCTTTTATTGGCGAAATGCGTCACCAGTTATACAGGTTCTGAAGTCAGTCGTGGGCTTGATTAGATCGTAGGCGGGTGGTGCAATAGGCGGCGTTAATTCCAACATCAGTTGGGGGCTGTCATTCCGACTGGGATCTGGGAATGTTCTGAATTGGGGATTGAGGAGCAAAGGTCAGACGTCAGGTGTCTGAGCCGTGGGGATTTAAAGGCCAGAAACGCATTGAGGGAGGCACTGCAGAACAGGAATAATGGAGATCTGAGAAGAGCAAGACGATACATGTTCAGGGGGCTGACATGTTGTTTGGGAAAGTTGTTAATATTGGTGAGGGGTGATGGGGTCAGAGCTCCGCAGGTTTACCCGGCTCCCAGTTCAGTGATGGAACATAGAACATTATATCACAGTACCGGCCCTATGGCCCCCGATGTTTATCCTGCATAAGATCTATCTAAACCTTCCCTGCACATTGCCCTCCATTTGACTATCAATCATGTGACTATATAGGAGTCTCTTAAATGTCCCAAAGTATTTGACCACAACCTTTGGGAGCATTGCGTTCCAGACACCCATCACTTTCTGTGTAAAAAGCTTACCTCCGACATGCCCCTTGTAACTTCCTACAATCACGTTAAAATTATGTCCCCATGTGTTAGCCATCTTCACCCTGGGAAAAAGACACTGACTGTCCTCTTGATCTGGTCCCCTTGTCATCTTGTACACCTCTATCAAGTTACCTCTCATCGTCGTTCAGTCCAAAGAGAAAAGCCCTAGCTCACTCATCCTATCCTCATCAGACATACTCTCCAAGCCAGATAGCATCCTGGTAAATCTCATCTGCACCCTCCCCAGGGCTTCCACATCCTTTCTCTAATGAGAAGACCAGAACTGAACACAATAATCCAAGGGTGGTGTAGACAGAGAGCTATAAAGTTGCACGAGTACCTAGAGGCTCATGAACTCAATACCCCGATAATGATCGACAACACACCATACGCCTTCTTAACCAACCTATTGACCTGCGCGCCAACTTTAAGGGATCTAAGGTATTGATACCAAGAAACCTCTGTTCTTCCATACTGCTAAGAGTCCTACGATAAACCTTGTATTCCGCCTTCAAATTCGATCTCCCGAAGAGTATCACTTCACACTTATCCGGGTTGAACTACATCTGCCACTTCTCATCCCAGCTCTGCATCCTATCAATGTCCTATTGTAATCTGCCGCAACCTTCTACACAATCCACAACACCACCAACATTTGGATCATCAGTAAACTCACTAACCCACCCACGCACATCCTCATCCAAATCATTTATGAAAATCACTAGGAGTACTGGTACCAGAACATCCCTTCAGAACACCACTGGTCACCGACCTGCAGGCAAAAGACGTTCCATCTACTATGACCCTCTGTCTTCTATGGTCTAGCCAATTCTGAATCCACACAGCCAAGCTTTCTGGATCCCGTGCCTCCTGACTTTCTGAATAAGCCTTCCATGAAGAAACTAAACTAACGTCTTGCCAAAATCCATGTACACCACATTCACTGTTCTGCCTTCATCTATATGCTTTGCAACACCCTCAATCAAGACTCCTGAGGCACGGCAGGCCCCTTACAATGCCATGCTGACTGTCACTAATCAGCCTTTGCTTCACTCAATGCCTGTAAATCCTATCTCTAAGAATCTTCGCCAGTACCTTGCCCACCTCTGAAGTAAGACTCCCTGGTCTGCAATTACCAGGGTTATTCCTACTCCCTTTCTTAAACAATCGAACAACATTTTCCACCTTTCAATCATCTGGTACTAGTCTTGTGGTCAGTGAGGGCGCAAATATCATCGCCAAAGGCGCAATAATCTCTTCCCTGGCTTCCCGTAACAAACTTGGATATATCCCATCCGGGCCTGGTGACTCATTTATTCTAATCTTTTTCAAACCTGCCAGCACATCCTCTTACCTCACGTCCACATGCACTGGCATATCAGCCTGTCGTACACAATCCTCAGAAACGTCAAGGTCTCTGTGTCTGTCTCTGTCTCTGTCTTTGTCTCTCTGACACTCTCTCTTCTGTCTCTCTGTCTCTTGTCTCTGTCTCTGTCTCTGTCTCTGTCTCTGTCTCTGTCTCTGTCTCTCTGTCTCTCTGTCTCTCTGTCTCTCTCTCTCTCTCTCTCTCTCTCTCTCTCCCTCTCTCTCTCTCTCTTTGGGGAATACTGAAGCAAAGTATTCAAGAAGGACCACCCCTGTCTCTTCCGACTCCAGGCACATTTTTCCTCTTTTCTCCATGATCGGTCCTCCCTATACTCTTATCATCCTCTTATTCTTCACATACGTTTCGAACACCTTGGGATTTTCTTTCATCCTGTTCTGCAAGGACTTCTCGTGCTCCATTCTAACTCTACTAATTCCATTCTTAAGCTCCCTCATGGTCACCCTGTAACTCTCCAGAGCTCTGTCCGACCCATGCTTTCTAAATCTCAGGTAAGCGTTTTTCTTCCTCCTGACATTCTACGTCTCGTGTGAACCACGGTTCCTTCACTCTACCATCCTTACCCTGCTTCAATGGGACAAACCTATCCAGAACCCCATGCAAGTATTCCTTAAACAGCATGTAAATTTCCGCTGTTCACTTCCCCAAGAACATCTGTCCCCAATTTACGCTCCCACGTTCCTGCCTCATAGCATCTTAAGTCCCCCTGCTCCAACTAAATACTTTCCCCATATCATCTGCTCCGATCCCTCTCCAGGGCTATGGAAATGGTCACGGAGTTATGGTGACCTTCTCCAAAATTTTCTCCCTCCGTGACATCTGAAACCTTATTAGGCTCATTGCATTTTTCCAGGTCCAGAATGACCTCTCCTCTGGCCGGCTTGTCCACATAGTGTGTCAGGAATCCTTCCTGTACTCAGCTAACAAACTCCGTCCCATCTATTCCCTTTATGGGTGGGAGGAGCCAATCAATATTAGGGAAGTTGAAATCACCTCTCCAAACAAAATCTGCCTCCCGACCTGCTCCGCAGTGCCTCTGCTGTTGTTGGGGTGTCTGCAGAATACTCCACATGGAGTCAGTGCTCCCTTCCTGTTTCTGACCTCCACCCGCAATGAATCCTTGGACGATTCCTCCAGGACATCCTCCATTTCTACAGCTGTGTCACTATCCCTGATCAGCAAGAACACTCCCTCACCTCTTCTACCTCCGCGCCCGCCCCTTTTGAAACATCTGAACCCCGGAATATCCAGCAACCCTCCTGCCCTTGAGATAGCCAAGTCTCCGTAATGGCCATCACGTCAGAATTCCACGTACTTATACATGCTCTAATTTCATCAGCCTTATTCCTGATACTTCTCGAATTAAAGTCGACACACGTTAGCCCATCCAACTGACTGCAATTTTGCCATTTAAAATGCCCATCCTTCCTCACAGTCTTTCTACACTCATGACAACAACATTTCCCTCAACGTTATCAAAATGAAGTAGCGGATTATTGACTTCAGGAAAGGGGGCAGTGTACATGCACCTTTCTGCATCAAAGATTATGAGGTCGAGAGGGTTGAGAGCTTCAAGTTCCTTGGAGTGAATATCACCCATAGCCTGTCCTGGTCCAACCACGTTGACTCCACGGCCAGGAAAGCTCACCAGTGCCTTTGCTTCCTCAGGACTCCAGATAAATTTGGCATGTCCTCTTTGACACACACCATTTTTTATCCATGCACAATAAAATACATCCTATTTGGATGCATCACGGCTCACAATGGCAACTCCTTTGCCAGAGCCCCAAGAAACGGCAGGGAGTTGTGGACACAGCTCAGCACATCACTGAAACCAAACTCCCCTCCGTGGACTCTGTCTACACTTCTCGCTGCCTCGGTAGAGCAGCAGACAGAATAAAATATCCCTCCAATCACGGACATTCACAGTTCTCCTCTTCCCATCGGGCAGAAGACACAAACCCAGAAAGCACGAACCACCACCCTCATTACAGATTCAATCGCGCTGTTCTAAGACTATTGAACTGAACTCTCGTACGATAAAATCACGCTTGACCTCACAATCTGCTTCTTTCTGGCCTTTGCACCTAATTGTCTGCCTGCAATGCACTTTCTCTGTTACTGTAACAAATTATTCTTAATTCTCTTATTGTTTTTCCGTGAACTACCTCAATGAACTGTGCAATGAATTGACCTGTACGGACGGTGTGCAAGACAGGTTTTTCATTGTACCTTGGTACAGGTGACAATGACAAACCGATTCCCAATAACAACTTCAAAATACTATTGGTCAAGTATATAGAATGCAAAGGCTTAGAAAGTATTTGTATTAATGCTGGAAAATGGGACACGCATGGATGGGGCATTTTGACGGCATGGTCCATTTGGGCCGAAGGCCTCGATGACACCGCCACCCAGTGATGGTTTGTGCATTGCGGACAACACTCCCAGCTTGTGGTGTTCTGCTGCAATGACAGGCCATCCAGATGGATTCTGGGAGCGGTGTCGGACCGGTGTGTGCGAGTCACTCGGACACCCCTCCATCTCCAACAGAAACATCATGCACTCAGATGCAATCACAGGTAAGGCGCGGCCGACAGTTTACTTTCTTAGACGGTCAGCGAGGTTCGGCTTGTCACAGAATGGTCGAACAAACATTACAGATGCACTGCTGGAAGTGTCCAGGCCGGTGAAATTACGGTCTCGGACGGCTTTTCGACTGCGCACGAACGTAAGAAGCTGCAGACAGTGGTGGGCTCTGCCCAATACATCACGGGCACATCCCTCCCCATCTTCAGTAGTATCTACCGGATGGACTGCCTCAAAAGCCAACTTCTTTTATCAAAGATCCCCCCACCATTCGGGCTGTTCCGTCTTATCGCAGCTACCATCGGGTAGGAGTTGCAGTAGACTGAAGTCCCCATACCACCAGGTTCAAACCAGCGACCACCCTTCAACCATTCGGTCCTTGTAACTCTCTGCACATACACAATCATTGCCTGAAGTCCTGAACTGGAGCAGGGCCAGCTTTGAGGGCATTCAGCAGGATCTTGCTGGGGTCAACAAGACGACTCTCTTTATAAACAAAGGAACAATTGGTAAGTAGGGGTTTTTAAAAGAGTCCTATCAATGGTCCAGGGGCTGTATGTTCCTATTAGGGTGAAGGACAGATTACCAAGGTCAGGGAACCCTGCCTGACGAAAGATATCAAGGCTCTGCACAGGAGACAGAAGGAATCGTTGATCGCCTTTAGGGAGCTGGGTACAAATGAATCTCGAAACAAATATGAAGAAAAGTCTAAGACAGGGCTGAAGAGGGAAATCGGGTGGGGGTGCAAGAAGAGGGTATGAGGTGGATTTGGCAGGCAGGGTTAAAGATATTACCAAGAGGCTCTTCAGTTACATTAACAGTACAAGGGTGACGAGGGAGAGACCAGATCCTCGGTTGAACTTCAGGGCCGCCTATGGGCGGAGCCACGGGAGCTGGCAGAGACTTTTAATGACTGTTTCTTCTCGGTGTTTACGATGGATAACATCAGGGATGCTGGAGAAACGAGCGAATAAGTAGTGAAGTCTTGGATCATATGGATATATTACGAGGCATGAGGAATTTTCAGATATGAAGCAAATTAGGGTAGAAAAATCCCAGGGCCTGACCAAGTGCACAGAAGGAACTTATGGGAGGCCAGCACTGAAATAGCGGAGGTTCTTGCGGAGATACTCACTTCATCGTTAGTCACTGGTGATTTTCCAGAAGACAGGACAGTGGTCAATGTTGTTCCTTTAGAACATAGAACGTAGAACACCACAGCACAGTACAGGCCCTTGGAACTAGAATGTTGTGCTGACATTTTATCCGGTTCTCAGTTCTCTCTCACCCTTACCTACCAATTTGCCCCCTATTTTTCCATCATTCATGTGGCTATCTAAGAGTCTCTCAAATGTTCCTGGTGTTTCTGCCCCACAACCTCTGCAGGCAGCGCCTTCCACGTGGGAGGTCACGTCTGACAAATCTTTTGGACCTTTTCGAAGAGGTAACCAAAGGGATAGAGGAAAGCAATGCAGTAGATGATGTCTATACGGACTATAGTAAGACCTTTAACAAGGTCCTACATGCCAGGTTATTCTGGAAGGTTTGGTTGCATGGGATACAGGGGGATCTACCGAGGTGGATTTAGAATAAGCTTGTTGATGGGAATCAGAGGCATGGATGAAAATCGATTCTTCGAGTGGATGGCTGTGACGAGTGAAGTGCCCCAGGGGTCTGTGTTAGGACCTCTGTCAGTCATTATCTATGTAAATTATGTGGATTTGAATGTACATGGCACGATTAGCCAACTGTGCTGATGATACTAAATTCGGGCGTCTTGTTGATAGTGAAGCAGCTTACAATGATTTGCAAAGGGATCCTGAGAGGTTTGGGAGATGGGCAGATGAGAGGCAAATGAATTCCTGAAAACTAAAGACCGGTGATTCTCACATAAATGGTAGGGAAGTGATTGCAGTGGATACGTAGGGATAGGATTTAAGAACATTTGTGAAACCATGGCTTAATTGGGGTCATACAGCGTGGCTTTGTGCCGGGCAAGACAAGTCTATTAAGCAGATTGAGCACTGGAAGTAGATGATGAAGTTCGTTGATGAAGGCAGCGATGTGGATGTTGTCTTCATTGATTTTAGTTAGACGGTTTGGAAGGTCCCTCATGGTCGACTCATCAAGAAGAGCACGAAACTTGCGATTCACGGTGACCTGGCCTTTTTGATTCAGAATTGTCTTGTCCACAGAAGTCAGAAGGTAGTGGTCGATGGGACTTTTTCTTACTGGAGGTACATGCCAACTGGTGTTCCACAGGGATCCGTAGAAGAACCGATGCTGTTTGTGAGAAATCAAAATACCCTGGATCATTATGTGTATCAGTTAGTAAGTTCGCAGACGGAACATACATTGGTGGTGTTGTGGATCGTATAGAGGATCGCCAACGGATACAGCGGGATACAGACATGTTGCAGAGATGGGCGGAGAATTGGTTGATTGTTTAATCCTGCAAATGTGAGGTGGATTACTTCGGGAGAACAAATGTAAAGAGACAAAACGCTTGACTGGCAAGACCGTTAACAGAGGGATCTGAGGGTGCAAGTGCAGACCTCCCTAAAGTGGCTGCAGAGGTCGATAGGGTGGTGAGGAAGGCATGCGGCATGCCAGTCATCCTTGTTCTGGTCATGCAATATAAGATGGAACGTAAGGTGCAACCCGCATTTAGAACAGTCTGTGTAATTCTGGTCACCACAGTACAGGGGCATGTGATTCTGCTGGGAAGACTGCAGAGGAGAATCGCTGGGATTTTGCTGGATTGGAGGTTATGGCGCGAGATTGGATGGGTTGAGCTTGTTTTCCGTGGGAGATGATCTGAAATAAATCTAACAGATTGTGATAAGTACAGAAAGTTTTGATATCGATAATATTTGTTACCATGTAAGCCTGTCAAAAACAAGATGTCATCGGTTTAGGTGAGTGGAAGGGCTTTTAAACGGGATCTGATTGGTCGGATTTTTACATAAAGTTGGTCCCAAATCCATGTCATAAATAAAACAATTTGACCCCACATTATTCTCAAAGTGTCTGTCACCAGAGTCCAAATCATCCATTTCAGCCATCGCCCTCGCACTGACGTAAGGTCAAATGAATCAATGTTCCCGGGATTCCGTCCCCATCCTCGCATCCATAGCACAGATTAATGTGGAGATTTCACTTTGAGGAAACTGTTCAAAGTCCACAGAAATCCGGATCACACGTCCGCACACCGTTTACACTTCAAAGAGATCCCAGACCCGAATGCTCCATCTCACTGAGTAGTGCTAATTTGGATTATTATTGTCACATGTACCAAGGTACAGTGAAAAAACGTGTCTTCCACACAGTTCATTCAAACCAATTCTTTGCAACAGAAACTTTGAGGCAGTACAGGGCAAAACAATAACTTAATGAAGCATAACGTGTTACAGTTACAGTGAAAGTGCAGTGCCGTCAGAGAAAGTGGTGGAAGGTCATAACGAGGTCGATTCTGAGGTGGAGAGTTCATCCAAACGTACGTGGGAACTGTTAAATCGTGTTATAACAGCGAGATAGAAGCTGTCATTGAGCCCGCTGGTACGTGCTTTCAGGCATTTGTGCCTTTTGCCCGATGGGAGGGGGAGAATGGTGCATGTCCCGGGTGCGTGTGTGTAAACCAAGGACATCAGCACGCTTTTGTCTCCATCATTTTACGTGTTGCTCCAGACGTCCGGATACAAAGGGGTTAACCGCAGATGTTTATTCAGTGAGTGTAATTAATGTCAGTCTGCACGGCGCCGTATTTGGTCACCAGGGTTTTCCCCACTGTTTTTTTTTAAATCTGTTCCTTTCGCTGAAGTCCGACAGTGTCAGTAGGCGCAGCCCCTCCGTCACTGACAGAGAGCAGCGGCTATACAGCGGAAGAAGATATTTCGGGAGCTGCGACCAATAATGTGGGATGTTAGATGCACGGATGGAATCTGTAAATAGTAGAGTGTGAAGTTCTGGTCACCGATTGGAATCTGGGAACAGTGGAGTGAGGTGTTACAAGAATGGTTCGGGATCAGGAAGCAGGAGAGTTGGATGTTTCAGTGATGGAGAGGGATGTATTCCCATATGCTGACGTAATTTTATCTGATGCTCCTTGGATGACAGTAGACTTTCGGTTCCATTATTTACTCTTGACTATTCTGCCCGTCTAATAGCCCATCCTCGCTCTTGTTGCTGTTCCAGGTAAGTGCTTTAACAAAGAATTGACCAAAAACAGGTGAGACCCAGTGGTCACGGGGTCATGTAAAGAGGTCTGGTTGGTGGACTCTTCATTACGTGTGGCGGCTAATAGAGCGGAACATCCTCACTCACTGCGCTCCGGTTGTCGGAGATTCCATACAATGACCTGGTCCCTGTGCGGGTATCAACGCCTTGAATGGCGTTTATCTCCGTGTTATTTCTCTTTCGTTCCTCGATGCTATCGTCTCATATCGTTGGGCCGTTCCAAGCTACATTTCTTGTTCGATAAACCATTGCTGTCTGCACTGCCATTCCTCTAATTCACGCTCGCCTCACTGCTGCCATGACTGATGATCCCAGCTATCGGAACTCTCTGCGGCAATCAGTAAACTGTTATCTTTGCATTAATCATGGTGTCATTTCAATCTGAAACCTTTGGTAGTTTCCCACCGCCTCCATCCCCCTGCCGGGAACTACGTGCGGCTGCATCAGACTGCAGTCACCACAATCTCCAGTGTGGCTGCGTCATAACATCCAACATGACGTCCAACAATATGTCTATACAGAAAGAGCATGAAGAATGAAGGTGGCACCAACCGGCACTGACCGCCGGTCACCACAAAATGATCAGCGACTCTCTCCCAGAGCACTGAGCAATGATCAGGATCAGGAGCCGTGGCTGATTCCGCATACTGACCAGGTCAAGCTCTCCGTCAACCTCCGTCAATATATCATATCTCCGTCAGATTCTGAGGACTTTGATCTTTACGAAGTGGAACACGTAATGAATTGTTCACTCGTCAGACAACTTCACCGGACCACGGAACCACCGCTACTCACCTGTCTGTTGCTCAAGGTGATGCCGTTATTTTCCAGTTACTGTTTGAATTCACTGATATATAATCCCCGTCTCCAGTAGACACCCCGGTATTGGGCACAACCACCTCCAACTCTGAATGCAGGGACAGGTTTCTGAATTTGATTTTCCTTTCTGTGAATCTGCTAACGAGTCTCCAATCCCGCTGTCATATTTGTGTCTATTTCCCTCCTCAAGTGAACGTGGTCACAATTATGGTCCTGTCGCGGGGAAATAGCGGTCTCTCCAAAGGCGTCACGCTCTACCTAGTGGCAATGGCATTGGCGGATCTACTCATCGTTGTCCTCGACCTGATACTGAGTCATATTACGATTCTATATTGGAAAACGTTTATTTCCCCTGGAGTACATCCCCGTGTGTAATATCCACGCCGTCCTGATTTACGCAGCCACCGACTGTTCTGTCTGGTTCAGCGTCGCTTTCACCTGTGATCGGTTTGTGGCCATTCGTTGTCAGAAGCTGAAAACGAAATATTGTACCGAGAGAACGGCGGCTGTGGTTCTGGGGACGGTGACCGTGCTAAGCTGTTTAGAGAACATTTTCTGGTATTTCATTCACTCGGGAGACTACGTGTTTAATTCTGTTCCTTGGTTTTGCTGGGAAAGAAACGGTGTTGTGCAGTCAGTGGTCTGGACCGCAGTCGAGTTCCTCCATTACCTCCTCACTCCTGTGATCCCATTTGTCCTCATTCTCCTGCTCAATGCTTTGACCATCAGACACGTTTTAGTGGCGATCAGAGCCCGCAGGAGACTCCGGGTCACAGTAGTGGGAAGAGTTCGAGAGATCCGGAGATGGGAGCCGCAGGAAATCCCTCATTTTGCTGTTGCATGTGTCCGGGCAATTAATCCTGTTGTGGGCGCTTTTTACAGTTAATTCTGTTTGGCTCCGACTGAGTTACATTGATGCAGCTGTGCCTCCCGCCTCCTGCCATAATTCAACTCAGCTTCATGCTGCAGCTCCTGAACTGCTGCACGAACACGGCTCTTTAAACCGTGACCCAGACTAAGTTCAGGGAGCAGCTGAAGGACCTGTTGAAATCTCCCCTCACTCTCATTCTGAGATGCGCTCAGCGCGGAGAGGAGCTGAGGAATCCGCTCCGCTCTCCCGCCTGAACCAACTCCGTTTCTCCCGCTCCAAACACACTGTCGGGTAACAAGCAGAATCGGGCCGGGAATTGTGAACTGGAAGGAATATCGTTTCAACTCTGTGACTTTATTTCGTTCGAAATGAGCTTTTTTCCTTGAACAAACTGCGTTAAATTGATGTTTAATTTGTTTTACTTGAGAACGCTGCTTGTATAACGCGATGTGCCTGTGATGCGGCTGCAAGTACGTTTATCATTGCACCTGTGCGTTCGTGTACTTGTGCTTCTGATAATAAACTCGACCTTGACTATGACTTTGAATTATCTGAAGTCGATTCTTCTCGGCAGAATTACTTTACGCTGTTTGAGGTTTGAATTCACAGATACAAAGATCTGGGTGAGAAAACAATGCACTGCACAGGAAGAGTCCCTTTCGGCCCACTTCGTTGTGCCGGACTAATTAAACAAAATTTTAAATTCTAAACTAAACTAATCTTTTCTGCCTACACAATGTCCTTAACCCTCCATTCCCTCTACATCCTTGTGCCCCAGTCATATTTCCCTCACGCCGCCACATAGCGCAATCCAGGCATACAGCAGACTTTGTGTAAAAAAAACCTGCCACACTCATCTCCTTTGAATTTGACGCCTCTCACCTTAAAGGTATTTACTCTGGTATCAGACATTTCTCCCTGGGAAAAAAGATACCGTATGTCTACCCTGTCTGTGTTTCTCGTAATCTTATGAACTGCGATCAGTTCTCTCCTCAACCTCCGACGCTCCAGATAAAACAACCCAAGTTTGTCCAACTTCTCGCAAAAGCATATGGACTCTTATCCAAGCAACATCCTGGAACTTCGGCACCCTCTTCTAAACTCCACATCCTTCCTGTAACGGGGCGATGAGAACTGAATGTAATACTCCAGATGCGGCCAGACGAGAGTTTCATTCAGCAGCGAGATATCTTGCCGTCTCTTGTACTCAGTTCTTTGACCAATAGAGGCAGGAATGCGATATGCCTTATTTGCCTACCTATCAACCTGTGAAGTCACTTTCAGAGAGCTATGGATATCCACCACAAGATCCTTCTGTCCGTCAACACTGTTGAGGAACTTGCTATCATCAGTGTACAGTCGCTTTCTATTTGATCTCCAGAAGTGCTATACCGCCCATTTCGCCGGATTAAACTGCATCTGCCAAAACTCCGCCCATATCTGTAACTGACCTTTATCCCAATGTACCTTTTGTCAATCTTACAAACAATTCCAACTCCACCAATCTTTATATCTTCTGAGAACTTGTTAACTCACCTATTCACATTTTCATCCAGGTAGTTCTGAAAAATCACAAACAGCAGATGTGCCAGTACGGTCCCTGAGGAACACCAATAGTCACAAACCTGCAACGAGAATCAGTCCAATCGAGCATACCTACTGTATTCTACGGGCAAACCAATCCTGAATCAGAGCGGCCAAGTCACGCATCTTCACAATCAGAATCAATTTATTATCGCCGTCTTATATGCTGTGAAATGTGTTGTTTTGCCACATCAGTACAGTGAAAAGGTATAAAACTACGAGAACCTATTAATTAAATATATAGTACAAAATAATCACATAGTGTTCATGGTCCATCATGAATCTGATGACTTCGGCAGGAAACCATTCCTGGATCTTTGAGTGAGGGTCTTCAAGCTCCCTGATGGTGGTAACGCCATTTCTCGGAAGGTGAGGTTACTCAGTGATGGATGCCGCATTCTTGAGGCACCGCCTCTTGAAGATGTCCTCGATGGTGAAGTGGGGTGTTGTTATTCCGGTGATGGAGCTGGCTGACTCCACACCCCTCTGCAGCCTCTTTTAATCTTGTGCATTGGAGCCTCCGTACGAGCAAACAGTCAGAATGCTCCACTCGATCATGTATTGAAATTTTCAAGACACTTTGATGACATACCAAATCTCTTCAAACTCCGGTCTTCCAGTCGAAGTACAGCAGTGGATGTGGTGGGCATGGATTTTAGTAAGGCATTTGATAAGGTTCCTCATGGAAGGCTTATTCATTCAGTCAGGAGGCATGGGAGCCAGGGTATCTTGGCTGTGTGGATTCAGAATTGTCTCGCCCTTAGAAGACAGAGTTTTTTTGAGCGATGGATCGTCTTCTGCCTCGAGGTTGTTAACCAGTATTGCAGCACAGGAATCTGTTCTGCGACCCCTGCTCTTTGTGATTTAAAATACGACGTGGCTGAGGATGTGGAAGGGTGGGTTAGTAAGTTTGCTGATGATAGAGAGGTTAGTGTGTCGTCCCGAAATCGATTTCCCGATCCGTCCGCTGTAAATAACACAGTGCCACGAGGTCGATTCGAACAAATACCTTTATTAGCAGTGCACCGCTAGGAGAATTCTCTTCAGCACTCACAAAGAGTCGCTTCCCGCGTTCTCACGGTACGAAGGGGTAGACAGAGATTTATACAGGTATTGTCACGTACACTTTAATGAGTCAGGTTCCGGAGTGCTTGGTTGAGCAGGAAACGGACAAAGGGCTACTGCAGATGGACAAAGAGCAGCCTCACGCCACAGGTTCAGCTAATCATTTTGCAATCGGGTGAGACAAAGGCAGGTATCACCTTCATTGTTTGAGACAGCCTTCCCATTTCCCGTTAAGATTGACCATCATCTCCATAGTCAAGCATAAAGGGAATCCAATTAAGTTCCAGACACAGTAATTACCACACAGCACCCAGCCCAGGAAAGCAGTGGTGTGGCTGTTCTGGCCTGAAGGACACTTTTTAAATCAGTATTTCGAGCAGCCATAATTCTCATCCGTCTTAAGATATCAATACAGTTCTAGTTTATTAATCCTAAGCCTCCTCATTCCCCCCTTTTTATCATTTCATGATAAACTGGAGCGGCGCTGAGAACGGGGCCGAGAGCTTATTAATCAGGACCTTGCAACAAGTATTGAGACAGGCCAGCACCACAGAGCAGACTATTATAATCACGATTAGTCCCACAGCTCCATGCAGCAGGTATGATGCCCACGATCCTCCTAGCAACGACCCCAACCAACTTGACCCTCCTGTAAATCCCTGTCTAAAGCTATCTACTTGCGTCTGAATGTCCTGAATGGCATGGGAGATGTTGTAGGACTCGTCTCTCACGTTGGGGATGCATTTGTCCCCAACTATAGCACATACTCCTCCTTGCTGAGCCAACTGGTAGTCCACAGCATACCGGGTCTGCTGGGCATAATGTCGAAGCTCTGCCAGTTCCCTGTTCACTGCCTTCAGGCCCTCCATAGTACTGTTTCCCAGTGCAGCCATTCCACAAATAAGGTAGTTCCGGTTTTTTGCGGCTATAGTTCCTGCCGAATGCCCAGAGAGAGAGTACTCAGGAATCCATAGCGTAACGATGCTAAGGGAGATCCCAATGACATAGGATCCTTCCAATCCTCACAGAACTCCTCACTAACTGACCGCACCACAAGTCTTCGTCGGACATGAGCTTTCTGGGGGCAGGGGACCGTGACCGGCCCGATCATTCCTATTGCAAACCAGGCTGGCAGAGTTGGGGTGGCTGTGGTGTAAGTGCCATTAAAGAGGAACACATACCCTTCCTTAGCCCGGTAGCAGGTTACATTACCCGATTGCCATGGACTGGGCAATTGAGAATACCAAGAGATCCCAGCAACATTTCTCCCATGCTCCCTCAGGTAATTTTCCCTGGTTAGCCATTCTAAGGAGACATTAGACAATCTCACGTGGGTCCCGTTCCCTTCTCCACAAACCCATCGCTCTCCTGCAAGTAACGTAGCACACCTGGTGGCAGCGCACTGACAGCTAAACCATCCCCCTTTAAATCCGCAATTCCTCTCTGTGCAGGTAGTGGCGGCACATGCTATCGTATGCTGTACAATTGCTAGCCCACAACCCCACCCTATGCCGGTGAAACAGTGGGAGAAGGACTGGTGGTGGGCTGTACTACTAGGTCCTGTTACTGTTCCTTGCAAGCATTTACCCGGCAGCACCCTCCTGTAAGTTCCCATCTGTCCAACACACTTTGTTTTTGATAATTCATACTTTAAGAGGGTCCTGGGGCTCCAGCTTGCTGTGGCTATAAAAAGGCCTTCCATTGATTCTGCCAAGGGGTAACAAACGGTGCGATTCCTATGTAGCTGCATATGTATTTTGTAAAACAAATTATCCTCTAACGCCCACACAAGAGTACTGGTAATGGTGAGGAGTCCGAATTTAAAAGGTATTAGCTTTCCTCCGGTGGCCATCGTTTGCAGTCGCTCAGATGAATCCAACGTTCCTGGCCTTTTACTTTCACAGCTGTCGGTGTTTGGAGTAGTATCTGGAAGGGGCCTTTCCACTGAGGTCCCAGTTTAGGGAGCTCCCAATCCCGTATCAGTACCGAGTCTCCGATTTCCAGGTCAGGCAATTCCGTGTTCTGCCCTTCAGGTGGTTTAAAGGCACTCTCCACCTGCGAATGAAGAAACTTTAAAGAGGATGTAAGTTGTCTGAAATACCTCCGTAGTTCATCCCACATGATATTAAGGTCAACCTGTGTGGGGGGGGGGGGGGGTTTGGTGGCAGCGTCCCATGGGGTTCTTCCCGGACGCCCATAGACAATTTCAGCAGCCGATACCCCAGGTGGCTGAGTGGGGGGTGATTCTCATGTGGTATAATGCTAAGGGGAGAACCTTCAACCAGTTTAGACCTGTCTCTGACTCTAATTTGGTTAGTTTATTCTTAAGGGTGCTGTTAGCTCTCTCTACTACACCTACTGACTGAGGGTGGTAGGTGCAGTGGAACTGCTGTTCGATATGCAAAGCCTCGCACAATTATTTATTTATTTGCCCTATGAAGTGGGGGCCATTGTCAGAACTTATCCGTCGGGGCACCTCAAACCTTGGTCTAACCTCTGTGAGCAATAACTTTACCACTGTTGAGGCCTTATTATTGGTGGTTGGAAAAAGCTTCAATCCATCTACTCAATACATCAACAATAATAAGACAGTACTTGTAACAATGTACACGCGGTAATACAATAAAGTCGAGTTGTATGCATTCAAAAGGACCACCTGGCAAGGGGGTTTTGCCTGGGGTGCACTTCACCCCTTTCCCAGCATTGGTTTGTTGGCATATCAAGTACGACCGTATTTTGCCTTGTGCTGCTTCCTCCAATCTGGGGTGCCACCAGGTACGTAGTAAAATGTTACTCATTCCCTCCTTGCCAAGGTGGGTGTCAGAATGTAGGCAGTCAATAAGCATTGGTAACAAAGAATCAGGTATACATACTTGACCGACTGGAGTAACCCAGAGGCCATGTAGCGCAGAGTGCGTACACCCGTGCGCCTTCCACATTTGTTTTTCTGAGTCAGGGGCGTCCACCTGTAAGTGCTGCACAGTGACCATGTCTGGGGTGCCCGGCGTTGCTATCTTTGGCTTGCAAACAACTGTTCGTTTTTCCGTAGTGGAAACGGTTTTAGACCCCTGGCGTGCTGCCAAGTTCGCTTTTATATCTGCCCTGTTATTGCCCTGGGTTATTGGGGAGGCATCTGAAAGTTGAGCGGAGCATTTAATGATGGCCAATTTGTTTGGGAGGAGGATGGCTTGGAGGAGGTTCTTTACATAAACCGCATTCTGTATGGGGCTACCTGTAGAGGTCAGAAATCCCCTGTGTGCCCAGAGTTGGCCAAAATCATGGGCAACTCCAAAAGCATAGCGGGAGTCAGTGAAGACATTATCTACTTTGTCCTTGGCTAAAATGCAATCTCGGGTCAGGGCAAAGAGTTCTGCTTTTTGGGCAGAGACTGGGGGCTGCAGAGATACCGATTCCACACTCTGGGAGTCGTTAACCACAGCATAGCCGCTAAGGCGGATGCCCTGTTCAGAAATGTAGGAACTACCGTCGACGTACAGGTTTAAGTCGGCTGACTGGATGGTTTTATCTGAAAGGTCCGGGCGGGGTGCAGTTAAAAAGTGGTTACGCATAAGACAGTCATGAGGTGGGTCCGCAAGATCCTCAGGTGGGGCCTCAAGGAAGGTGGCAGGATTAATGGTCGTACAGTACGCAAAAGTGAGGAGTGGGTTATTCAGGAGTGCTATCTCGTATCTGTTTAAGCGGGCCTGGGTAAGGTGTTGCGTCTGGTGAGAAGTTAAGAGTGCCGTTACAGTATGGAAGGAATAAACCATCACTGCCTGTTGCAAGGTTATATTGGAGGCTGCTGTTACCAGGGAATAAATGGCTAGAAGCATTTGTGAGCATGGTGGAAGTCCCCTTGCAACTGGGTCCAGCCAAGTGGAGTAGTATGCCACCGGTCTTTTCCTATCCCCATGGGTTTGAGTAAGGATGGCTGTAGCGCAGTCCTCTGGGACATTCACAAAGAGCTGAAATGGGCGATCATACAAAGGGCGTCCCAGGGCCCGGGCGCTGGCAAGGGCCTGTTTGAGGCTATCAAAGGCCTCCCTTTGTTCCTTGGTAAGTTCAAAGGGTCCCACGGACTGGGTGAGGCCAAGAGTGTGAGGTACTTAGTAAGGAGCGCCACGTTTGGTAGCCACTGTCTGCAGAAAGTTACTAACCCTAAGAAGGCGCGCATACCCTTTGGGATAGTGGGCGGTGGGGTGGCAACGATGGGCATAATACGTTCGGGAGTGAGCCGCCGCTCAGTAGCACTTAAGAAGATGCCCAGAAATTTTACCTGGTGCTGTGTTCGTTTTACTTTCTGTGGAGGTATTACGTATCCCCACGAGTGGAGCGCGTTAAGTAGTCTATTCGTGTCCGCGATGTTGGCGGGCTCCGAGGGGCTTGCTAGTAAAAGGTCATCTACATACTGGACAATGGTGGATTTATCAGAAAGGTGCAACCCTTGGAGTTGATTATGTAAAACTTGAGATAAAATAGTCAGTGAGTGTATAAAACCTTGCGGGAGGCGCGTCCAAGTGTATTGCTGACCTTGGAAGGTGAAAGCAAACAGGTACTGCGAGTCGGGAGAGAGGGGAATTGCGAGAAATGCACGCTGCAGGTCCACAATGATAAAAACGCAAGAGTCGGCTGGGATACTGCTGAGAATGGTAGCTGGATTTGGGACCACAGGATGTAGTGGTCCCACTATCTCGTTGACCTTTCGTAGGTCTTGTACAAGGAGCCACTCTGTTCGTCCGGGTTTGGGGACGGGTAAAATGGGGGTGTTACAAGGTGATTGGCAAGGAACCAGGATGCCCTGTTTGCAGAATGAATCTATTAACTGAGTTATTCCGTCGACTGCCTCTCTCCGAAGGGGATACTGTGGGACGGAAGGCAGTTGTGCTCCCGGTGTTACACGGATCTGGACTGGGGTCACTGGGGTGTATCCCACCTCGGACTTCGATGCGGCCCATAAATCGGGGGTGGGTTCATCCTAAGGGAGTCGATGGGGCCGGTGATGGTGTAAACAGCCCGTCACCGAGAAAAGGAGGAGGTAATAAGTCAGGGTCCCCCCTGGCAGAGCCTAAGGAACCCCGAAAAGACCTTTGTCTGCCTGTATCTCAAGCCGGTGGGCTAGGAATCCCAGTTACTTTGGTCTATGTCCCTCGTTAAGTGACAGGGTAATGTGAGGGGACATCAAGCCTAACTGATTCCAGAATTCATTAGGCACTTGGACTAGAAGTGCTGCCCCCTCCTTCCCCACTACTTCCCCTAAAATAGTGACGGTCACCATGCTACCCAGGAGAGGAGCATAAAACCCTTCTAGTTGCCTTGAGGTCCCAGTGGGGTCGTAAGCTAGCGTCACATGCAGGTCAGTGGTTTCCAAGGATGGGTTAAAATCGCTGCTCGTGTGGTTCACCGTCCACCACTGAGGAGGCTGGTGAATCCAGAGGATCCTATGGTTTTTAGTACCAGTAATGGTAATATCGTCATCCAGGCATTGTATTTTAATGAGTTGGAAGGAGCAGAGCAGGTCCGTTCCGGCTAGGTTAACCCCCAGGCTTGTGGTTACTGCAAACGGGATCAGGCATTCCTGATCTTCAAATTTAACTTGTTCAGTTAGGGGGTAGGATCTTTCCTGTCCCTCCAGTCCGCTCAATGGAACTGAAGCAGTGGACAGTTTAAAATCATGCTGGGTAATACAAGGGGATCAAAGGGTCGAAGTATTTGCTCCCGTGACTATCATAAAGGGAATCGGCTTTCCTTCAACTAAGAAATTGACGATGGGTTCATCGTCTGGGTTATCGGTGAGGGCAGGGTACATGCAGAGGCTACTCTCCACGTCTAGTCAGGCAGAAAACGTGTTGTTGGTTGAAAAAGGTTGTCGTCTACCGGGGGTCTGGTCTGCCGATGACGGTAGTGGGGGCAGTCTCTCCGCCAATGGTCAGGTGCCCCGCAAAGGTAGCATCCCGTCGGCCTGGCGTTCGGTGGTGCGGGTTGTTGGGGTTACCTGGGTCCTAGGTAATTACGATAGGGTGGTAGTGGTGGCCCACAAGGGGGTCCGTACTCTGGGGCTCTTAAGTCATTGAGGTATAGTGGGTATCCTTTACCGGACCAGTCAACCCCTACTGGAACGCAAAATTGCCGCTCTATTTGATAGCCTGTATTGTCGGAGTAGGAAGGTTGGGGCCGAGGGGGTCTCTGCACCATTTCCTGTTTTATCTTTGTGGCTTTCGACTCGCGCCCGTTACTCCAGCAATGGACTAGCGCCCTCCTCGTGGCTTGTCGTGTGTGGTCAGGCCAGTTCATGTCATTAGTGCGGATAGATCAGGCAACTCCCGCAGGGATGCATTGTAATAAGAGGGTGTTAAACTGGGGGGAGGCATTGCCTCTGTTGTAGGCATCGTCCCCCGCATAGGTACCGTAAAGTGAACAGAAACGATCCCAAAAGTCTGGGCCGTCCTCACCTTGTTTTGGTCGGCATTCTAAAACTTTAGTTATGTCAATAGGCTGTTGGAGGGTTTTACGAAGGGCAGTTCTAATAGTGGCCACCTGGTCCTGAGGCCGGACGGCCGCCTGAAAGGCTGTACAGTCAGCATATTTCCCCAGGTGTTCTTTCCACTGTGCCACTTCATTAGTCGTAAGGGTCATGCAACAAAGGCTGAAAAGGTCTTGTGGGGCGGCCTGATGCATCTGAATTGTTCCCATCACATAGTCTATGAAATCCTCCGTGTTGGTTTTACGGTTGGGCGCCCGACTCATGATTAAGCACATCTCCTGAGGCTTCCAAGGGGTGTAAATTTGGATTGTAGGATTAGCGCTGGCTTGGTCTGGATCAGGATTGTGAATACTCCTGTTGGGGAATTGTTTCTGAACCTTGGCTCCCTTAACCCCGTTCCACATGGTCGGTAGGCTGGGATCTGTAGGGTCGCCATAATCAGTGGTAGAATCAGAGTCGGTGTCCGTCTGAGACTCTATTGAAGGACCGTCCCTTGCCAGAAAGCTCCGTCGTTTGTCTGTGGCCTTATCGCCACCTTTCAGTGGGTTTTCCCTTCGACTAAGCCGCATCTTGTTCGGGACGCAATAGCTTCTTGGACTTGTCCTGTGGGCGGGACTTGGCTAGCAGTCGCTGGTGGTAGGGGCGGGACGGCTGGCGGGCTAGCCGCATTATATGGGGGCGGCAAAGAAAACGGGGGGTAGGTAGGGGCTGTGGGTCGTACGATGCAATCCTCCTCCTCTTCGTCCGTATCATTACTTTGGAACAACAGGGGCACGCCAGACATGTCGGGAGGTACCTCCACTTTATCCTTACTACTTTTATTTTTATTTCTGCTCTTCTCCTTATACACCTCATTTACCTCTCCTCTCTCCCTTCTGCTCCTTTCAGCATCGTGGTCTTCGCACTGAGACTTCAGGACTCCCCAACTCTTAGGATTTCCCTGTTCATCACACACACTAATTCCCCTTCTGCGCGCATTATGTTTCCAGCTAGCCTGCTTAGATTTATTTGTTAGGTCTTCAGCCGTTTTTCTCCAAGTAGACATTAATAATTTCCATTTTTCCCCTGTATTCCGCTCCCAAATTGCCTTTTCTGACTTTAGGCATTTATCTACGTCCCAAGTTCCCTCCAATGGCCATATTTCCTTTCCCAATTTCTTATTCAGGCATGCTGATAATTTACGGAAGTTACTCTCGTTCTTCGGATCGTCTTTACATAACTTAGATAGTGGTGTATTGGACCCAGACTTATCGATAGTTTGTCCCATATTTGTATTCTACCCGATCGGACGGTTCGAATCGCTGCGATTACCTATAAGATCGGTCTCTTTCCTTCACCCACTTCAGGTTCCTGACCTTCCCGTGGGGGATCTCTCCTCTTAAGAACCTGTCTAAGGCAGGGCGGTAGTACTGGAGAACCGATCTCGGAACATAGAGCTCAAAACCTTGAAATTCACAACTTAAAATCCCAAATCCAAAATTGGGGACTCGAACCCCGAAAAGAACTTAACTTAACTGGGGACTCGAACCCCGAAGAGAACTTAACTTAACTGGGGAATCGAACTCCTTCTTACTTGTGGCACTCGGACAGATTCGCGAGGAGTCCGTCAGAGGATTGTCGGTAAACGAAGGGATCGATCAGTTGTCCAACTGCCTGAGAGGGATCAAGGTGAATTGTACCTTGTGGGCCCGTCCGTCTCAGGTGGCCGTTATCCCCGTCGGTCGCTCACGCCGCTTCCGAAAACTCGTCTTGGACTCCTGGCTGGCTCACCAAATTGTCGTCCCGAAATCAATTTCCCTATCCGTCCGCTGTAAATAACAAAGCGCCACGAGGTCGATTCCAACAAATTCCTTTATTAGCAGTGCACCGCTTGGAGAATTCTCTTCAGCACTCACTAAGAGTCGCTTCCCGAGTTCTCACAGTACAAAGGGGTAGACAGAGATTTATACAGGTATTGTCACGTACACTTTAATGAGTCAGATGCCGGAGTTCTTGGTTGATTAGGGAACGTACAAAGGGCTACTGCAGATGGACAAAGAGCAGCCTCACACCGCAGGTTCAGCTAATCATTTTGCAATCGGGTGAGACAAAGGCAGGTATCACCTTCATTGTTTGAGACAGCCTTCCCATTTCCCGTTAAGATTGACCATCATCTCCATAGTCAAGCATAAAGGGAATCCAATTAAGTTCCAGACACAGCAATTACCACACAGCACCCAGCATAGGAAAGCAGTGGTGTGGCTGTTCTGGCCTGAAGGACACTTTTTAAATCAGTATTTCGAGCAGCCATAATTCTCATCCGTCTTAAGATATCAGTACAGTTCTAGTTTATTAATCCTACACCTCCTCAAGTGGTGTTGTGGATAGTGTACCAGGTTGTTGTGGTTTAATACAGAGTTGGCTGAGAAGTGGCAGATGACGTTCAACCCGGAGTATTGTCAAGTGATACACTTCGGGGGATTAAATTCGAAGGCAGAATATAAGGTTAATGGAAGGACTCTTAGCAGTGTGGACGAACAGAGGGATCTTGGGGTCAACGTCCACAGATCCCTCAAGGTTGCCGCCAGGTCGATAGGTTTGTTGGCCTTCATTAGTCGGGGGTTGAGTTCAAGAGCCGCGAGGTAATGTTGCAGCTCGAGAGAATTCTGTTCAGACCAGACTTGGGAGTATTTTTTTTTCAGTTCTGGTTCCCTCATTATGGGAAGCATGTATTAACTTCATAAAAGATGCAGAGGAAATATACCAGGATGTTCCCTGGATTGGAATGCATATCTTATGAGGACAAGATGAGTGAGCCGGAGCTTTTCTCTTTGGAGAGAAGGAGGATGAAAGGTGAGCTGATAGAGGTGCACAAGAGGAATAGATCGAGTGAACAGCCAGGGACATTTTCCAAGGGCGACAATGGCTAAAACGAGGGGACATAATTTTACGGTGATTGGAGGAAGGTATAAGGGAATATCAGGGGTAAGGCTTTACACAGTGAGTGGTGGGTGCGTGGAAAGCATTGCCTGTGGAGTTTGTTTGGGTCGATGCATTAGGGAATTTTAAAGGACTCTTAGATAGACACTTGAATGATAGAAAGATGGGCGGCTATGTGGGTTAGAAAGATGTTAGAACAGGATAAAATGTCGACAAAGCATTGGGGCCGGAGGACATGTACTGAGTGTAGTATGCTATGTTCTGTAGTCTATGGAAGGTTCAGGAAGCTAAACTTTAACTAAGTCCTTGAGTATTATAAAGAAACTCGAAAAGAACTCCAGACGTGAATTAGGAAAACCAGGAGGGGCCATGAAAATTCCTTGGCAGGTCGATTAAAGAGAATCCCAACGTATTCTATACACACAACAATATGAGGGGCGGCACGGTAGCGCAGCGGTTAGCGCGACACTGTTACAGCGCCAGCGATCGGGGTCCGATTCCTGTCGCTGTCTGTAAGGAGTTTGTGCGTTTTCCTGTGTCCACGTGGGTTTCCTCCGGGTGCTCCGGTTTCCTCACACATTCTAAATGACGTATGTGTAGGTTAATTTGGGGGTTTAAAATGGGTGGCCGGACTCGTTGGGCCGGAGGGTCTTGTTACCACGCCGTAAATAGAATTTGTTTATTAAAAAAGGACAACGATTTAGAGGGTAGGACCAGTTTCCCAGCAACGATTCTTGGTAAGTGGGAGACATTCAAAAGTGAAATATTCAGAGTACAGAATCTGAATGTTCCCGTTACAAAAAAAATGTCAAGTCTAACTGGTTCAGGGAACCTTGGTTATCGAGGGATATTGGGGCCCTGTTAAGAAAACGGAGGCGGTGTATATCAGGTATAGGCAGGTAGAATGGAATGAGGGACTTGAGGAGTATAGGAAATGCAAGAGATCACTTTAAGGAGAAATCAGGGGAGCAAACAGAGGACACAACATTGCTCTGGCCGGCAAGGTGAAAGAGAATCGCAAGGGCTTCTGTTCCTATATTCAGATCAAAAGGATAGAAACGACACAACCTGTCTTCTTGAAGATCAGCACTGTCATCTCCGTATGAATCCAAAATACATGGAGGAGATCTCAAATGAATATTCTGTATCTGTGTTTACCTGGATACAGACAGAGGGACTAGAGAACAAAGGAGTAGTGAGGTCACGGATTATGGAAGGGGATTTGCTGGCTGTCTGGATGCGAATGAAGGTGGATAAATGCTCAAGGCCTGACAAGGTAATTGTGTGGGTCCAGTGCAGAACAATTGCCGGGTCCCTGGCAGAAGTACGAAGAACGTCCTTAGTCACAGGTGAGTTGTCGGAGAACTGGAAGATAGCTAGTGTTATTCCGTTGTTCAAGAAAGGCTCGAAGAATAAACAGGGATAATAGGCCCGTCAGCCTGACGTCAGTTGTGGGTAAACTATTGGAAAGTTTTTTGTGGGACAGGATATATAATTATTTGGATATACATGGCCTGATTAGGGATAGTCACCATGACTTTGCAATCTTGCAGATTTCTTCGAGGAGGTTATGAAGAAGGTCGATGAGGGAAAGGAGTTGCACGTTGTCCACATGGAATTTAGCAAGGCCTTTGACAAAGTCCCACATGGGAACCTTCTCCAGAAGGTAAAGTCGCTTGACATTCAGGGTGAAATCGTCAATTGGATTCAACGTTGCCTTAGTGAGAGAAGGCAGAGAGAGGGAGAGATGGTTGTCTCTCTGACTGGAAGCCTGTGACTAGTGCTGTGCTGAACGGATCGGTGCTGGGTCTGCTGTTATTTATCGTCTATATGGATGATTTAGATGATAATATGGTAAACTGGATCAGCACATTTACGGATGACACCAAGATTAGGGATTAGTGGACGGCGTAGTGGACAGTGGAAGCTTGCAAAATGATCTGGACCAGCTGTGAAAATGGACTGAAAAATGGCAGATGGAATCTAATGCAAACAAAAATAAGGTGATGCACCTTGGGAAGACAAACTAGGGTAAGACTCACACAGTGAATGGTGGGACACTGAGGTGTGTGTAGAACAAAGGGACCTGGGAATACAGATCCATAATTCCTTGAAAGTGGCATCACAGACAGATAACTTTGTGAAGAGAGCTCTTGGCACATTGGCCTTCATCAATCATGACATTAAGTACAGGAGTTAGGATGTTTTGTTGAAGTTGTAAAAGACAATAGTGAGTCTGAATTGAGTATTTTGTGCAGTTCTGGTCACCTACCTACAGAAAGGATATCAATAAGATTGAAGGAGTGCAGAGAAAGTTTACATGGGTGTTGCTGGGACTTGAGGACCTGAGTTACAGGGAAAGGTTGAATAGTTTAGGACTTTATTCCCTGGAGCGCAGGGGACTGAGGGGAGATCTTACGGAGTAATACAAAATTGAGGGGTATACGTAGATTGCATGAGCACACGCAGGTATTACTCCCTTTGCTTGGGTGAGCCCAGAACCAGAAGTCATAGTTTAAGGATGAAAGGTGAAATATTTAAGGGGAATCTGGGGGGAACTACTTCACTGAGAGTGAAGTGCGAGTATGAAACGTGCTACCTGCGGAAGTGGTTGATGCAGGTTCAATTATAAAATTTAAGAGAAGATTGGATAGGTACATGGATGGGAGTGGCCGGGGTGCACGTAGGTGGGACTAAGCAGTGAACCAGGTCGATATCGACTAGATGGGCTGAAGGGCCTGCTTCTGTGCTCGAGTGCTCTGACTCTATCCTTGAGTGTCAGAGGATCATAAAGGAGGTAACATGTCTTTCGACGTGGAAGACGTTAGTGAGGTCCTTAGAGAGTTCGTTGCATCATTATTTTCCAAGGAGAAATTTGTAGAGATTGGGGAGATAGATGTGGAGCATGCTAATATGCTGGGGCATTTCGAAGTAAAGGAGGAGTGTGTTGTGTCTCTCAAAGAGCATTAAGATGGAATAGTCCCTAGGACCAGATGGGATGTACCCTAGGTTATTGAGAGAGAAATGTGATGAAATTACCCGGACATTGACCAAGATCTTCGTGTCCTCTCCGGCCACAGGCGATGTCCCGAAGGACTGGCGACTAGCTAATGTTGCCCTGTCACTCTGGTTTCCACCCACCTGCAACCTAATTTTAAATCCCCGAACAGCACGAGCAAACCTTCCCACACGGATATTGGTATACCTCCAGTTCAAGTGCAAACAGTCCTGTTTGTGCAGGTTCCACCTTCTCTGGAAGAGAATCCAATAATCCAAAACAGTCGTCACACCCTGCACCATCTCCTTAGACAAGTGTGAAACTTCACTATCTTCCTATTTCTTGCTTCGCTGGCACGTGGCATGGGTATCAATCCTGAGATCACCACCTTGGATATGCTTTCTGAGCACCTAACTGCCTGAACTCACTTTGCAAGACCTCGTCACCTTCCTGCCTATGTCATGGGTACCGATATGGACCACGGCTTCTGGATGTTCATCCTCCCGCTTTAGAATGTTGAGGACTCAACCGAGACGTCTACTACACTGGCACCTGGGAAGGCAACATACCATCTGGGAGTCTCGTTCTCGTCCACACAATCTCCGATCTGTTCCTATAACCAATGAATCCGCTATCACTATCGCACTCCTCTTTCCCCCTTCCCTTCTGAGTCACAGATATGGCTGCTGTGGCTTTACCCTCGGAGGTCATCCCCCGGACAGTATCTGAAGCAGAATAGTTGGTTCTGAGGGGAAGGGCCATAGGGGTACTCTGCACTGACTGCCTATCACCTTTCACTCTACTGACAGTCAACCAGCTACCTGCAACCTAGGTGTGACTGCCTCCATGCAATTCCTGTCTATATACCCCTCAGCCTTTCAAATGATCCTGTTTATAAAGCTCCATCTCCAGTTCCCTAACACGGCCTGTCAGGAGTTGCAGCCGGATGCACTTCTCTCTTAAGTTTAAGAATGCACCCTGGGGGCAACTTTTTCACACAAGGGTGATCCATATGGAACAAGCTGCCAGGGGAAGTGGTAATGGTGGGCACAATTCCAATATTCAAAAGAACTTTGGACAGTTACATGGAAAGAAAAGGGTTAGAAGGATATGGATTAAATGCAGGTCAGTGGTATTAGCTCAGCAAGGCAACTTCGTCAGCCTGGACAAGTTGGGCTGAAGAGCCTGTTTCCATGCTGCGTTGCTCTATGACTATTCCATTTGCAGACGGGTCTGTCAAAAGATTTGCAGACGGGTCTGTCATAAGAGGGCATAGGTCTAAGGCAAGGGGTAGGAGATTTAGAGGGTACAAAAGGAAGAATAAACAGGTCTTTTTCCAAGTGGAAAGCAGTGACAAATAGGTTAGCAGAGGATACAGTGCTGGGACACCAACTTTTCGCAACATATCGTCATAATTTAAATGAATGTTTAAATGCAATACCTCCACATTTGTACATGACACAAAACTGGATGGGAGTTTGAGCTGTGAATATGTTGCAGAGTTTCTCCAGTGTGATTTACACACACTGAGAGGGTGGGTAAATGCATGGCTGATGCAGTATAACGTAGGTAAATGTGGGGTTACCGACTTTGGTGGCAAAACGCAAAGGCAGAATATTATATGAACAGTGAGAGATTGGGAAAGGTATAGCGGCAGCAAGGTCTGGGTGCGCCAGTCACTGGAAGATGCAACAGGCAGTTCAGAAGGCAACTTGTGTGTTGGGCTTCAAAACTGAGTTGAACACAGGATCCGGGATGCCTTGTTGCAAATATAAGGGCTGTGGTGAGACATTAAGTACTGTGTGAAGTTTTGGTCTCCTGATCTGAGACAGGATGCACTTGCTATGGAGGGAGCGCAGCGAAGGTTCACCAGGTTGATCCAGGTCTGATGTATGAAGAGTGATTGAGAAAGCTGGGCGTTTATTCACTAAAGTTTAGAACGCTGAGAGTGAATCTCATTGAAACTTATAAAACCCTGACCGGACCAGACATATTAGATGCAGGAAGGATCTTCCCGATAGTGAGGAAGTCCAGAACCGGAAGTCACTACCTAAGGATAAGGGGTGGGTCACTGAGGATTGAGCTGAGTAGAAATCTCTTAGCCCAGAGGGTGGTGAGCCTGTGGAATTGTACGAAAGCAGCTGAAGGTCAAATCAGTAAATATATTAAACCACACCATCAGGTTCAGGAACAGCTACTTTCCTTCAACCATCAGCCTCTTGAACCAAGCTGCACAACCCTCACCCTACCTCAGCAACGGACACTGTGGGCAAGCTTTTACATTCCCATGGACTTGTCTCTGATTGTGTACTTTTTGCACTAATGTCTTTCTCCTCACAGTCTTTTTTATTCTTCACTGTCTTGTACAATTTCTGTTCGATGTGTGGGCTGAATCTATGTGCCTGTGATGCTGCTGGAAGCAAGTTTTTCATTGGACCTGTACCTCACCGGACGTGCACATGACAATAAATACGACTCAGCTTGACATTCAAGCAGGAGTTAGATGTGGTGCTGGAGGCACAAGAGACTGCAGATGCTGGAATGTGAAACAAAAAAAATGAGCTGCTGGAGAAACTCAGTGTGTCAGGCAGCATCTGTGGATAGAAATTGACTGCTGACCCTTTGGGTCGAGACGCTTCAACAGGACTGAAAATAGCGGAGACAGCCGGTATAAAGAAGTGAGGGGGATGCTCCATCCAGCATGTCAAGCCTGTAAATATTTTTTTGGCTGTAATACAATGGAAACTCCTCCCATTCTTCAAAGCTCGACAGAATGCAGGACCGGTCTGCTCATTCAAATGCTGCAGATGTTGTAAATCTGAAACAAACACAGAAAATGCTGGAAACACTCAGCTTTTCAGGCAGCAACTGTGCAGAGGGATCATAGTTAACTTGCCAGTTTGAAGATCCTTTGAACTGGAAAAGAGAGGAAAAATAAGTTGCAGAGAAGGTGGGCGGTGTGATGTACGGGACAAAGGGAATATCTCTGATAGGCTGTGATAAAATGGTTTGATGTTCACATCACAGTCAAACTTATTGTCAAATGTACCAGTACCTCTGTGCACAGGTGCAATGAGATACTTTCTTGCAGCAGCATCAGGCACATCGCATCGAAAAAGCAGCATTCGCAAGAAAAACATAAATTAAACATAAATTATACACACATTTTAAAAGAAAGTACACAATTAGAATAAAAAAAGAATTCCATTTCATTTCAAAGATATTATGTGGAGGCAACAGATGGTTGTGTTATTCAGACGGACCCTGCTCCTTCCTTTTGGTGGATCTGCTAACAGCTCTCTTCCTTATGACTAGACCTCCGTAATGTCCAGTAAAACAGTCCCCTTGGCACTGATAATTAATTTAATCCTTTGCAAGTGGGCGGCATAGTCGGACAACAGGTAGTTCTGCTGCCTCACGCTCCAAAGACCCAGGTTCGATCTCTGACATACGGTGTTGTCTGTGTGGAGTTTGCACGTTCTCCCTGTGACTGTGTGCACAACATCCCAAAGAAGTTCAGGTTGGAAGGTTAATTGGCTGCTGTAAATTGCCCGCAGTGTGTAGATGAGCAGAATAATATGGGGTAAGATGAAGGGAATGTGGGGAGAATAAAATAGGGATGAGTGCTAATGAGTTCCTGATGGTTGACATGGAGTAAGTAGGTCGAAGGGCCAGTTTCCGTGCTGTGTAATTCCATGACTAAATGACTGAGCAGGCGAGATGGTAGAGAACAAGATGAACATAAAACAGGAAGAGGCAAGGCGCCATCGCAATGCAGCGAGTCTCCAAGACTGAAGACAGAGGGTTGTGAGTGTATGGAACAGGCTGCCAGAGGGAGTCGGAGAGGTGGTAATCATTACAAAATTTAGGAGAAATTTGGACAGCTACATGGATAGGAAAGGTTGAGAGGCATATGGGCAAAATGTAGGCAAATGAGACTGGCTCAGATGGGCAACATGGTAATCAGTTATGAGTTGGGCCGAAGGATCTGCATCCATGCTTTGTAACTCTATGAATCTAGGACTGAGCAGGTGAGATGATAGAGAACAAGATGAGGGTGGTTTGCAACATAAACTGTTCCTAAAAAATAAGAATAGTTAATTTAAGGAACTTATTAATGAGAGTCAGTTGATATTTCAGCCCCGCTTCATCTCGTCTCTGATATTACTCTGTGCCCATGCATAAATAAATGGGTTCAACCAGGAACACAAGAACTGAAGCGCGTACCCGCTTTCTTCCAGAGGGAAAACTGAGTCACTGAAATTTAAACCTGAAAAGTAAATGACGTGGGCAATGCGAATGTAGAGGAAAGTTATCAGCACCAGTAGCCACAAGAGGATGAAGATACCCAAGATACTGAGGAGCAGTATCTCCTGCGCCTGTCCATGTCCGGGTTGCTCCCTCTCTCACTGCTTCCGCAGTCCTGGAGTCTCCTGCGGATTCTAATGGCCATTAAAATGTGCCTGATGGTTAGGAAATTGACTATCAAAATTAGCTATATATTGATTTTGAAAACGTTCTTGAAAACATTTGACAAACTCCAAGCCATCCAGCCCTTTCACAGTGTTGGAGTCCCAGTCAATATGTGGAAAGTTAAAATCCCCTGCTATTAGAACATTCTGTTTCTTACATCGGTCTACTTTCTCTCTACAGATTTGCTCCTCCAATTCTCTCTGACTATTGGGCGGTCTAAAATACAACCCTATTTGTGTGGTCACACCTCTCCCGTTTCTCAGCTTCACCAATATCTCCTCTGTAGACGAGCCCTCCGGGATGCCCTGTCTTCACTCAGCTGTGATATTTTCCCTGACTAGTAATGCCATCATCCCCCTTTCATCCCTCCTCTTCTATCACGTCTGAAACAACGGAACTCCGGAACATTTAGCTGCCCGTCCTGCCCCTACTGCAACCAAATATCACTGGTGGTAAAAATGTCGCAATCCCACGTGCCAATCCACGTCCTCAGATCATCTGCTTTACCTACAATACTACTTGCATTAAAATAGATGCACCTAAGAACATTTTTATCACACAAAACTTTGATTTCCGTCATAACATGCAGTCCTCGCATGACTTTTAACCTCCTCCACCTCACTATCTGCTCTAACACTCTGATTCCCCTCCCCCTGAAAATCTCGTTCAAACACCCCGGATCAGTACATGAAAGAAAAACAAGATGATGTTGATGTAAAATGCTCGCTGATCTGCCTATTCGACCATTCTAACAGAGGGCTAAGACATCTTTTTGGTGAAAATACCCGAGCTGGAGGGTATTCCAGAAAGAATCCTTGTGTGTCGTTGCGCCTGCTTGAAGGTTCCTGGAAGCGTTGTTGTTCGGTGACGGTTTACTTGAGAAACAATAATCATGAACCCACACTCAGATTTTAAGGTGAAAGATGCAGACGACACCTCACAGGTTATTTACCAAAACCCAGACATGGTAAAATGACACCAGTTCTTTGTTTGTGGCTGGCCAAGCATCAGTGCTCGTACTGTTGAACAGCCAATGATCAGGAATTGGTCCCTCGGAAGTCAGGTCGACTCCAGTTGCAAGGCAGCGGCCATTGCACCATTCCCCGTGGCACAACTTCCCAAATTGCTCACTGAGACACAAGCAGCCCATTAAGTTGGCGCCTTTTCTCGAAGCACAAACAGAAAATGACGGAAACGATCAGCAGCTCGGGCCTTATGTTTAGAAGGAGGAACAGTTGCCGTTTTGGGTCCGGGACATGTCGTCAGAACGGGCGAAAAGAGAAATACAAGGTGTTATCGATGAGATAGGAGGGGACCGAGGGATATTTGGGACAAAGAAGTCCAAATTGCTGCTGTTATCAGCACATTAAACTTAAAGTGATGTGCATGAAGAGACTGGGAAATGCCAGGCGATAGGGATAAAATTTAAAAAGCGAGCCAACATGATGACAGTTAGAAATGGGCAGATCGGAAACAGAGAAAACATCAGCGTGAGCTCCCCAAAGCCACCAGTTTCCTGCACCAACCTCATATTCCTTGATTACCTCAATATCTGAAACCATCTCCCTCTGTCAAGAAAGAACTGACCTTATTCTGACTTTTACCTTCGTCAGGTCAGCATTGTTGTAACTCCGATTGCTGAAGCCTTACATTTCACTCAATATTTATCGAAAGCCACACGAATACACAGCACTCGTTCCTGCATCCATTTCCAGCACTTCCGTCGCCTCCCAACAGTGATCGACGAATCAGATTGCAGGGGAGTCATCAGGGGAAAAGGTCTGGTCTCAAATCCAAAATCCACAGCTCCGCAACTGCCTCCTGAACAGCACTGTTGGAAAATCATGACCACACTGGCTCCAGCGGTTCTGTGCGCAGATCCAGCGCCACCTTCTGGATACCGTCAGTAAATGCCGAAGTTCTGACGACTCACAATCTTCAAGATTGACTCAAAATGTAATGAAACACCCTCAACTGCAATTTTCAATGTTGTATTTTTGCAAATAAACATTCCAACAACTGATATAATATTTCAAGATATCCTATTTTGAGCTCATAAGCATCACTCCATAAGAGAAAGGCAACGGTACTATTTCAAATGTGAGAATATTTGATGATCAATCCGTCCAACATCAAACAAGCAATGTGAGTTTCACCATCTGTCTGCAACTCAGTTCTGAAACATATGCCCCAACATATTCTGATGGGGAAAAGCCATGGCAGGAAGAAATGTTACCTCAAATTGCAATCCACTTTCAATCACCAGCGACCTCTGTCCAGAGTCAGAGCGTTTGATGATATATTTTTAGAGACGGGGCCAAATACAGCAGGAATGAAGAACTCTTTTAACTGTATTGGGACAGGCACTTGTTTCTGCAATATATTAACGTTCAAACATCACATTATGATTGTAAATTGGTGATAGTCACTGTGGTTAAATTCAGACGGAGCAACATGATGTCTGGTGCCCTTGCCTTGAACACCGCAAAATATTCTAATTACGAATTGGATTAGAGTAACGCGATGCACAGGAAGCAACTCATTGGTCTAGGGTATGATTCTCGCTTCGGGTTTGAAATTCCGAACGTGCGAGAGTTCCCGGATTCAAATCCCGGACGAGCCCTCCATTTGAAATATCACCTTACCATTTTGGACCTGGTGATGAAGAAGGAGTTTGGCACACTTGCGTTCAGCAATGACAGTATCGACAGCAGAGATGTGATGTCATGTTACAGCTGCCCCAGATGTTGGTGAGACGGCACTTGCTGTTTGGTTCCTCTTTTTCCTCCACCTTTCGTCTGTGATTTTTTTCCATTTTTTCATCCAGATTTAACACAGCCATAAGCAAATATATTTAATTTTCTTCTCCATAGAACACAACACAGTACATCAGAGGGACAGGCTCTTCGTCCCATCATGTTGTGCGGAACGAAGTAAGCAGACGACTCCTGATCTGCCATGCTACACATGATCCATATCGCTCAATTCTCTGCCCATTCATGTGTTCTGTGAGAGCATATTTAATCCATCGATCGTACCTGCCTCCACCACCACTCCTGAGACCGATTTCTTGGGCCCAACACTCTCTGTCCAAAATACCCAGCACATCTCCTTGAGCACCATGCCTGAAGTTAAAGGCAGCAATCCAACATCAGATGTTTTATTTCTGGTAAAAATACCAGCAGTCAGCTCTATCAATGCTTCTCATAATTTTATCAACTTCTATTAGGTCTCCCTTTACCTTCCACTGCTCAAGAGAGAAGACACCCAGTTTATCATACTTCTCCTAGACAGCTCATGTCCTCGACTCCAGGCAGCATCCCGTTTTAACTCTTCTCTGTCCTGTGCATAACCTACACATCTTTCCTATAATAGGATGACAGAATTGAATGCAATACTCCAGATGCCTTCAAACCAGAGTTTTATAAATCTGCAACATAACTTCCTAACTATCGAATTGAATGCCACAACTGATAAATTAAAGCATGCCTTAACTCCTTCTTTACCGCCCTATCGACTTGTGCAACCAATTTCATGGAGCAATACGTTTGGACCCCAATATACCTTTGTAGAAGCTTCCCCTGAGGTTTGTCCGCTTGAATTATTGTTCAATAGTCCGGAACCTCCATCCATCCTCACCGAATATCAATCGCGGTTCTTCGGTTCATTTGATTTTCTGTCTCTTTTCGTCATTTGACTGATAAATGTTGTTTCAGAACGCCAGTCTCAGAGCAAAATGGGAGGGAATTCCTCCAAGCAGAGATCTTACCTGAAGTTTGCAGTGAAAAGGAAAAACACTGTCATCTTCTGAACTTTATTTTGAGCATGCGGAATTTGCAAGAAATCCCGAACTCTGACGTCAGCGTGCCGGTTTCTCACGGTGACGTCACGCTGAATACTGCTCATGGGCTGTTTTGCCCTGATATCTGCTGGTTCTGGAGATCGTATTCAACGCGGAACCCTCGGCAGGAGGGAGAAACGCAAGGGTATCTCGCTGACCAGGCAGGATAAATAATGCTGGGTGCTTCATCAGAAATTCCTGCCGTTCAATTGCTTGTAAAATGTTACTGACGGAACATGTTGCTGCAACGTGATGAGAAATGTAGTACTGGTTTTGTCGCTTCTTCAGAGCAAGAACGAACGAGAGCATACTAGAGTTTGTCTTTGATAAATTGAGATTTGCTGCACAGTATCTTTATCAATATAGACCAAGGCAGGTGATTCAGTGCTGTACAGCGCAATGGACTGGGTGTTGGACCAACTCATGCGGAATCAAGTAATTGAGAGGATGTGTGTTCGAGTCCCAACAGAGTCGGTATTCACTATAGCGATATAGAAGGTCAGAATTCGAGTGTCTGATGCCGTCGCCTTATGGGGGAGAATTGAGAAATCCAGGCCATGATTTGACATAATCGAATCGTTTACATACACAGAAACGAGGTGATTTTTTTCTGTTAGAGCGGCCCAGTCTGTGGGACTGTTCCGGGTAAATTCGGCGGGCCCTGAGTCTCTCATTTTTTTAGAAGTGGGGAGGAGTTAGGGGCTCTAATTAATTCTTGACCAGAAAGGAGCGGATTCGTTCAGCGAGTTGGTTGGAATTCAGAGTTGGCAGAAAGCCTGATCACACGTTCCTCCCATTGAATGACAGAGCTGGGTGGACTTCTATTTGACTCAACTGTACGGATGTTTGCTCGTGGGTATAGTTTTATAACGTGAAAGCAGCAAGTATAAGACAGGGCTCGTGAGGAATATAGAGTAACAAGGAAGGAACAAGAAAGGGCTGAGAGAGCAAGATGGGGACATGAAAAGGCTTTGGCGAGTAGGGTAAAGCAGAAGCCCAAGGTTTTTTTCTCGTACGTGAAGAGCAGAAGGATGACGAGCGTAAAGGTGTACGATGCAGAGAGACCTAGGTAGTTTAGTAGAATGGGCAAGGAAATGGCAGATGAGAATCAATGTTGAGAAATGTGACGTTGCACACTTCGGAAAAATAAATAAACTGGCAAATTATTATCTGGAATGGGATAAAATTCAAAGTATAGAAGTACAAAGGGTCTTGGGGGTACTCGTACAGTATACCCTTGAGGTAAACCACCAGGTTGGATCAGTAGTGAGGAAAGCTAATGCCATGTTGGCATTAATTTCGAGAGTTGCAGTGTATAAAAGTAGGGAAGTGTCGATGAGGCTCCGCGGGGCACTCGTGAGGAATACTGTGTGCAGTTTTGGGCCTCATATCATAGGAAGGATATGCTGATGTTGGAGAGGGTTCAGAGGAGAATCTCGAGGATGATTCCTGGAATGAAAGGGCTTGCGTATGATGAGCGTTTGTCTGCTCTTGGACTGTACTCACTGGAGTACAGAACAATGAGAGGGGACCTCATAGAAACAATTCGAATGAAGAAAGGACGACTGTACAGAGTAGAGGTGGCCAAGCTGTTTCCCTTTCTGGGTGAGTGCAGGACCAGAAGGCAAAATTAGAGTGTACAGGTTTAAAGCAGAGTTGAGGCGAAATTTCTTCAGCCAGAGGGTAGTGAATTTATGGACTTCTTTGCCACGTAAAGCAGTGGAAGTCCGAACATTGGAGGTGTTTAAGGAGGAGATAGATAGGTATTTCATTAGTCAAGGTATCAAGGGATATGGGAATAATGCCGGAAATGAGGGATAGGAAGGAATAGTGTTTATTTTTTCCTTTTTCTTTTCTTTTTTCCTCTTTTTTTTTCTTTTTTGTATCTTTCTTCTTTTTTTCTTTTTTACTTTTTTTTTTCTTTTTTCTTTTTCTTTAGCTCATGGAGTAGACTCGATAGGCCGAACTGGCTACTTCTGCACACTTGTCATGTGATCTTGTGATCTGAGACAAAGGTAGGAAGATGTTCCTGGAAGCTGTGGAAGAGGATGAGGTTCTCAATGAATAAATCTCTTCTGTATTCGCCAAGGAGGGGGGCCTTGATAACGCTGAGGACAGTGCTGGTGAGGTTAATTTTCTAGAGCATGTAGATATCAAGAGAGAGGATGTGTTGGAGCTGCCAAAAATATTGAGACAGATAAGTTCCTGGGGCCTGACGGAATATTCCCCAGGCTGCTTCTGGAGGCGAGGGAGGAGATTGCTGAAACGTTGGCAAGGATCTTTGAGTCCTCGTTGTCCACGGGAATGGTACGGGAGGATTACAGGGTGGCAAATGGTATCCCCTTATTCAAAAACGGTAGTCTTGATAGTCCAGGGAATTACAGACCAGTGAGCTCTACGTCTGTGGCAGGCAAGCTGTTCGAAAGGATTCTAAGGGATAGGATCTATGTGAATTCAGAGAATCATAGACTGATTAGGGACAGCCAGATTGGTTTTGTGAACGGAAGATCTTGCCTGACAAGACTGATAGTGTTCTTTGAAGAGGTGACCAGGAAGATGGATGAGAATAGTGCAGTAGACGTGCTCTACATGGATTTGAGTAAGACGTTTGACAAGGTTACAGAAGGTCAGCTTCTTCAGAAGGTCGAAGGGCAAGGGATCCAGCGAGGCTTGGCCGTGTGGATTCAGAATTGGCTTGTCTGTAGAAAGCAGAGTGTTGCGGTGGAAGTAGTGCATTCAGATTGGAGGGATGTGATTGGTGGTGTCCCACAAGGTTCGGTTCTGGGACCTCTACTTTTCATGTATTTATTAATGACTTGGATGATGGGTTGGAAGGGTGGGTTCGCGAGTTTGCAGACGAGACAACGGTCGCTGGTGTTGTGGATAGTGCAGAGGGCTGTCGAAGCTTACAGAGGGATATTGATAGGATTGTAGAGCTTGGCTGAGAAGTGGCAGATGGAGTTAAATCCGGACAAGTGTGAGGTTATACGCTTTGTAAGGACGATCTCCAAGGCGGTGAAAAAGGTTCCTGGTAGGAATCTGGGTTGTGTGGAAAAGCAGAAGGATCTGGGGGTTCCTATCCACAGATCAGTGAAAGTTGCCTCACAGGTGGATTAGGTCAGTTAAGAATGCTTATGGGATGTTAGCTTTCATAAGTCGTGGGATCGAGTTTAAGAGCCGTCAGGTAATGATGCAGCTCTACAAAACTCTGGTTGAACCACGCTTACAATACTGTGTCCAGTTCTGGTCGCCTCATTGTAGGAACGATGCGGAATAGTTGGAGAGGGTGCAGATGGTAGTTACCAGGATACTGCCTGGATTGGAGAGTATGGATAAAAATGTGAGACTACGGGAGCTGGATCTTTACTCATTGTAGACAAGGAGGATAAGGGGAAACATGATCGAGGTATACAAAATATAAGAGGAATAGATAGAGTGGGCAGCCAGCACCTCTTTCCCAGGGCATCAATGCTCAATACAAGAGCGAATGGCTTTAAGGTAATAGGTGCGAAGTTGAAGGGAGTTATCAGAGGGAAGTCTTTCACCCAGAGGGTGTTTGGTGCATGGAATCTGTTGCCTGGGGTGCTGGTGGAGGCTGATACGTTGGTCAAGTTCAAGAGCTTGTTAGAGAAGCATATGGAGGTATTTAAAATAGGGGATATGTGGGAGGAAGGGGTTAGATCATCTTAGGCGTGAGTTAAAGGTTGGAACAATATGTGGGCCAAAGGGCCTGTATTGTGAGCCCTTTGCATTCTGTTAATTGTAACTCAACCATGTTCTGAAGAACCAGCTGCAATTTCGTTACCTCCACTTTTTTTACTCCGAAATGTGTCGCCTCAACATATGCGATTGCACAGTTTATCAATCACCCAATCCCCGCATCCACGGTGTGTGGACATGGTAATCGTATTTACTTCTTCAAATTAAATCCCTCGATTCAGAGAGCAATAGACATAAACATGCTGACAGGACAGTTTATGGTGTGGTACATCTTTTGCTGATTGCAGAGAAGGCAACGGTTGGTCAACATTATTGAATCATAAAGATTTGAGATAAACTCGGTTGCCGCCAAGATTGTACATATTGGTTTGCACACTTCAGAACGGTTGTTGATTCTCCAGTGAGGGTTGAGACAGCAAGGTCCAGAATCGTTGCCAATGGGCGGGATTGCGTTCGCAAGGGAAGTGTGAGGAGCCAGACATCGTTGGCCACTTTCGTATCAACGGCAGAAGTAGAGGAAGGAATGAGGTCCTTAATAGTGAACATGTGGAGATTGGCAGAAGGTTACATGAGCGGGAAATTCTGGTCTGTAATCTCTGGATTACCACACACTGGTGAAGATAGGAACAGAGAAACAAGGAACTGCAGATGATGGAATCTAGATTAGAAAAAGAAACAAGATGCTGGAGGAACTCAGCAGGTAAGACAGCATCCGTGGAGAACCGTCCTGAGAAATGGCCCTGACCCGAATCACTGAACGTCTGTTTTTCTCCTCGGATACTGCCTGGCCTGCTGAGTTCCTCCAGCATCTGTTGAAGGTAGGACCATGAGGATAGGCAGATGCATTAATGGCAGATGTGCTCGTGCAAGAGAGAACGGTTCAGATGCTTGTACCATTGGGATGTATTGTGGAGCAGAGGTGACAGGCAGAGTGGAAGCTCGGGCCAACTAATCTGCACTTATTTTAATACAACAACCTAGACGGTAAGGCAGATGAGCTCAGGGCATGGATTGCACACGGGACTGGGATATTGTCGCCATAACGACAAGGCGGTTGAGGGAGGGGCAGCGCTGGCAGTTCTTTGTTCCAGGGTAAGGATGCTCTACGCACAGTAGACGAGGAGTTAAGAGAAGAAGGGAGGTTGATTTTCTGATGACGATGAAGATCACAGCTGTATTTAGAGACGATATACTTGGGAGATAGTCCAGTGCGTCTGTGTGGCTGATTAAAACTTCCCTCATATTGACTGGGATTGCCATGGTACAAACCATTTGAATGGGGTGAAATTTATTAAAAGTGCCCAGGAGTGTGTGATCAAACAACATGTGCGGTGGGGCAACAGGCGACAACCTGCTGGGAAATGAAGCTGAATAAGTGACTGAAGAGTCAGTGGGAGAGCGCTTGGCGACTGTGAACATCGTTCTATTCGGTTTCAAATGGTTGTGGAAAAAGATCGGACGGGCCAACAAATTGAAATCCTACTTTGCAAAGGTTGATTAGTAGATCTTGTCAGCAAGTAAAGGGACGTCTGGTGATTGCTCAGCTACAAAATGTGAGGTAGGGACCGAAGGAATTAGGGAAAATGAAGAGTGATGTACAGAAACACATCCATATTACAACACAGCAGCTACCGGCAGCCTCAAGGCACATGAAGGTAGATACATCTCCGAGCCTGACCAAGTGTAATCTGCGACATTCTGGTGGCTGAGGCAGTAGTTGCCGCGGTCCGGGCAGAAATATTTGTATTGTATTTAGCCACGGATGAGGCACCCGATGACTGAGGTTGGGTAGTGTTGTTCCTTCATTCAAGAGGGGCTGGAAGTACAAGAAAGGGAACGACAGGCCAGTGAGTCTGACATCTGTGGTGGGAGAGTTACTGAACGGATTCTGAGAGACAGGATCAACCAGCATTTGGAAAAGAAGAACGGATGATGGACAGTCAGCACGGCTTTGTGAGGGGCAATTCGTGTCTCATAAATCTGAGTTTTTTGAAGAGGTATCAGAGACTATTGACAAGAGCAGAGAGGTATACGTCATCTTCATCGACATTATGCCGGCCTTTGACAGAAACCGGATGGAGGCCTGATGTGGAAGGTTGGATCACATGAATGCCAGGGTGAGCTGGCCAAACGGATGCAAAAATAATTTGGTAGTGAGGGGTTGTTGAAATATAGAGTCTCCTATCACTACAGTTCTCCTTGACTCCACCCTCCCGCGATGTCCATGAGAACCAGCCGATGTGCTACAGACGAAGTTTCTACAGCTCTTCTCTGTGAAGCCATCGCCCCTACTGTATCCACAAATATCTCGGTGTTAATGCAGGAAATGACCACAACTGTATCCTACATGCTCTGCCTGCCCACTCTACATTTCCTGGCGGTCAGTCTATCACCTGCTGCCTGCACATTACTTGTGAACCCCTCTCGAAAGCTCTTGGCTATGATGCATCGCGGATGATCCTGAGTGAGTCAGACTGCCGTTGCCGCCGTCAACGCGGTCAATCAGGAGCTGCAGTCAGCACCGACTGGATGAGGGACTCTGTTCTCCAACATCCTGCAGGAGGAGCACACGACTACCTTAAATGATACGTCAGAACGATCAAGACAACAGAGGGAAGTCGACGTTTCTCCTTGCCTTACCTTACCACAGCTCAGAATCTCGACGAAACCACTTGAGACAAAGCCTCAGTATTTGCTTGTGACTTTCCGAAGTGTAACAGTTCACACATCCGGATTTAACTCCATCTGCCGCTTTATTTCACCACATTTTCCAGTGGGATAGATCCCGCAGTATCATTTGACCTCCTTCCTCACTTCCCACGTCACTTCGGTTTTCTGTCGTCTGCAAAGGTACGCATCAGACCACCTGTATTTCCGTACAGATACGCTGTACATATACAACGAACGCCCCAGATGGGATTCTTGCGGAACACCATTAGTCACAGAGCCCCCGCATCCCTTCAGTGAAAAACCGCTCCTCCACTGCTCTCTGTCTTCTAAGGATGAACAATATTAAATCCAATTTGCCAAGTCACCGACAACCCCATGTGCCTCCAGCTTTTGGATTAGCCCACCAATAGGACCTTGACGAATGCTTTACTGATGTCGATATATACATCGCCCACAGACCTACCCTCATCGACCGTCCATTTCACACCCTCAATCACACCGAGTCACCGCTGTAATCCATGTGCTCCCCCGCAGAAGGCCACGTAATCTGTCCTGAGTAAGTCTATAACTTCCCAGAGGTTTGTAGACCCTATCCCGAAGAATTTTTTTCCAATATTTTCCCTACCCCTAATGTTAGGCTTGCCGGCCTATTCTGGGACGTCTAAAGTACAGACAATGATCTCTGCTAAGGCCTCAACACAGCCCTCGTTTGCCCCTATGAATAACCATTCGATCATGGGTATTTATCCACCTTGATATCCGATCACAGAGCGTCAGTTGCCGGGGAACACAACATCTACACTCCAGGCCTATCAGAATCTGGGCAATTGCATACCAGAGATCTACATGCCTTCACATCTGTATGCAGCTACGGCCATCCTTAGCAACAGAGAATAAATGTGGAACGCATTTGACCGGCGTGTTCAAGAACGATAACTATTGCGGAAGCCAGTAGTCAGGAGACGCGCCACAGAAAATATCGCAGGTCACATTTCTGTCCGGAGGATACTCCACAGAAAGAACCACGTTCACATGAAAATCTATGTACTCGCAACTGGCAACGCCAGCGTTGATAGACACGTCCCAGACGCCTTCCATTAAAACTACCGTTATCGTGGTTAAGGCAGAGACATCTGTCGCTGAGACCAGCAGATCTCTCCGTTGACACGCGGCTGTAACTACAGTTCGCAGACACGAGTGAATGCGTGACGACCAAACAAAATTACCAATGTTCCAAATCAAATGATCCCAGGGTGGCTGCCGATGGCGAAATTGATGGCGGCAAACAGAAAGGTGAAGTCAGTAGTTCTCAATCTTTTATTGTACTAACGCAAACCCGTGCATATTTGCAACTTCCTTCTTTGCAGAGACAAAACACACTCCATTCACACCGACGCAGCGTTTTTCCAATCACTTGCCGTGAACAAAAACACGACATTGTAATTTCATGTCAATCTGAGTGGTGCCTCAAGAAGGCGGCATCCATCATTAAGTACCCTTTCAATTCGGGACACGCCTTCTCCACTTTTCTACCATTTAGGATAATAACAACACTCAGTAATTCAGGAACAGCTTCCTCCCCTCCGCCATCATATTTCTGAACGGTCCATGAAACTGTGAACGTTACCTCGTTCTTCCTCTTTTGAACCATTTATTTATTTTCTGCAAATGTAATTAATTGTTATGTCTTTCACTGTACTGCTGCCAAAAAGCGACAAATTTCACAACATACGTCAGTGATAATAAACCTGATTCTGAAAACACGGTTTTCAAATACAAGTGTGTGCAGGCTGATGAATGAGCTCCGTTACAACCCGGACCTTCAGAAGCTAACTAAGGCTAAACCGTCCATCTTGTTCAACTATTCAACATCTGGCAGGAGTTACCAGATGTTGCCATTTCATGTGTCTGAAAGAGACTGGGAAATCACTTGTGCCAGCTGCACAGGGAGATGAAAAGCTGATGAATATAATGCCCTGAAGAACCTGCATTATTTTCTTTCCTCGACAAATTTAGATAATATTTCCCGCAGATATTCCATCCCATTCTTCAGTTCCTGTCTGAACTTAGATTCAGTCACTGCATAAATAAAGTGTTTGTGCAGCAGCCCAAAAGCATGAGCATGTAGCTCGTTTCATCCGCGATAAAAATCGGGTCATAAAACTAGTATAAAATTAGCTCTTAGTAATTTGAAACCAGAGGAAAAATACAAACTACGTCATCCAAAGCAGTATGAAATTGCCGGATATCGCAAAGAGTAAGCTGATGGACTTCCTTCTGTTTTCCATCTCGGCATCATTGCGATTGGCATCATTCTTGCTGCCTCTTAGATTCCTGCGGACTCTACTCGGGGATAAAATGTGTCCCACGGTCAGAGCATTGAGCAGAGAGATCCAGATCATTGCGAAAAGTGGAGTCAAACAGCGCTGAATCCAGGTGAATGCTTTCCATGCGGGTTCAGTGTGGCAATCTAACTTTGCAGAGCAGCCCCATTGTACCTTGTTTTCAATGAAGAAGGGTCAAATACAAAGTACCACGGGATACTTTTACAAAAGAACAGTGGACATGCAGTAGCTACCACCCTGGCTGCAGTTTTTGCCGTGCAATATCTGGTCCGCAACTTGTGACAACAAATCATCACATATCGATCAAATGACAAAGACAGTGTCAACCACACGGAAATGTCCGTGGCTGCATGATTGAGGGCCCTATGGACTGAACACACTTGAGTAATGTAAAGAAATCTTGTAATAACATATAAACCATTAATACGGAACAGTATCACGTCAATGACCACGACCAACAGCTCGGCCGCTGCCATGGCCACGAGGTAGCGAGAGAGACACTTGGAGAGATCACACTTTTCACGGGACAGGATCACAATCGCCAGCACGTTCGCTGTGATAGGGGAAGAATCAGAAACAAATATTCACCAGTCAGCATACATTTCTGAAGCCAGTGACGCGGTGCCCGATCCACGCCTTCACTCTCAGATCAGAATTGAGCATTGACGTATGCAGAGACAGGAACGGATTTTCCCCTGGAGCGTCGGAGGCTGAGAGGTGACATTACAGAGGCACAGCATATGAAGTTATGAGGGGCATGGATGAAGTGAATTGTCACAGTATTTTTCCCCAGGTTAGGGTAGCCTAAAACTAGAGTGCAAAGGTATCAGGTGAGAGGAAAAATATTCAAAGGATACCCCAGGGCCAACTTTCTCACACCCAGGGTGGAGGGTACCTGGAATGAATTGGCAGAGGAAGTGGTATAAGCCAGTACAACCACCATGCTTAAAAGATATTCAGACGTTTAAACGGTCAGGAAGGCTTCGATAGATACGGGACAGATGCAGGCAAGTGGGTAGAGATCTGGTTGGCAAATTGGTCGGCATGGACGAGTTGGATGCAAGGGACCATTTCCTTGACCTATAGGTCCATGACTCCATTACTTTACGCACAGTACAGTTTCTTACTGAAGCAAATATTTAACACCTGAACTTAATTCAAAATGCTACATTGGAAAATGAAGCATCGCAAAATTAACACATGAAGCGTTTGCTTGCGGGATTTCCTTGCTGGGTTGATCGCACCGGTGCTGAACTAGAGTTAATTGCAACTCAATAATACTCCTAGTTTTATCTCTCTATGTCACGTCACCGGTCAACTTAAGCTCAAATGCTATATTCCAAGAAAGAAGCTTGGCAGAAAACAGCGGAATTTCCAGTGTAAGTATCAGCTCGTTTTGATGATCGGATTAAGGAAAAACAGGTAGATTTGCAGCGACCTCACATCCTTCTTTTATTCCCTTTCTGGTGATTTTACAGATCTTCAGAATAATCTGCCGAGGAACTGAGCATTGGGCCTATCTGCCAAACTTCTCCAGAAATCAGACCGCTAGGGTTTCATTCTGCTGAAGTGTTGCAGCTCATTCAAGTAAACATTCAATTCGTTTAAACTACGAGCGGCCAATGTCAGTGTCTGATGGTGTGACAGTGAAGATACTCAGACATCATACAGTGGACTCCAGTGCATTGACCTAGGCTCTGTGCGTGATCGCAACATTCCAGTCTTCCAATCCTCCCTTCTCAAGTGATACTATAAAAGGACTGAGGTATGTAAAATTGGAAACCCTGCTCATGACGAAGTTTTGACAGCTTCTGGAAGGGTATATGAGTGAGCTTCACCTTGCTCATGGAGGAATGACTGGACTTAGAAATGAGGGAGATTTTAATCAGCGCGGGGAGTTTGAATTGATTTGAGGCAAAACTGATGTTCTGTCCACAAATCGTGTGTGACTGACCTGGTAGTTAGTTTTATGACATGGGAATCTATGAAAGATTGGCATTGGAAGTGGTACAGGGTATTTAGAACCAACTGTTTGATTAAAGCGCGGACACATTATTGTTTCTCCAAAGTGGGAGCAATGTATTGAATGATACAGTGACGATATTGATACCAGGTTGGACCAAGGAGACGACGTAGTGTGTCACATAAACAAGGAAATTTTCTTCCTGGAAGCGGAGGGGGAAATGACCGTTGGATGCAGCGCGACCCACAATAGGTATTTTCCACACATGTTATTATTTCGGAGGTGGGTGTGAAAAGGTTAAAAAACAACATTCCGTGGATGGCAGAGAATTACATTTGTGGTAAATCCCGAAGAAACAACAGTCACACCCCAGCAGATAGTGTAAGAATGGGCAGAGAAATTGCAGGTAAATATGAACAGAAGTGAACTGAGGAGGGAAAACTCACACGATATGAGAGAACGTTTAAATGTGTGTATGTGCCGACGCAGCTGGGCCCACACGTTGGGGTAACACATTGGTTCCTGTATCTAGATAAATCGAGAGGGACGAAGCAAAGCATGAGTGGTCGGTGGATTGAGAAATGGCTGCGTAGTGCAGAGGAGACTGCAGTGATGACAAGACGAGTATCAAGTCAAAGTGGACAACTGCGCCCAATGCGTTGACAACGCATTCAATACTTTCGGCAGCAGCTGAATAACTCGCTGACAAATATTGACCGGCTGCTTTCGTGAATGGGAGATTTCAGCTGAAGGTTAGTCTGTAATAAATTGGGCTGTCGGAACTTCTAATAAAGTGATCAAGACTATTTTGATAGTGAGTAACTTCGTCAGTTTAAGTTTGGACAGGTGAAGGGAGTGAAATTGTCCTGATTGGCGGATGGCTGAGGCAGGAGGTATCGCTTCATGCTGGCACCGTAACGGAAACTGACGTAGAGCCACACAGCACAGAAACATTGACGTTGGTGAAAGTCTGCACCCACCCATTGCATCCCCATCCTGCACTTATTCAGTGTTGTTGTCCCCTCGACATTGAGTCGCGTTCGGGAGAGCGCCATCTGCTCCAATAAAAATTCAATGACTCAAAGAACGTTAGGAGTGTTTAACGTTCTGAAAAGACAGGAGAAAGATAAATAACAGGATGCAACAGATACAGCTGTTGCCAACATTGAAAGGACTGAGCAGAAGGCTGTGGATTTGAGAGCGATAGAAATCTGATCAGGTAGGGAGAGGGGATCTCTCCGTTCGCAGTGATGGCCGAAATTGATAAGAGCTAAACAGTTTGAGATACCTTTGTTGGAAGAGGATGTGAGGAGTCACTGGGGAAAGGCCGGCGAATGATACCTTCGTCGTATCTTTCTCGTTACTATCATCGGGGAGGAGGGACAGGAGTCTGAAGAACAAACTCAACGGTTCAGATGTTACTTGTTCCCTTCCATCCTCAGATATCTGAAGGGTCCATGAACCTTTGAACAACACCTCATTATTTATTTTTTGTACTTTTTTTGGCTTGTAATTTGTAGTAATTTTATATCTTCGCACCAATGCATCACATTTCAAATCACGTTAGACGATGACAATGAAACTGATAATGAAACACACGGTGAAGGCCAAAATGGAGAAGAGTGGTTCCAATTAGATTCTTTTAGATCTAAGCAGTTTGAGAGACTCGCGTAGGAAAAGGAGGTGAGGAGTCACTGGAACAGGCCGGTGAATTACTCCATCGAACCACCATTGCTGTAACTTTCTCGTTCCCGCCATCGGAAAAGGGTGCTGGAGCCTGAAGAAAAATCTCAAGGTTTCAGATGCAGTTTGTTCACTGTTAGCCTCAGATTCCTGAAGGATCCGTGGAACCTCAAACGCCATCTCATTATTCCTTTCTTTCACGCTATCTTTTTTTCATTTTGTAATTTATGGTAATTGTATATCTTTGCACTGGAATGCTGCCGCAAAGCATCAAATTACACATCAGGTTACAGAGTTATAATTAACCTGATTCTTCTTATTATTTCATTGAGATATTTCTTCCAGGTTGACGAAAACGATTGATATTACAGTGGTTTTCAAGGCCCTTTGGTTCAACGGGACACCGATGTCCGGTATCAGGCTGCAAACCTGTGGTAATATACTTACCGTCTTTTTTCTGAATTCAAGCTAGAAACTTCTGCATTTACTGGATGCCGCGAGCAGAAAAGGCTGGACGAAGCCACGTCAGAGAGTGAAATTGATTTCAGGGCCACTGATAGTGTCAGGGCAGCTTCACAGGGAGACTGCGCCTTCCTTCCAACACACGCTCGGTGCAATGGATTCGGTGCAGCAGCGGTGGGCGGCAGAAAGGGATGTTGCAGCAGTTAGTTGCCTTACACTCGTTTGCAAGGTGGAATGCGAAAAGGAATGTTAATCTTTAATCTGAAGTAATCAAGTTCGGAATCGGTGTTTCTGCAGGAAGCAGAAATCCGCCATTGGCAGCGTTTGGGAGGACCAGGAGTATTGTCCTGCGCGTCAGTGTAAAACACTGAAATGACACTGCAGTCGCCCTCCTGACGGCTCAGGACCGTAGGTGTGTGTGCAGTTACGGAGCGGCTGGCGCCGTGGCTGTAAACAGCAACAGGGGAATCCCGTAATTTTAGAAATGAAACAAGGTGATTCTGACCCACAGTGACAGGAGAGGCGGCGGTGATGAGTTGCTGCATGGAAACAATAAAGTGACCGTTATTGACTGCAGGGATTTTCAGTGAAACGCAGCAAATTAGGCAGAGGTTTAATCAACAAAATGATCCGACGCATCTTGTGATTAAATGTAACACTGTTCGGTTGGCGAAACGATAGTTCTGGAATAAATCGCCACTGCCAATTCTCCCTTTCTATCGATCGATGGCAAGGAAAGAAAATAGTAATAAGAATGTTTCAGGAAAACACATTGACCTCCAATGCGTAACTTTCGGAATTGGATTCAATGACTTACCTGGAATTCCAACGGCTGCGATAATGGGATAGAAAATGGCTTCTGCCTGTAAAACCTGTTCCAACGCAGGAAATGGTTTTGCGAGACCAAGCGCTGCCATCCCGACAGAAAAGTGATGGAGAAACTCAGTGTTCGGTGCTGAAATCCAACTGCCAGCGCGTTACAGGGGCTGCTTTCATATCTGATACAGAGACTGTTCCCGTGGGACCGCAAAAAATCACGAAGCTTTAAAATTACTTCCATTCATATGAGCAGCACGTCAACAGCTTTCACATTTACGTTTTTGCTCCACGATATACATCCACCGACGGTGAAGGATGTTTTTAAGTGAAAAACTTCAAAACACAAATCACATGTTGAACCCATCCCCATCGGTTTCAGTTGGATCCTCTGCCTGCATCTCCGTAACACATCAAACAGACGCAGCCGCGATTCCTTTATCCTGTGAATAGGTCGCTCTGCCGATGTGTCCATTCAGCTCACAGAGTCGTCCACCTCCTTCGCTCGGCTCGTAAAGCTGCAAACACATTCGCTCCTCGATAGGAAGTTAGGCTCTCAACATGTTACGGAATTTATGAAGTATTCAGGGACCGATAACAATAAACAGTTGCAATCAAGAATACCAGTATAATGAATTCAATTTTCCGTGTGATTCAATCCGGCGGTTAAACGTTTGGTAGGTTTTCCGCATTTGCGATCGACTTTCTCTTAGTGATGCTGATGTCAGTGGAGCCGAATGGGAACGTTGAACTGAAGCTGGCAGGCACGTGTAGCTGGATGAGGTCAGAATGTGGATTCCCAATGAACCACTGCAGGGGCGCTGACACTAAGGGAAAATTACATGCTGACTGATCATGATCCCCCATTGTCCAGATAGTGAGGAAGACAGAAATGTACAAGGTATAACAGGACGACTTGGAAATTAGAGCCTGATTCACCATTCATTATGTCCTCAGTTATTCCTCAATCTCTACACCATGACCCAGCTCCCTCCCCACACACATTGATGCGTTTTTCTGTCCAGTGATATGTCTACCCACTTCGGAAATAGGTTCAGCAGCTTGGTCTCCACAGCATTCCAACAATATCTTCGCCCTCCGGGAGCACAGTTGTGTCCTCATTTCAGTTATGAACTGTGTGACACTGATTCCCAAAATGTGCTCCTTGATGAAGAATCCTCAGTCAAGAGATAAGTCCTGCTTACATATTACCCGCCGACAGCTTTTAGGAGCTTTAAACATTTTCAGCAGATCGCACGTATTCCTCTCCCAGTGAATAAGTTCATTGCCGACCGTGTATTTTCCAACGTGACAGTTCTGCCATGCAGGCACAAGAGCCCGACGGAATCTGGAGCAACAAACGAGCTGTTGGAGAAACTGAGCGGATCAGGCAGCGTGTTTTGTTTCTGATGCAATTAAAGTATAGTTTTGGCCCACGGCACGGTGTCTTCATGTGGATACTAATAGATCATACCCAACAGCTCCGGACTATGATGATGGGACCCGGGTGGTTGTGTGTTCAGAATTTGTTATTTTTTTAATTTTCATTTCGTATAGAGTCCGGGCCCCATTGTGACTTTAATAATATCCGTTTCCCTTGGTGGAAAGGAAGCTGCTTAGTCGTGGTGGTTGCACAGATTTCGTTGCTATATGCTGCAATTAGTTACCCGCTAATTACATTGAGCACCAGTAATGCCTGGCGTTTGAAATTTCCGACGTGACCCGGAGAGGGTTCCGCCAACACATGGAGCAAAGAGCACGCAGCACATCGCCATTGGTTCAAGCATCAGGTTCACATCAACTTGTCGCCGGCTTCATGACCAGAGCAAACCTGTTTTCTTTGATATTCCATCAAATTCTTCGGTTACCTTGAATATACCAATTATATTGCAAGTTACTGATTTGTATGCAATGATTGCAGACATAGTTCTGATTCAACATTCAGTCCTGGTATCATCCTGTTGCATCGGTGCTGCTCCGCTGAAGGAGTCAAAGAATTGTACAGCACGATAAACGTCTCTTCGCCCGACTCGTCCATGCCGACAGAGATGCCTATCTCAGTTAATCCCATGTTATTGCATTCGGCCCATATCGCTCGATCTTTGTCCTGTCCCCGCACGTCTCCTAATCTTCCATAAACGCTGTAATTGCACCTCGCTCTAGCAGCTCCTCAGGCACCTTGTTGCATGTACACACCCCGCGCTATGTGAAAAACTTAACCCTCGGATATCCTTTTTCTGCTACGGTCTCACCTTAAACCTCTCACCTCCAGTTTTAAACTCCTTCACCATTGGAAAATGATGTTTCGACCAACCCTCGGGTTATATGGAATAAGTTTCTGAGCATACTGGTCCAGGCAGGTCGGACTTGTTTTATATGCAGCGTTAGCGGGTTTGGACGATCGGAGATGGCTGTCGAAACCGCTGCTCTATCAACAATGCCATGCCGCAGCAAGTTCAATGTCGCAATGAATTTCAGCGTATTCTGCAAGAAACGCCTCATGATTTGTTTCCATCTTGCATCGACGTCACCAAAATAGATCATTAGAGAATGTTATAGATCTGCTAACGATCACTCATTCCATGATCAGGAAGAGAGTTTCGTCATTCCGAATGATTGTTAGTCCTCTTTCCTGACGCCAATAATAGACACCCCGTGAAGTTGTATTGTAGGAACTCTAGTGACATAAAATCAATTTTTGTAATGTGTGCACCCGGGTTTAAACTCCGAGAGGTGCAGCTGGTCCTGACTTCAAATTGACGTGATATCATCTCTCTGGAAATAAGCTCCAGCGCAAAACAAAACCTTACTCACTTCCGTTAATAGTTAACGTCAGTATTTTTTCTCTCTCTTTTACCGCTTGCAATCGGTACAGAAAGAGACATTATTCCGAAATATATGAAAACTGCTCATTCTGCCCATTAAATCCGTGTCACACACTCAGCCCGCATCAACACGTCTCCTACTTTATTCCCATTTTACTCCCCCTCATTCTCATTAACCAGCCCGGAGTTTACTGTTCACCTCCGCACTCGCGGCACTTTACAATGGCAGATTAACGTAAATTCTGTGCGAAACAAGACGTCAGTGCAAAACAACACAATCAGAGACAATCCATGATTGTGCAAGAGGTGGTTCCGTTGTGTTCCGATGCTGAGGTAGGGATAGAGTTGTGTATGTCGGTTCAAGGAACTGATTGTTCCAGAAATATACCTGTCTCTGAACCTGGCGCTGCAGGAGTTCAGGCTTCTGTACATCCTCCCCAAGGGTGGTTGAGAGAAGAGAGCATGAACCGGAAGGTGGGGGTCATTGATGATGAATGCTGACTTCATGAGGCAGCATGTCCTCTAGATGGTTTCAAAGGTGGGAAGGGATGTGCCTGTGATGGACAGGGTTGTGTACACGACTCTCTGAAGCCTCGTCTGTTCCTCTGCATTGGAATTGCCGAACCAGGCCATGATGCATCCAGTCAGATACTTGCAACAGTGCATGTGAAGAAGATTGTCAGAGTATTTGGTGACATGCCAAATCAGCTTAAGCTTCCAAGAAAGTTGGAGCTTCTGAAAGGACAACACGGTTCCTCTGATCCACGGCCCTAAATCGCAAGATTCTGCAAGGACATTTTGCACTTAATCAGTCTGCTGACATTTGGAAGGAAGAAGGTTACATGACTCCATGAGAATATTTCAAGGGGAATGGCTGAAATGACCCTCTGGCGTCACGCCATCACGTCCTCTGGAGACGCTGTACTTCAAAGGATCACAGCCAGAAGATATCTGGGGAACAGCCCATGATTAGCTGTCCGCGTGATCTTACGGACACCAGAATTCGGCCTCTTCGGCACTTGCAGCCAAATATTTCAATGCATGAACGATGCAAGTAGAGCTCAAAACTACGCGAGGTGCGTGGAATGGACCAACGGCCAATTGAACGAATCTTTCAGCGGGGTCCACCCGTTCGTAGAGCTCAGTAAAGATTTTTATCTTTCCGGTCAAAAGACAGTAATTTACACAAGAAAAGCAGGATGCCGTCATGCAAACCCCAGCGTTATGTGGTTTTGTCTAGTTAGTACATAACACGTTGCTCTTTGTGCACAACAAAACCCACTGAAATTATCTCCAGCAGGTACCTTGTTAAACGTCTTGCAGAAACTCTTGACAGGTGAATAAATCAACCGGTACTGGCAACAGCATTGACGGTTAATAGCGAAATTAAGTTTTCCCCTTTACTTCCACCATTGATTTGTCTGTTGAACAGCTGCAGAAATTTAAGTGTTGCAGGTTTCCGGCAATAATTGGTGGAAAGGACATTCATTGGCCCCATGGCTGGTGGTAAAATAACAATGGGACTTGCCGAGGGCATTGAACGTTTGTTTGTGATATCGAGATTTGGGCATGGATGTCAGGATGGCCGAGTGGTCAAAGGCGCCAGACGTAAGGAGTGAAATCCTTCCGTAATAAAGCGAGCGATCTGGTATCCAGCTGGAGGCGCAGGTTCGAATCCCACTTCTGACATACGATTTGTTTATTTGTAAATGTGGCCTTTTTAAACGAGGTCAATTTATATCAGGTTACTAGACTTCCAGTGGATGAAAAGGAGCCAGGAGAACCAAGGAGTGTTTTCTCCCAGCGTGTCTCGGGGTGCAGCGGACTCAGAGTACAGGCGGTTTTGGTGAGCAGAGTCTGTGACCTCTTCTCCACCACTTCATTCGGTTCGACAGTGTGACATTGGTGCCTGTGACGCAGGTGGTTGCTGAGTGTGTTATCATTATTTCATCGTTTAAACGAAGTGGAAAAACGAATACATGGCGACATTATAAGGGACACGATAAACTAAATGCATATCAGGCGAGTCCCGTGTGTTGCACGGCTTCGAGCTGCTGGGAATTCGGGACGCTCCTTACGTTCTGCGTGACTAGATCTGTGTTTGATGTTTCCAGTTTTCCCAGCTTGAGCGCCGTGTTTCGGATCCTAAACTACGACTGGATGCATCGATAGGGAGGATAGTCGCATCGAGAGCACATCTGTGACAGTCGCCTTTGATGCTTAAGGAATGACAGTTGCAGAAGGAATGGGTGTCCAACAAGCAGAGGAAGGACGGAAAACAAGGCAAGTAGCCAAGGAAACATCGGAGAAGCGTTACGCTCCAAAACCCTGCCTCTCCCTGTGTTGGGAATGGTGGATTAACCGCATCACTGAAGAGTGTACGCAGTGCCTTCATCACCGCACCACGTGTGAGTCAGCTGTACATGGAGGGAGGAGAAAGCTTCCAAGGGCAATGGGAGCAGGAGGCTCAATATTGGTGGGGGTGGGGTGGGGTTTGAAAGGACAGGGGCTTTACAGCTCGTAGCCGTGAATCCACGATGGCGTTTCCATCCCGAGTGCCGAAGATTTCCCAGAACGACTGCTGGGTGTTCTAATGGGGGAGAGCAAACAGACATAGTTGATGATCTACGTTGTTACCAGCGATATAGGGATGAAGTCTGTCGTCGTAAATTTTGGGCAACGACATCGTCCATAAAAGAACGAGATTACTTCGGCTGCATCGCGCCGGTCAGTCCAGGAATAGGATGAAGGGTTGTATAAATGTTTGCAAATGGATTGCGTAATATTTCAGATTTCTTGATGACTGGTGTGCCATTTGGCGAACGTCGGACGTGTACAAACGAGGCAGGTTCTACCTGAACAGTAATGGTCCAATACGCCTGCAGAGGGGCCTCCTGTTTTGCTGGGAAGGTTTTAAACGAGGCTGCCAGGAAACGTGATACCGAGAAGGAATCAGTGAATATCCTTCAAGTGTAACGGAAGACGGCACTTAAAACAATGTGGAGAGCATAGGAGGACACGAAGTATCATTGAGGGGCAAGATTGAGGAAAAACACACAAAATGCTGGAGGAACTCAACGGGTCAGTCCAGATGCAATGTCTTGATCCGAAACGACGACTGTCCATTTCTCTACATTGTTGCTTCCCGACCCGCTGAGTTCCTCCAGCATTTTGTGTGTTTCTCCAGATATCCAGCATCTGCAGTCTCTTTGGTCTCTGAAATTAAGGAAAATCCCGAAGCACTTGGCGAGAATAGTCAAGGCAAAATTGTAACCAAGGAAGTGTGGGGCCAATCAGAGATTGCAGTGGCAAACGATGCGTGGAGTTAGATGACGTAGGTCCTTAAATAAATACGGCACATCTGTATTCACAAAACAGCAGGAGTTTTCGGGTGCAGAATTCAGGGAAAGAGACTGGAAGTCTATAACATGTTATCAATCAGAGGAGCGTCAAATAACTTCACTAGCTTAAACGTGCAAAATTCTCCATGGCCTGCACAGTTGTACCTAAGGAAGAAGATAGAGGAGAGTGCTTGGGTCCGGATAGGGATATTTATATTTTCACTGTCTGAAGATGATGTTTCAGATGACCAACACACTGGTCCGTCAGAGAAGGACATCAGTAAGCAGAAAGATCTATCCCTGGAGCAGTCTTTTCCAACACGTCCCTTATAGCTGGGCATTTTGTCAAAGTTACCTGTCAGTGCTCACAACGTTAGTTGCTACATAATTCCTTGCGTTAAGATTCTTTTGCCAGTTTTGTGCCCTCTTTCCCAGCCAGTTGTCACCTCCTCATTGCTTGCTACACTTTCACCATTTGTATTTGCAAATAGAACCCTGAAGACTTGTGTTTAAATCGTGTTTTGAAGGAATTGTGGATGGAATGAAGAAAGGGATATGATCGCCCGAATGCAGTAAATGGGAAAGAAAACTCTGAAGTCCGACGCAGGCCACACGTGTTCGCAACAAAAACCACTTCCGCCCTTCTATAACTTGGTAGAATAGGTGGCAAGTTAAGGATCAGTAAGTCGAGTGTGTTGCCTGGTAATATGACCGAGTGGTCTGAGGCGCGAGATAAACGCTCCAGGAAGCCGTGGCTTCAAATCCCACCATGACCAAAGAGGTGACTTCACCATTTTCTTTTCACTGAGTAACTGCTTGTGGACTGTTCGCCCCGACATAGTAATTATATTCGTTAATGTAGCAGTTAATAAGTCAGACGCCTTATCCATTAGGCCACACGGTCCAACTCTGTCGGAAACGCCAAGAGAAAGAGCTAAGAAACCTGCCTGGGGCCGATGTCCCGCGAGAGAGTGAGAAGGGGGACGCATTTCTCAAGCACAGAGAGAATTAACCGTTGTCAAGCGTTTCCACGTGTGGAATGAATTCCGCGATGGAGCTGAATGTACTTACACATTGAACAGCGTTTTCATCCCGGTTGGCAAGTTAGAAAGTTCACTTTTCCTGCCCCGCCTCTTCCAGCTGACAGATACAATGCGGTCAAGCTGGCTCCGTGAGATGTATGGAGTGAGCTGGTTCAGGGTCATAATTAATTGTGAGTGGTGCGGAGCACTTGAGGCAGACATCACGTTCCCTTCTCCGTGCGTCATCTGTAGCAACACGCGGTTCCTCTCATTAACATCACCAGTGCTGTGTATCATCCGACGGGGTTCATCAAGGAACGAGTGAACAGAAGTATATTTAAAGCTGTGCAACACCAAGAACAGTCACGAATTGAGAATCTTGTGTTACAGAAATAAGTGAAGGGACAACGATCAAAATTTGAAGCAAAATATGTATAAGTATGAAATTTGGTAGCAAATCCTAAAAACATTGACAAATGTAAATTGTATCATGATAAAGGATCTGCACATTTTCATCTCACACTTCTCTCACAGAAGGGATGTAACGGACGAAATTATATCCAGATCTGGTTGAAAACCAGAAGTCAGACTGCAGAGGGTTTGCCTGCGTCAGTCCCAGGGAAATGTGTTCCGAAGGTGAACACATTCAAACCATCAGCCACCTCCCTCGCTGGAAGAGATTTCATGCGGGTTGCATCCCATTATCTTCTGCTCCCACCTCGTTAAGTAGGCAAAAACAGTTGGTATCCATGTCCGTACCACCTCAGGAAGTTGTAAAACACATACTATTGATTAGTTTGTCCGTTTTATTTGACTTCTGATGACTTCTCCTGAAGCTGTGATGAGATCAAACATAAAGAGCGGAGGTAACGTAGGGGTTTTGAGATGGTGCGAATGGAGGCGAGGAAGTGTTCAGTAAATCAGGCGGAATTGTCACTGCGGAGAATCCGTTTCTGGATACGGTGATACAATGTTTGGAAGTAAATGAAGCAGTGAATCTGAAGAATTGAGCAGAATCTGAAGCAATTCTCTCGCCAGCAGACGAATAAGAGAAGTTAATGAAAATAACATCTCATTATTACAGTTGTTGGACGGCGCGGGGGCTCCGTGGCTTAACTGGTCAAAGCGCCTGTCTTGTAAACAGGAGATCCTGCGTTCAACCCCCAGCGGAGCCTTTCATTTATGGGGTGAGTTGCCGTGTGATAAGGCTGGTTCCATGCAAGCACAGCCGTTCACGCACCTCCAAACATAAAGCAAAAAGCAACAGAACAAATAAAAAGCCTCCAAAACGCAACAGGTCCGTTGGTGTCTGCGAAGCAAGAAACAGGGCGATCAGTTCAACCAGATGACGGTTCCGATTACTTTGTTTCCCGTTTCCTTGCATTTTTGCGGTGTGGTGTTAGTTTAGGGTGACAATCGTTTGCAAACGCGGCCGTGTCCTGCTTTGTGTCCTTGCCCTGGTCCTGTTGACAAACGATTTCACGTCGCATTGCACGGGTCTTTTCTACTCGAACTCTGATCAGTTTGCTGTTTATTTCAAGACACGGCAGAAGCAGCGCTGCTGATATGTTGGAATACAGCTTGATATTGAATACTTTCAAACCCATTTGTTTCGTATAAATATGGGCCACGATCACACCTATGCACAATCTCCATAGCAACAGCAACTCATGACTGTTCTTCAGCCCTTCAGTGAGATCATTGATCCTGACACCAATGCAGGATCATCGTCACGGTGATTTGTGATTTTTTTCTGCAAAATATTTCCCAATGTATTTTTAATACTGCAACAGGTAATATTGGGTGCAGTAGTTTTGCACCCAATGGCAGTAGTGGGATTCGAAACCACGCCTTCGTCGAGACTTGAGCCTTAATCCAGCGCCTTAGACTGCTCGGCCACACTACCACACAAAGAAGTTGTTTTTCTTTCATTAAATAACAACGCTCGCTGATTGAATATGTTCATCTTGAAAGTTCTTATACCCTCCGCGTTTGATTTGGAACTATTTGTCCCAGATACAGTGTTTTAGGCTTGATGCGGCTTCCCGTTTTCCAATCCATCGAATATCTTTTCAGAGTAGACCGGCGACAGAAGTGGTAAACGGTTGTCAGGTCAGACGGCATGGTGGAAGACCATAAGGATTACCAGACGTCAGTGCAGGGAAGCTAATTCTCATGAGTACTCTCATTGTGGACATGGGTCAAAAGAGTTCAACTCAGACATTTCCAGCGGATGCAGCGAGTGTTCTCACTACTCTATCGACCTGTGTTGTTACGTTCAGCATGACTTGCGCATGTATATTAGTATGTCCATACAGTGTGCTCTCAATGCTCTTAATCTGAATGAAACAATCCCAGCTTCCGCAGCTTAAAATTGCAAATGAAATCACTCACATTGGCTGCGATACCAGACAATCTCCTCTGGACCCCCTCTGGGATATTCACAACCGTTCTAATGTGTGCGAAGAGTTATGTACAGAAACGTCCAATATTGGCCGATGTTTTCGTGACGTCTTTCTGATTTAATGACGGTTACTCGCCGTTGCCTTTACTGAAATTAGGAAAACATGCACCACACCAGAAACTGTTCCGTCTGCACGGTTCTACCCATTGCCCTCTCAGTCTGGGTTTTTAATTCAAAGAAGTAATAAAGATTTCCATTTCGAAACGGAGTTTCTGCAAAGTTTGGGAACAGTATAAACTAGGTACTTGCATATTGTGAGGGGACAGATTCCAGGTGAATAGTGACGTTATTTTCTGAATTACTGAAGACAAATTTGTCGATTTTTCTTCAGAAATGTTTGAATTACCATGAACAGAATGCAAGGAGCGTGTCAAACCTGCAACCTTAATGGAATGGAAGAAGTTGTGTGAACTGAAGACAACCAAAAAGTTAAATCATTCACGTACACACAAATATCCGTGCACATCGGAATGACCGAAAAGAACCCAGACGCTCAGTCATTTAACTCTGCAGTACAGCCCACCTCGTTATCGTAGTGTACGTCCCCTTTTTGTCAAGTATTTATCTCCCCCGTCTTTGAAGTAATCAAAGACTCAGTACTCGCAGCAATTTTCACGAAAAATTCCAGTCTCGGGCGATCTGAGAGAAAATAATCACCTCTTTTCTGTGTTTTAGTGAACGATTCGATTATTTCAAACCATGTCCTGGATTTCTACATTATCCAACATCAGGTGATGTCATCACCCACTTGAATTCTGACCTTGTTTATCGTTGTAGGGAATTCGGACAAAATGCTTACTCTGGTGGGACTTGAACCCATAACCTTTGAATCGCTTGGTTACAGATTATTAGAAGTCCAACACGCTATACATTGCGCTACAGAACCCACAGTCGCCCCCTTTGCTGTAGAATTAAAGCTACTGAAGAGAGTATCGCATTTCCTCTAACGCAGACTTGCGTACTCTTCATTCCATTCTTTCACTCAAGAAGCGACAAAGCCAGCCCCACAGTGTTTATCCTGTTGCAGCACTGAATTCCTCGATAGGATTTTTCAAACAATTTGAGGCCACGGATTTCTGATGAAGCGGCAGCATATTTGAGTCTGCGCAGAAGAGACTCACGTACGTTTCTCCTCTTGCAGAGGCCGCGGCACAGTAAATCTTCTCCAGCACCGGTGAGAAAGTAACTGACATCTGCTGGATTGCGAGCAAGGTCAGGAACATGCTTGCCAAGCCCACGGCAGAAGCAATACCCTTAAAGCTGTGCTTTAAATCACTGCGCCATTCAGTTGCAAAGCACCGTTTCATTGCACTTAAAGTGGTTCAGTTTGAAGTCAATTGCAGGATAGAAGTCCAACGCTTTGTTTTTTGCGCCATCGAGCCCATACGTATTAGATCGGGTTCAGTCCTCACCTCGTCCTGTCTGGGAGCGGTGTGCAGTTCCGCCTAGGAACTGTGTGGGTTTCCTGCATGTTCACCGGTTTCTTCCCATGTCCCAAGGACACAAAGGTTGGCAGCTTCTTTGGTCACCGTAACATGTCTGCAGTGTGTCGCTTATGGATAATTGATAAGTGAATAGATAAGTGAATCTGGGGATAATTGATAGGAATATGGGAAGAACAAAGAAATATTGGCGTTTGTTGGTGGTGAATGTTTCTTGCGGACTGGGTGGACGGAAAAGCCTGCTTTCCTGCTATATCCCTCTCTGCCTCCGTGACTGTATCGCTGTAATGGCTCATGTTTATGCGGCGCATTTTGTTTTTTCAGCATCGCAGTCGGTGGGAGAATATTTGGGAGAAACACCGAGGACCCATTAAATGATGATCGTGCATCATCAGCAGAATAATGACTGAAATCTCAATTCGTGTCCAATTTCCATTACAATGCGCATTGTTCATGTTGGAACATTTGAACATAAATTGGGAAGATTATTTAGTCCTGATCAAATGTGGAAAGAAGCTGCAATAAAAGTAAAATGGAAATATGATCTGTGGAGGGAGAGGAAATTAAAGTTTCAGAGCTCTCAGACGTCATCGACATATGGACACTTGCTGTCTCTGACCAACAGAGCAATCCGGCATTCCCTGGTTGCCTTTCAGCGCAAGCAACCAGAAATGTTATTTTATTTGTTTCTTTTCATTCTTTAGCGTCCACATGATCCATATGATTCTCATTACAAATATAAGTTCCATATCATCCATATACCATGCAAAATACATATCACGTTTTAGCAGTCACCAAGGTCAACACGATTTGAAGCTGTCACCTCTGAGGAAATGGTGATATGTTGTTTCAGCGCGGCCTGAAGTGTTGAATGTCTGGGAGAAATCCTGAGCTCACTGTTCCTGGGTGGGCTCGAACCACCAACCTTTCGGTTAACAGCCGAAAGCGCTGGCCGATTGCGCCACAGAGACAGCTGATAGCAATGCCCATCGACAGACAATGTAACGTTGCAACGACACAAATCAGAAATATAATTCCGTTTCCCATTCTGCGGTTTCCCTGAGAATTGATCGCTGGAGGTTTCAGGAGCTTGAACTTCTTTCTAATTGATGGATTAGAATTAATTAGAACTAGCCAATTAAATTCCCGTGTGGCGAGCTCTGAACGAATTGTGGATATTTCAAGGCATCGCCTTCGTAAATTCTCTGCAGTTTTCTTAAATTAAGGAGTAACGAATAATTTTCTAGTGTTCCTAACAAAGCTGTAAAGCAATTCGCTGACAGTTAAAAGAAAACGTGAGCACGAGAAAGGGAAGCGAAGGACCATCTGAAGATGGAATAAGGTGGGAATTGTCGGAGATAAGAATAAAAGCTTTGACCTCTGTGTCAGGAAGCAGCAGCAATGCAGTCTTAGATATGCTGAAAGAGAGTTGAGAGATGGGATAGAGCGACTCCGAAACATATATTTATTTTCCTCCTTGTTTCTCGCATTCAACGTACCTCATGGAGTCATAAAGATCTACAGAGCGGTAACAGGCCTTCTGGCCCAATCCGTCCATGCTAACGAATGAATCTACCTGATTCAATCATATTATCCTGAGTTGAGCCCATATTCCTCGGAACCACTCCGACCCATGTACCTGCCAGGATATCTTTGAAATCTGTACTTGCACCCACCTGTCCACTTCCTCTGGCAGCACATTCCATATGGACTCCACCACTTGTGTTAACAACTTGTCCATCAGATCCCCTTTCAATATTTCCCCTGTCACCCGAAACTTATCCCCTGCATTTTCAGTCTATCCCAGCCAAGTAAAAGAGACAGTAACAATCCAACTTATCTATGCCCTTCATGATTTTAAAAACCTCTAAAACTCACTCCTCAGCCTCCGTTGCTCCAGGGGAAAAAGCCCCAGCTGATCCAATCTCCCCTGGTCAGTGAAGCTGTCCAGGCCCGGCAACATCCCTGTGAATATTCTCTGCACCCTCTACAGGTTAAAGACATCTTCCCTGACAGCGAGTCGACCAGACTTGCACACAGTTCTCCACATGTGGTCTCATCAATGTCATGTATAGCTCTAACATGACGTCCCAATTTTGTACTCAGTGGCCTGACAAATGTAGAACAAGCGTGACAAACATCTAAGATAGCCTACTTCATTCTACCACCAATATTGGTGTCTCCCTCACAGGTAATAACAATGCCTCCTCAGTTTTTATCTCCTATCGCTGATATGGATGTGACAAACAAGGGCAAAGCACAGACCCAGAGGCGAGAGAAAGAGAAGCACATTGTGACAACGTCAGGTTCATGCAGATGCAGGAGCACACACTGACAGAGGCAGGGGTACACTGACAGAGGCAGGGACACTCACTTACATAAGCATCGTGCAAGGAAGGGGGAGAGAGAAAGGCAAGCAGGCACAGGCACACAATTTGAGGGACAAGTAAACAAATTAAGAGGCTAACACACTCAATATAAGAGGTGAAAAACTTAAAGGGAGGCTCACATCCACTCAGAGATGCAGTAAGGAATATTCCGTGAGATGCAGCTGCAGACACAGACACAGTCAGAAGCAGGGAGAAATTCACACATATGCAGGCACACCACAAGACAGAGTGACGGAAACCCAGGGACAGAGGTAGGGACACTCAGAGACAGAGACGGGAGCACTCAGAGTCAGAGGCTGGGACTCTTACTGACAGAGGAAATCTTGCACAGGTGGACACAAGAAATAGAGAGAGAGAGAAAGGCAGGCAGACACAGGCACATGCAATTTAAAGGACATATTCACAGAGACAGAGGCAGGGGAAGCACGCCACAGACAGAGGCAGGGACATTCACATACAGATGTACAGACATAATTGCAAACCGTGGCAGTCACAAACAAATTCAGAGGCTGTCTCTCTCAATGTCTGTGCTTGAGAAAAAGGCAGGGGCATTTCCACTCAGAGACACATTCAGGATTATTCCTATAGCTGCAGATGCAGACACAGTCAGGCAGGCAGAACTCCAGACAGACAGGAATACCACAAGACAGAGGCAAGAACACTCATTGACAGAGACAGGAACCTTTCAATAACGGAACTGTTCAATGCACAAATGAAGACAGCCACACAAACACAAACTGGCAGGTGAGGGCATTCAGAGAAGCATCCACACGCTTAGGTAAGTTCATAGACATATAGAGAGAAAAACGCAGAACCACAGGTGGAGTGAGAGCGTGAGACGCGGAGAGGCAAAGAAAAATGACACAGTCCACACAAACACAATCACAGGCACAGACCAACACCTACACAATCGAATACAGACGTACACACGTATACAATCACAGACACAGTTCCACACGTTCAAGATCACAGACACAGGTGCACACGCACACAATCACAGACACATGGTGCACAAGTACAGAATCACAGACACAGGTGCACACGTACACAATTACAGACACAGGTCCACACGTACACAATCACAGATACAGGTAAACACTAAAGAAAAGGTTGACACACACGCAGACCCGGAAACATTCTCACTGACAGGCTGGCAAACATATGGAAGCAGGGCAGTTACAAAATGAGGCGTGTACACACACAGGCAGTGGAGGACACACACATTTCTGTAGGCAGGGAAACACACAGAGAAAGAAAGGCAGGAAGACCCGCACAGGCAGGATGCATAAAGACAGACTGAAACCTGAACACAGACACAGACATATGCAGGAACATTTATTGATAAAGGCAGGTAAAACTCGAGATCGAAGCAGGGACATGAATGTTCAGAGGCTGGTGATCACTTCAGTAAATTACGTCTCAGTTGTGTTCACTGCGGTGAAGGATGTTGCAGTTGGAGAATCCAGGGAAGCGAAAAGTCTAATTTTTGTACAAGTTGCTGTCACAAAGGAGGATGTTCCAGAGAGATTAAAGGTAGATACATATCCCAGGCTTGATGTGATGTATCCCAGGCTGCTGTGGGAAGCATGGGAGGAGATTGCCAGGTTCTGACAGAAATGAACAAATCATCTCTGAGAAAGTACTTGAGGGCAGGAGGATGTCAAATGTGGTGCTTTCATTCAAGAAAGGCATCTGGAATAAACCAGGTCATGACAGGCTGCTGCTCTTTACATCAGTGATGTGAAAGAAATTGGTAAACTTTGCATGGACTCGCTTAATGTGTCCTTGCACAGATAGTAATGCTCAGGGATATTCTTCATGGTTTTGATCAGTGGAATCCATGTCTGACAAATTTGTTTAATTTTTGAACAGTTAACGAGCTGTGTTGATAAGGATAATGCGGTTCTTCTTTATTCTCTATTCTGGAGATTTCAGTAACCTTTCCCTCCCGTTTACTTTATCCATACTTTTACACAACTTCAGACTCCGGCATCCTTTGTTTAGGCCGACTCCCATTTCAAGCTGAGAATATCCCTTGCATGTGGTGCTGCTTTGATCCACTCTTTCAGAACACTGTCAGCACCAACGGCGGATTCGGTGGTGCAGTGGTGAACATGTTAGTCTGGAGTTCACCAGTAGATACACGTCGAAACCTTTCTCATACCTTTGTTTCCATCTCGAACAGACTGGCCTCCCTAAACTCCCAACAACCCCCCCGCCCGCTCTGCCTTTGTTTACTTGTTAACGTCCTGCGGTTACATTTTCTACTTAAACTCGCATCTGAAGGCGGCGATGTTTCTGTAGTACAGCGGTTATCACGTTCGCCTCACACCCGAAAGTTCCTCAGTTCGAACCTGGGCAGGAACGTGCTTTTCGCTCCTGTTCCAGCTGGTGAGGATTCATTCTCATTGATGTCCAGTTAGAGGATTTATGGGTCCAGTCCAGTTCCAGTGGATTTACAGTCCCTTGGAATCAACGTACTGCAAAAGAGAGAAAGAATATGTATTGATATAAAGACAAACAATTAACCAGTGAGCATTCACTCTCTGTACAATGTTGAAAGGAGTGTGCCTAAGAAAGGCCGGGTCCTGAGTCATTGTGTGAGCGGCACCGACGTTATCCCGCTCACAAAACAGTCTCATCGGCAGTCGGCTCCAAGGCACGTCTGCTGCGGGGAATGGCCGCTATCTGCCGGTGTCGTGGTTACCCGCAATAGATAGATGACCAGGAGAAGCAGAAGATTACTCAAGAAGTTAAACTTTTATTGGCAAAGAAAAGTTGTGACAGTCAGACAGTCAGCTACTAGTCACTCTCTGACTACTTCCCTCTCTGACTGCCCCCGAGCAAAGCTCGAGGACTTTTTTATACTTTTTTTCTTAGCTTATTTACATTGTTATAATCCATCATGTTCTCTCTTATCTTCACAGTTTCATCCTTCACCATTTGCCTCCTTTCACAATTGTCTCCTGGCTCACAACCATTTGTCTTTCGCCACAGTCATTTCCTGACTCAATCGCAAGGTGCCCCAATTATTTATGGGTATTGGGGGTATTAGTACTAGGCTACAGAACTATAACTCAGTCACAGGGTGCCCCAATCATTTATGGACATTGGGAGTCCTGGTACTAGGCTGCAGGATTATCAGTTATAAAACAATACTAGGCTTATTCGCTACAAGGTTAATGGTTATAAAACATTACGTTGTGCCCCTATGACCTCTGAGAATTCCTATCATCAGGCTTATCAGTTAAAAAAACTATCAGCTTTATAACTGCTGCAGAATCATTAGTCGCACTAACCCTAATGATCCTTAGCTACACAATAGATCAACAGTGTCTTCCTGGGAATGTGCTAACCATGGTTTAATGAACGATACTAAATCAAAAGTGTCCCCCTAAGAATGGGCTAACTATATCTTTAATGAGCCATATGTTTCACGCACTAAGAGTTTCCCGCGCTTGAGCTGAAGAAGGAGGCCCAGTGCCATCTTAAGGAGATCAGCAGCCATTTTCAGCACAGAGCAGATTATGAATAATAAATACAATCTCTACTTTCTATATATTCTATATATTCCCCCCTTTGAGACTTATTGGTCTCACACAGAGATAGAATTCAAAAGGGCACGGTATTTAGATGCCAAAGCCAATCATCCCAATAACAGGTATAACGTAATTTTCGTGCACGATCCTCATGGATTCACTCTCTATTTCCTGGGCCAGAGGGCCAAAAACCCATCCAACATAGCGGAGATGGGGAAAAAGACCCGGAGGCCCTCACAGACTATTCCCAACATAAACATAATTGTCTTCCGCAGCATTATCATGATCGTTTGGCACATCTCCCCGATTCAGATCATAGAGGTATGTTGTTACAACTTCTTTCTCCGGGGGGTTCGACTCAGCCATTGCCAAAAGTATCGGAAACTGCTTCGCTGTGGCACGCAATTAAAATGACTTAAACAGTGGATGGAAGCAGCACAAAATAAGTGTAGATATAAGCAATGCTATACCCACAACTATTGCAATTTTAGTTAACCAGGATCCCCAACCACCTAATTTACTTTCCAGCCAGTCAAAAAACTGATGTCCAAGCCCTGCATTCTGTTTAACCTCTTTCCTCAAATTTTTCAGTTTATTCATTGCCTTAGCGAAGGATCCCCCTGGCTGGTGTTATTTGATATAAAATTACAACAATGTCCCCCAAACAGTACACAGACACCTCTTTTTTCTGCTGGTAACCAATCTAATGCCTGCCTATTCTGCCATGTTATTCTGCTCGTTTCGTCCAATCGCATTTCTAACACGGAGAGGGCATCATCAGTGTAATTGATAAATCGCTGCTGATTAAAATAGATATAATTTATCCATTCCACGTTCTTACTGATCCCAATAACGGGAATTATCGATTCCCATCCAGCTGCAATCTCATTCCTTGCCTTAAATTCATTGGGGATGCCCTTAGGCTGACCTATACTATTAATTCGAACTGCCGGGTCAGGGGTATATTCTCTCTTACTACGCTGTAATGCCTGCTGTGGTGGTGTGTCCAATTTTACACTTGGAGATAAAGCAAGGGGCTGCAGCAACATGACACGAGTGCAAGTCCCATCCCATCTAAGCGGAAGTGTCGTTCTCAACCCTTCTCCCAGACCGCACAGCCACCAGTTATCATCCAATGGGTTATCATGGACATCCAATGCACCAATCACACGTTTTGAAGTTACATTCCAAGTGATACTACAAGGGCCTATAAAGTTACCAACAGGGACATCTCCCTTTCTCACGTAGCATTCAAACTTAACCCCCTCTGTCAGATGCACACTCTCAACTGGAAGCGTCAGATTACTATGCATAGTTGCCCAAGGCCTACTATAATTCCACTTTTTAATGAGTGAATCCTGGTCATAACGGGAGGACCTCTGGAACAACATGCACCAGGAAGGACAATATGGTATTTCTTTGATACACGACTGATAGCATGTATTTTTAATCGCACAGGGGTTTTCGGATGCACAGGTCTGACTCACATTACATTGTTGCATGCATGCTTCCCCATACTCACGTTCCCATTGCCTGCAGGTTGAGGAGTTATATGGCATGGTCACTATGTGATGTATTGCCCTTGTCTTGATACAAAAGTAGCAGTCCGTTCTGGCCATTATTGCTGCTGTATAATTTGCCCGTTGATACCAATAATTAATGTGTGCTTGCTCTCATGGTAAGGAAGTAAGTGTCACACTTCTTTTAGCCCTCTCTCCGACGTCTTGCGAAGCCCTAGTATTACCATGCCAAGTCTGCCAACTCTGCCAAATTGCTAATTTCTAAATTCGCACAGGAGTTGACAGTCTCGTTATTACAGTGGGTGAGAGATCCCCATCCCCATTATCTGGAGAAGGTTTATATGCCACACGCCCAATTCCGTCGTTCTCAGAACTGTCAATGTGTCCGAAAATCTCACTTACTATCTGGTTCAGATCTCTCGGCGGAGTGGTGGTTGCCTGTTCTTCCTGTTCCTCTTACACTACAGTTTCCTCTCTCTCACTTACCACGGGCTCGACACCAGACTGTTCCTGTAGAACAGCCTTGGTGCAATGGTTAAGATGATACCAGGTGGATCGTCCTTCCACTTGAACTGCAGTGGGCGATGCCTTGGTCACCGTAAAGGGCCCTTCCCTTCTTGGCTCATTCCACTTTCTTCGGAATATCCGCACATAAGCCTGAGCTCCGGGTGCAATAGGTCCTTCCTCCAGTTCTGTCTTTATCTCCTTTTGTTTTTCCTGTGTATAGATAGACTTATGTATCATAGTTAGTTGTTGCATGTGCTGTTTCAGTTCCAATTCTAACTGTTCCAAACTAGGTCCTTTATATGGGCCTCTCCATTTAGGCAATGGCACGGGTCTGCCAGTGTGCATCTCATGTGGTGTCAGGCATGTTATACAATTAGTCTGCATACGATAGCTCATCAGCGCTAAAGGCAGGGCATCAACCCAATTGAGCTTACTGTTTGCACCAATCTTATTCAGTTTAGTTTTCAAAGTCCCATTAATTCTTTCTACCATACTCTGTGACTGGGGATGATATACGCATCCAAATCTCTGTTTTATCCTTAGAGCTTGCAATACCAACTTAAACACTTTTTGGATGAAGGCTGACCCATTGTCAGAACTTATCTCTTAGGGTATTCCAAATCTTGGAATTACTTAGTTTGTCAAAACTTTTACTACAGTTCCTGCTCCTAAATGTTTAGAGGGCACTGCCTCTACCCACCTACTAAATCTATCAATCACCACCAGCATGTGCCTCTTTCCTCTTACTGCCTTTATCATATCTACATAATCAATCACTAAATGTTCGAATGGTCCTTCTGGTACAGGTATATGGCCTATAGGGGTCGTAATTCCTTTCCTAATGTTGTTTTGTGCACAAACCTCACATTGCGACAGGATGTGATCAACCAAAGCCTGTAAGTAGTGTGACCAGAATCCATCCTTTTTTATCTTTCTCATTACTTCCCCCCTTGCACAATGGTCTAGCCCATGTGCCTCTGAAATGAGGGTAGTAAACAAAGGGGTGGGTGATACCAACAAACCGTCATCTGTGCTCCATAACCCTTCCTGGTTCCGCTTAGCTCCTCTTTGTCTCAACATTGTTTGTTCTGCTAGAGCTGCTTTACCTTGTATTTCAATTATGTCCTCCATTACAGGTTCTGGACTCAGACTCACCTGAGGTGCAATAAGAGGCAAACAACATCCATAGGCTTTCCTGGCTGCTTCATCCGCAGCCTGATTTCCCTTTATCACAATGCCATTTCCCTTTATGTTCGCACGACACTTTTTAATAGTCAATGCTTTAGGTTTCATCATTGCTGTTATTAGATCTAAAATTTGCTGAAAATGCTGTATAGGGTCTCCACTGCTTTTCTTGAACCCTCTCTGTTTCCATACTGTTCCAAACAAATGACATACTCCATGAGCATATGCTGAATCTGTCTAAATATCAACTTTCTTTATCTCCATCATCTCACATGCTGCTGTCAGAGCCTTAATATCTGCTAATTGAGCTGAACAGGGTTGCGGACAAGCTTCCAGCCTAATTGTTTTAAATTGAGACTGATCCTGCTACACCACTGAAAATACTGCGTGATTTCCATTGTGGTCTCTGTAACAAGAGCCATCCACAAACAAAATCTTTTTATCGAACTCATCCAACGATCTTGACTGTAAGTCCACTCTTAATTTGGCAAATATCATCGTATCCCTTACACACTCATGGGGCTCTCCTTCATAGCCCAGTGGAACATAATCACCCATGTTACTTATGGTACACCTTTGTATAGTTTTGTCTGGAAATGTCATTAACATCCAAAACGCAACTATCCTAGCTAGTGTCAGTACAAACTTTCCCTTTTCTAATAATTCTGTTACCTTATGATGCGTGACAAAATCACAGGATAACCCATGGTCACAGATGAGGCTTTATCATAAGCATAGTACAATGCTGCTAGTCCCTGATAACAAGGTGGATATCCCTGTGTCACCTCATCCGATCTCGCACTATAATATGCTATTGACTGTTTTGTTCTCCCTATGCCCGTCTCCTGTGTCAACACTGCTGCAACATAACCTTCCTGCCTGTTCGACACATAGAGATGTAAGACCTTTTCATGATCAGGCAAAGCTAGCGCTGGGGTTGACTGCAATTCCTGCTTAAGAGTGTTAAAAGCTTTTTCTGCCTCCTCATTCCACTGCAGAACACCCTTCAAGTCTGTATGTCCAGCTTCCTGCATCATTTTCCTCAATGGTGTCACAATTTCAGCGTATTCTCCAATCCAATCTGAAGTGTATCCTATCAATCCCCAGAATGTCATCATCTGTCCTACTGTCTGAGGTTTAGGAGCCTTAGTTATTGCTACAATTTGTTTAGGCGCTATCGACTTTGTTCCCTTAGATATTAATCTACCCAAATATTCTACCTGCCGTTTACAAAACTGCAGTTTCTTTATGGACACTTCATGAACTCCACATGCCAATCTTTCTAACAAAGCCAGAGTATCCCGCTCGCACTGTTCCTCGCTTTTCGAGCAAATCAACAAATCATCCACATACTGTATCAGTATACTTTCCAATGTTATATCCTCCAGGTCTGCCTTCGATAACTGGTTAAAAGATGTGCTGAATGCTTAAATCCCAGCGGCATTCTAGTGTACGTATACTGGTTACCTCTCTAAGTGAAAGCAAACAAATACCGGTATTGCTTCGCTAAAGGAATGCTGAAAAAAGCCGAACACAGATCAATCACCGAAAAGCAAACTGCCTCCGGTGAAACATTAGTCAGCAACGTATGCGGGTTTGGGACTACAGCTGGCCAATCTTCCACTACGTCATTGACTGCTCGAAGATCATGTACCAGTCTCCACTTGGACTTGTCTGCTTTCACGACAGGTAACAGTGGAGTATTACAGGGGCTACTCGTACTTTCAAGCACTCCTGCCTCAGGCAATCCCTGTATTGTTACTGCTATTCCTTCTTCTGCTTCCGGTTTCAGGGGATATTGTGGCCTTCTAGGTAGAATCACTCCACGTTTTAGTTTTATTTCTACTGGGTTTGCTGATTTTACTCTCACTAAATCTGTATCGTGTTGTGAGCATAAAATGGCTGGCAGTGCCTCCAGCCTTTTATCCTTCTGCTGGTCCTCTTCTTCTACTAGCAATGTCATATGTCATTGAGGGGTTACCTGACCTCCTTAGGGTTTCCTACCATCTCCATGTCTGTTGCTACTCTGACATAATTATCGTCCCCAGACTTCCAAACCCTTGGTGACACTATCTGCCAATCAATAATTGTTCCTGCTTGCTTCACAACGGGCCCCAAATCTTTGGACTGGTATCCATCATTTACTAACAGCGTTACATGGGGTGCAGCTCCTGGCACCCTGTTCCATTTCTTCAGAAATGCATTTTGTTTTATTTCTAAGGCAGCTCCCAGTTTCCCTATTATTATTGCATCACCTTTTAAATGCTGCTGAGTATTTACTTCATTGTGCCATTGTTTCTCTATTTCTTTACACTGATTCTCATCAAAAATTACTGTACAACGCATCTCAGTCCTAGGCGGCTTCGCCTTAGGTAATATTACCAGAGCGCCCTCTTTCCATTTTCTCCAAGTTTTCCAGACTTGATCTTCGATGTCCCCGACCCAATACATATTCGCTCTTTCAGCTGCCTGCAGCAGGAGCTGAGTGCTTATTTTTCCCACACTTAACCCCTTCGGGGTGCATTATCTCAATCTCCATCTTAGCAGTGCATCTCTGCCTAGCAAATTAATCGTGTTTCCTTTGAACACTGAAATCGGTAAAACTATTTCATTATTTCCCATCTTCAAACTCAAAGGAGCTGTAAATTGTGTTAACTGTGCTTTTCCTGAGAACCCTGCAGTTTTAACAAACATTTTAATGGGAATATGGTAGGCGTACTGTGGCTGTACACAAGTGTATGTGGCTCCAGTATCTATCAATATTGGTGTTATTTGCCCTTCTAGAATGATCTGAACAATGGGCTCTTCTGCCCCTCCCGTGTTATCATTGGGTACTGTCCCTTCCCACCCGGGTTCTCTGGGCACCCCTAGCATCTTCCATAGCGGTTGACTGGTCCAGTCGGACCTGCTGGGGCTGGTCCTAGATTAAACTGCTGCTCTCTAATCATTGACTCTCACCGAAATGTGGCAGGCTAAGGGTTGTAAGGACAGTCTCTCCTGATGTGCCCGAGCTGACAACATCCCCAGCATAATCCGCCCGTTCCTCTTTCTGCATGTCTGTTCACTGGCCCTTTTTGCCAATTGCCCCTCTGCCCTCTTCCTTGGAAGTTCCAGTCCTGTCTGGGCTGTAGTCCAAATTTATTTTGCCCCTGATATGGCGTTTGAGGAAACGCTTCCTCAAAAACATTTATCACTGCATGGGGTTTTCTGGCCCTTGCCTGGCAATATAACAGGTTCCTCCAAAAGCTGACGCTTTGTTCGTTTCGGTCGGCACAATCAGATCAGTTGTCGCTGGCAACACCTTTTTTGCCCTTTTCTCTTACTTTCTTTTTAAGCTTCTCAAGCTGTATCTGTGTCAGCTTTCTTTGCACCTTCTCCTGCTGCTCAATCAGCTTTTGTCTGTCTTTTCAGTATTTCTCGACTGCGTGGACTGCGTGGTCCCTCAATTCTTGGCGGTACATTGACGTCAACCCTACCACCTCGTCGAGCCTGGACTTGACTTTTGGGGGCATTGCATCTACAATATCAGTCCTAAGCAACGTGGTCATCAACTGGTTGCCTCCCACCTCTTGCTCTGTTTCCAGTCTCCACTTTTTCAATTGGTTTTCTAAGTAGACTGTCGGGTTTTCAGTGTCTCCCATTGGACCCCCTTTTAAAGCTTTGGGGTCCACTTTACGTGGATAGCAGTCTCTGAGGGCCCTCCATACCCTCTGCCTCACTCGGTCAAAACCGCTTCCATCAACATTTGGGTTGTCTACCACATTCGTTAAGCCAGCTGAAATCATCAGTTCTCTTGAGTTTCGAGGTTACCACCACCTTTACCAGTAGTGCCTTCAAGTCACCCATTGCCAGTAAACGTCCTGTGGTCTCTTCCTCAAAGCCTCTTATCCATTTTTCCGCTCCCTTGTATATACTGGGTAATTTATCAGCCCTTCCAAGTCCTGAGTTCCCCAAGGAATGCACTGTTTCTGTCCTGCACTTTTCACTAACAGTGGATACACTCCGCTTCCTCCCTCCGGGCTCTGGCTTATTGATTCACTGTCCAATTCCTCATCATTCTCTGATCCTGATTCTATTTCTATTTTCTGCCACCCCGATTCTGCCGGGGTTTATTTTCTTCCTTGCCCTCCTGTTTTTTCCTGTCCCCTTTTCGTCCGAAGTAGCTCAGCGTACTTTTTATGTCCGGAATTACACGAACTCCCTCCGTTCTCTGTCCTCCCGCAATTTACTTCTCTATTCCTTTAGTTATAACATTTGCTTCTCCATTTCCTCCTTTGCCACCTGCAACATTCTCTTTTCTTCCTCCCTTCTCTCTCTGAAATCCGTTATTTGCCGCTGATCATCATAGAATTCTACTTCCCCTTGTACCCCCACCATTCCTTCCATTATTGGACACTGTTTTTGATTCCCTTGCTCTGGATAGGGAGGGGAGTTTTCTACCTCTTTTAAGTCTGGATATAAAGACTTTCCCTCCTCCCCTGCAATGGGAAGCCAGATAGTTTCGTTGCACCCTCTAATAACGCCTGATATGCTTTTCTCAACTTTTCTCCTTTCGTCCTAAAACGTTTTAGTATCTCTGCCTCCTGCTCCCTCTTCTGGTTCCTTTTTCCAGATTTATCTTTTGGTTTGCAGTTTTTTATTCACCCCTCCATTTCCTCACAGACTTAAGTCAAAAGTTCCCTCTTTTGGCCATTTCGTAACTAGATCTTTAGTTCTCTTTTCCCATTTTTCCGAAATTTTTGTGATATCACTTTTAGATACTGGAAATTTTTTACTTAATATTTCAACTGCAGTTCCTTTTCCCGTCATGTTGTTTGTTTACGTGGTGTTTCTCAGAATCTCACAACTCACTTGTTAGTTCTATTGTTTCCTATACTACATCTACACCTAACTCTATGATTTTTACTGCCCAATTTGCCGACTTTTGTCTTATTTAATCTTATCCAATATATCAAAAAATTCTTACCTCTTCTGTTATGCCCGTGCAGACCCCTTCCTAGGGCGGTATCCGCAGAACTTTCCTTAAAACCTCGTCCGTTCAGACCCTCGTCTCCTGCGAGGCGGTATCCACGAGGATTTCCTGCCCTGCCCGTGTTCAGACCCTCGTCTCTTGCGAGGCGGTAACCACGTGGAATTTTACTTCCATCAATGTCTTTTCTACTCACCCCACTGCGCAGTTTTCTTGATCAATCCTCCGATTCTCCTTTAATTTAAATTGATTCCAGATTCTTTGGATCGGAGAGACCCTTCTGCAATCATTTAACACTTCTCGTGCGGAGACCTCCCACGCCCAACCGAGTTTTGGTCCGAATTAACAGCGAAAACGCTTATCTTTTTCTGGGTCGTCACCCTTTACTCTGCTGATCTCGTGGGGTTCCCCTAGGTACTAGGAAGTGTCCTTGATTTGTCTTTTTTTTCTTATGGGTCTCTTTCCGATCCTGTTCGTGACGCCAAATTTGTCTTGGTTACCCGCAATAGATAGATGACCAGGAGAAGCAAAAGATTACTCAAGAAGTTAAACTTTTATTTGCAAAGAAAAGTTGTGACAGTCAGACAGCCAGTTACTAGTCACGCTCTGACTACTGCCTTCTCTCTGACTGCCCCCGAACAAATCTCGAGGGCCATGTTTATACCTTTTTTCTTAGCTTATTTACATTCTTACAATCCATCATGTTCTCTCTTATCTTCACAGTTTCATCCTTCACCATTTGCCTCCTTTCGCAAATGTCTCCTAGCTCACAACCATTTGTCTTTCCCCACAGTCATTTCCTGACTCAATCGCAAGGTGCCCCAATTATTTATGGGTACTGGGGGTATTGGCACTCGGCTACAGAACTATAACTCAGTCACAGGGTGCCGCAGTTATTCATGGGCATTGGGAGTCCTGGTACTAGGCTGCAGAATTATCAGTTATAAAACAATACTAGGCTTATTCGCTACAAGGCTAATGGTTATAAAACATTACAATGTGCCCCTATAACCTATGACCCCTGAGACATGCTAGCATCGGGCTTATCAGTTAAAAAAACTATCAACTTAAGAACTGCTGCAGAATCATTAGTCGCACTAACCCTAACGACCCTTAGCTACACAATAGATCAATGGTGTCTTCTTGGAATGTGCTAATCATGGTTTAATGAAGGACACTAAATCAAAAGTGTTTCCCTAAGAATGGGCTAACTATATCTTTAATGAGCCATATGTTTCACGCACTAAGAGTTCCTCGCGCGAGCTGAAGAAGAAGGAGGCCCAGCGGCCATCTTAAGGAGATCAGTAGCCATTTTAAGCACAAGCAGATTATGAATAAAAAGGTATAACCTCTGCTTTCTATATATTCTATACCTTCTGAAGTAGGCTACCATGTGGAACCTTGTCAAATGCCTTACTAAAATCCATTTAGACCACATCTACTGCACTATCCTCATCAATCTGTCTGGTCACTTCCTCAAAGAGCACTATCAGGCTTGTGAGACACGATCTGCCCTTAATAAAGCCATGCTGGGTGTCCCCGATCAGGCCATGATTCTCTAAATGCTCGTAGATCCTATCTCTAAGAATCCTTTCCAACAGCTTGCCCACCACAGATGTAAAGCTCACTGGTCTATCATTTCCTTGACTATCCCTACCAATTTTTTTTTAAAAAGGGGACAAAATTTTCCACCCTCCATTCCTCTGGTACCATTCCAGTGGACATCGAGGACTCAAAGAATCCAACCAACAGTTCAGCAATCTTCTCCCTCGCCTCGCGGAGCAGCCTGGGGAATATTCCATCAGGACCCGGGGACTTATCTGTGCTAATATTTTCTGTCAGCTTCAATACATCCTGTCTCTTGATATCCACATGTTCTAGCATATTAACCTGACCAACACTATCTCAGCGTCATCGGGGCCCCTCTCCTTGATGAATACTGAAGAGAAGTATTCATTGTGGACATCACCCACTTCCACAGCTTCCAGTCACAGCTTCCCACCTTTGTCTCTAATCGGTCCTACCTTTACTCTCGTCATCCTTTTGATCTTCACATAATTGAAAAATGCCTTGGGGTTTTCCTTCTCCCTACTCGTCAAGGCATTTTCATGTCCCCTTCTTGCTCTTAGCCCCTTCTTAAGTTCCTTCCTTGCTACACTATATTACTCATGAGCCCTATCAGATCCTTGCTGCCTAAACCTTATGTGTGCTGCCTTCTTCCTCAGAACTAGATGTTCCAATTCTCTTGTCATCCATGGTTCCTTCACCCTGCCATTCCTTCTCTGCTTCACTGGGACAAATTCATCCCTAACATCCTGAAGGAGATCCCTGAGAAACGACCACATCGCCATCGTACATTTCCTTCAAAAATATGATCCCAATTTACAGTTGTAAGTTCTAGCCTTATAGCCTCATAATTTACCCTTCTCCAATTAAATGTCTTCCTGTTCTCTTTGCTAATATCCTTGTCCATAACAATTCTAAAGGTTAGTGATCGGTGATCCCTGTGCCCCAAATGCTCACCCACTGAGAGATCTGTCACCTGACCAGGTTCATTATCTCATACTGGATCTAATATGGCATTCCCCCTCGACGGCCTGTTAACATACTGTGACAGGAATCCGTCCTGGACACACTTAACAAACTCTTCCCAGTCGAAACCTTTGGTTCTAAGGCAGGTTCAACTCAGATAAGTGCAAAGTTGTTCATTTTGTTAGGTCAAATCTGATGGCAGAATATAGTATTAATGGTTATACCCTTGGCAGTGTGGAGGATCAGGGGGATCTTGAGATCCGAATCCATTGGGCGCTCAAAGCGGCTGCACAGTTTGACTCTGTGGTGAAAAAGGCGTACTTCATCAATCGTGTAATTGAATTGAGGAGCCGAGAGGTAATGTCGCAACTATATTGGACCCTGGTCAGACCCCATTTGGAATTCTGTGCTCATTTCCGGTCGTCTCACTACAGAAAGGATGTGCAGACGAGATGCACAAGGATGTTACCTGGATTGGGGAGCATGACTTATGTAAACAACTTGAGTGAACTCGGACTTTTTTCCTTGGAGTGACGGAGGGTGAGGGGGAAGTGATAGAGGTGTATAAGATGATGAGAGGCATTGATCCTGTGAGGAGTCAGAGGCTTTTTTCCCGGTCCTGCAATGGTTGCGACAAGAGGGCCCAGGTTTAAAGTGCTGGGGAGCAGGTATAGAGGAGGTGTACGGGGTAAGCATTTTACTCAGAAAAAGATGATGCGTGAAATGGGCTGCCGTCAAAGGTGGTGGAGGCGGATACGATCCGGTCCTTTAAGAGCCCTTCGTATAGGTACATGGAGCTTAGTAAAACAGAGGGCGATGGGGAAGCCGAGAAATTTATAAGGACATGTTCGGCGCAGCTTGGTGGCCCGACAGGGCCTGAATTGTGTTGCAGGTTTCCTATGTTTTAAATTTCATTCCGGGAGTTGGAGAGTACGACTGGAAAAGGGGAGAGTTGTGGGGGAAAGGGATTGTTGGGCGGGTTATTGGGAGCAGTGTGTGATCAGGGGAAATGGACATATGGGGGAATGGTGGACAGTATTACGAGGGAGGGAGTATGTGGGGAGAGTGGGAGGGGGTTTATCTGTCCCTCCCTCCCCACCGTCTTCACTAGCTCAGAAGACATATCGTTATCCCCGGCACCGGGCAGGTAACAGAACCCGCGGAACTCTCTGCCTCTGCTCGAGAGACCACGATCGATGAAACTCCAGCTCTGTTTACTCCCTTCCCCCTCCACGTGAACAGCTTCCTGGTTCACGGGACCATGGACAGTGTTCACACCCTTCCTGAAGTCCGCTCCCTCGTCCGCACAAGGAGACATGAAACATGAACCTCGAACCAGTTGGACAAGGGTAAGGACTGAGTCTCCCCCAGAATTGCCCCTTGGATGATTTTACCTGCCTCTCCTGCCCGTACCCCGCCCTTTCCATGACCTTGAGCCAAATCTGAACTAATCCCAGGGGCGCGAATTCCTCCCGAGGTTCAGGTGAAATGAAATATACCCTCTCTCTGATGCCTCGAAGTGCAATAGGGTATTGCACAGTGTCATTTAACACAGAAAAAGGACCCTTCGGCCCATGTTGTCCATGCCGACCATCCTGTCTGTAATGATCACGTTCAGTATCGCCCTCTGCCATAGCGATTGAAGAGCGTGCCCAAGTGTTTCTCACATGTTGTCAGATCACCTGCCTCCACCCCTTTCTCCGGCAGTTCGTTCCACATTGCAAGTAGCCTCTGGCCGATAACACATCTGCACGTATCTTCTCTAAACCTCTCACACCTCACCTTGAGCAGACGGCCTCTGGTCTTAGACTCATCTGCTGTGAGGAACAGTTTCTTACCAACTGCGCGATAAACACAGTTTGTTCATACTGATGGCTTCTTCTTGTTTCAGGGATTGTATCACTGAAGCGGTCCACTCCTTCATACGGAAAGTCATCGATAGCAGTTCGACATCGGCTAGGACATGATGAGCAATATTCCAACAAATTAACCACCAGACGGTGACCATCGCCAACGGGAGTAAGTCCATCTGCCTCTCGTTGACACGCAGTTGGATGACCAAGGTGAAATCATCCACCACCAAAAAGCACATCAGAACATTGTTCAGAACTCAGAGAGTCCGGCGGCAAAATCAGTGTGGGTCCAACACCAGGTCAGAGACCGGATATCCGGACAACTAAAACCCTTCCCACTGCGAGCCGTTAGTGTGGAACGCGGTTGAATAATTGCCGCTTGTCTGTGTGAGTGCAGCTCCGTAAACTGCGACAGTGACTGAGTCACACGGAGACTTAAATTGGTAGATGTGAAGCCGTCTTTATTCGTCACGGCAAGCAGGCGACTTGATCGAAGTACAGAACAACAACGAGAGTCATATTTATCCCAGATAGTCAGTCTCTTGTTTCCAAGACTGGATAAGTTTAATGTGGCATCATATTCGGCACAGACATTGTGGGCCGAAGGGCCTCTTCCTGTGTTTTAAGTTTCTCTGTTCTGTTCAGGTGTAAGACAAATTCAAGGGGGCAACGTTCATTTGCTCAGGGCGGACGTTACTCCTCAATGGTGATGAAGGCAGAGATTTGATCCAGGACAAAGTGAGGTGCATTTCATGCAATCAAAGTGTGGTTGGTTCCTGGTATCCCGGGAGTGGGGCACGGGATGACAGGGAGATGACCCCCGATCAGACTGAGTGGAGAATCAGAGTGGAGGGGCTATTTTAATCTCAGACGATGTGTTGAACCCGTTCTTCAACCTGTGGTCAAAGGTCGCACAGTCCGTTTTCAAACCTGGCAGGATAAAGCCTTGAGAGGGCCCAAGGCATTTGGGAATTTATTGCTGAATGAAGCAGATTGGAGGGAATCAGGCACACAGTGGCAGATTTGGGTCTGATGGTGTTTGAAGCAATATCCCCTTTGCTGGAACAATGCCGCTCCCAATTCACATCCTTCGGTGCCGTCAACAATTTCCATTCTTTGCAATGTCTCAATTGATTCACTGATTTAGCGGCATGGTTGTGTAGCATTTAGCGTAACGCTATTGTAGCGCCAGTGACCCGGGTTCAATTCTGCCGCTGTCCATAAGGAGATTGTTCGTGCTGCCCGTGACTGCCTGGGTTTCCTCGGGGTGCTCCGCTTTCCTCACAAATACAAAAGGAGTAAAGGTTAGGATGTGACGGCATGCTATGTTGGTGCTGGACGAGTGGAAACACTTGCAAGCAGCCCCCAGAGCATTCTCAGTGACACACAAAAATAAGCATTTCACGGTGTATTTGGATGTGCATGTGACTAGTAAATAAATGTATATTTAATCACAACCTGTCACAGCGAGCATTTCACTTGACTATCGTAACTGGTATGTTAATAATTTGAACATCTATATTTTAACTCTGTTGAAATCTCCCAGTCCGCATGGAGATTGCTAAATGGTATAAAAACCCCTAGAGTGTTCTATCTAAGCTTTGCATTCCGAGAAATTACTTGCCGCACAAAGGGACCCATCGTTGGGCAGAGAAAATCCGGACAAAGTACTACAGTGTGGAGAAAATATTGTACGTGATCATTGCCATCATTCGAGTTCCTGGTAAGTTAACAGAGTGATTCATGTTTTGTATCTCCGTGTGTTAACCTGTGTCGACATGTTTATGACGATGTTATTGATGATCCTTGTACGAAAATAAATCAGTGATGTCGATCCTGTCAGTTCAATATTCTGATTTTTTCTCATTTTCTGACAACGGAAACGAAACCTCTTTCTGCTCTCACTCACGGGACCACTGGACTGTTGTTCTTGCCTCAAGTTGCAGCCTTCCCAGAGTTGTCCAGTGCTCGGATCAGGCAGCTCGCCGGGTGAGTGTGACTAGGAGGGTTTTATATTGTGAAGTTCAAAGTTACTGAGTTATTGATCAGAGTGAACACATGATCCCCTGGACATACATCACAGTGGCGTCTTTCACGGTCGGATTCCACTGTCTCTTGGTCAATTATTGGGTGCGATCACCTGAACAAGTGTCCACGGATCTACTGGAGTGTCATTGTCGAACTGAACTCACTGGAATTAATCCATTAACAGAGCTACTGTGCTGCCGGCTACTAAGTTGTCCCTGCCTTCCCTCTGATACTTTCCTCGGTCCCATCAGATGCTGAATCTCCAGAACATGGTTACACACGGCTGGATGCGGTTAAATCCGTGAAACCGGCTCCATCACAGACTGTAACCAGGATTAATTATTGTAACGGTCATTTCACCTCTTGTAGCGGATGGCAGCTCGTTTCCTCCCCGCCGTTTACCCCACGCTTTACCTCATCACCTCACCACTGAAGCACTCAGGTTGGACACGGTTCGATCCGTGTCTGATGTGATCAGGTTTTCAGCCACGTACCGACTCTCAACACTCCTGATATCCAGCTGAAACCCGAGCCGGTGTTCACACCCGGATAATGTGTTCAGTGATGCCCAGTGTCTGCTCTCTTCTCTTTCTCCCTGAATTTACTGGCGATTATGATCCTGTCCCGGGGAAAGTGCGGCCTCTCCACCTGCACCACTCGCTACCTGGTGGCCATTACAGCGGCGGATCTACTGGTCATTGCCACTCAGTTAATTTTATTTCTGATCAATTATCATTACTTTCCGGTCTGTTTTTTGGACATCACCACTGTCTGCAGCGTTATTTTTCCACTGGGGTTGACAGCGACAGACTGTTCTGTCTGGCTCACCGTCACTTCCACCTTTGATGGGTTTGTCTCCATTTTTTGCCAGAAGCTGAAAACAAAATATTGCACCTGGAAAACTGCGGCTGTGGTTCTGACATCAACCGGCGTTCTGCAGTGTCTGAAAAACGTTTCCGACTGCTTCACACTGGAACCCATAGAGATAATTGTTAACATACCGTGGCACTGTGCATCAATGGACAGCTATTACACTGAACCCGGGTGGGTGGGGTACGACTTTTTCCACACGGTTTTAACTCTGCTGCTCCCTTTCGCTGTAATTCTGCTGCTCAACGCTCTGACCTTCCGGCATATCTTAGTGGTCAGTCGGGTCCAGGAAGGGCTGAGGGGTCAGAGAAAGGGGGAGAACCGCAGTGACCCGGAGATGGAGAGCAGGAGGAGGTCTGTGGTTTTACTCTTCACCATCTCCAGCAGCTTTATCCTCCTGTGGATGAGGAATGTTGTAGATTTCGGCTATTATCAGATCACAGGAATGACAGCAGATCGGAATGACTCCCAGCTGATGTTCAACCATGTTGGATATTTGCTGAGAAATTTCAGCTACTGCATGAACACATTTATTTACGCGGTGACTCAGTCCAAGTTCAAGAAGCAGGTGAAGAGCACAGTGAAATATCCAGTCACCTCAGTACTTCAGTTCATTTGCAAATCCTCCCCCCATCCATGAGCATAACCCACAGCGGCTGCAGTGTCCACAGTCCAGGATACAGCTCCTCACGCACGGCCTGATCGACCATGTGTCAGTTCCGGGCGGATTGTCCCAGCTCCGGAACATCAGCACCATCACAGCGATACCTGTCATATTTCCCCAATGTTACCCTATCTCTCCGCAGTGGAATCAGCGCGCGGTAAGCTCCACCCTGGGTTAATCGACCGTTCCCCCTCCTTGGTGGGGTCCACTCGGTGGAAGTTCGGGCCCTGGGACAAATCGTCCCATCTCTCTGCACAGTGGGGACCATCTGCTGTTAGGTTATTCGGTCCCAGGGCGGAGCTATCTCCCTCCGAAGCAGCGACCAATCTCCTGGAAGCTCCAACCTGGTACCAATCACCCAATACCCACAGTGAGGAATTTATTGTGCAAACTCCTCACTGCGATCAAATTTCCCATCTCCCTCCACACGGGGGACCGGTCTGCTGTAAACTCCACCGTGGATCCAGTTATTCCAAACTCCCTCTGCTGTGGGCCCGCTCGGTTGCAAACTTGACCCTGGAAACAATTTTACCGAACTCGCTCCGTGATGGTGACAAATCGGGTGTAAGCTCCACCCTGGGATCAGTCGTTTCAATCACCATACATTGTATGGTCTGTCTGTATAACCGACCCCCGAGTTCACTAACTAATCTTCCTCATTGTAGTCTGCCTAGTATAATCTTCCCACTGGGACCGGTTATCCGATCTCCTTCCTGACTGTGACCAACTCTCAGGATCTCCCCCATCGAGGCCGCCGTTTTTCCAGACTCTAAGACGGACCGCACCGTCCCGACACTGATCCTGTTTCACCAGTGTTTTCCAAAGTTAAACAGTGTACACCCCTCCCCTCTCCCTCCCCGCGCACCACACACATCCCATGTCCCTGGCGATGCCAGTCTTTCTCTTATGTCTGGAAAATGAATAAATAGGTGGTTGCAGAATCCTCAGTTAGGGACTCTTCGGTCCAGGAAAATGTACCCCCGGTCCCGGGGCAAGGAGTGTTCTATGAATCATTGTATATCATCCACCTATAAGGGACAGAGGAGGAGGAGGAGGGCAAATAGGGAGCACCGTGGTGGTGAGAGAGAGAGAGGTAGCGGACGGTTACGACAGAGGTGTGTGATGATCAGTATGAGAGCGAGAGAAGGAGAGCAACGTAGAAGCGGAGTGAAGGGGAGAGTGGCAGATGGAGGGGAGGAGGGCAAAGAGAGCGTTCTGAGAGGGAGTGAGAGATCGAGGGAGGGCGCGGTAAATGATTCTGTGGCCAATGCGGAGACTTAGTGGAGAGAGGGAAGGAACTGGCTGCTCAACGTTCCCGGGTATTGATGTTTGAACGTGACGGAGACGGATGTCAGTGAGGTGCAAGACCTGCACCACTAAATGAGGGAGAACGTTATAGCTGCACTCAGGGAGGACACACTGAAGGGGTCGTCTGACAGAATGTCTGTAGAGCTCAACAACAAGGAAATTGCAATCACGTGATAGGTGTGGACTATATTCAACAGGATCTACAACACCGTCTATTTTCGTGTCATCTGCAAATTACTGACCATGCCCTGTAGATTCACATCCATCAGAGGTCCCAACACCGACCCCGGTGTCACAAGACCAGTCAAATGCCTCCACTCATGGAAGCAACCCTTGACCATCATCCTCTGCATCCCACCACTGTCTATTAGGTATTCGAGCCGCTATATCCCCTCAACCACCGCCCCCCCCCCACCACGCTAACATGCGATCTTAACCTTCCAGACTAGCCTACCACGAGAGTGGTTGTCAAAGGCCTTGCGAACGCCCATACAGACAACATCCAGGGTCCGACCCTCATCTTATCACATGGTTCGCTCCTGGAAGAACTGCAAGAGATTTACCAGACATGACTTCCCACGCACAAAGCCATGCTGACTGTCCCGAATCAGACCCTGTCTCTCCAAATGTGGGTAGAGCCTGTCCCTCAGAATCCCCTCCACCAATGGACCCACCACCGATGTCAGACTCACTCGACTGCAGAGTCCTGCCTTGTTTTTCCGTCCATTTTTAAACAATGGTACTAAATTAGCCACTCGACAGTGCTCCATAACCTCGCCTCTGGCCTGGGATGAAGCGAAAATCTCTGCACATGGTCTGCAATTTCTCTCCAGCTTTCCACAAGGTCTGGGAATTTACCAAGTCAGACCAGATGGATTGACAAACCTTCATGCACTTTAATCCCTCCAGTATCTCCTCCCTACTAATTTTTAAGTCGTTTAAGGGTGCAATGTGACTGGGCTCCTAACGAGTTGAAATCAGCCTCTCCCTCTCGCTGTGGTTCTGCTGCTCAGCGCACCGACCCCCGGGAACAGTTTCGGGGTAAACCGGGTCTGTCAGGGTCTGAGGCTTCAGAACCGCAGTGAAGCAGATAAGGAGAGCAGGAGGAGGTCTGTGGTTTTACTCTTCACCCTCATGTAAACTATTCGCATCTTTCTGTGCCCACTTCTGAGTGACTGAAGCGGTCGGCGGAGGGAGTGAAATGAATTAACTATTAAATAAAAAATGATTCATGCACTCGGATTACATGTAGAATATAGAACAGTGCCGCATCAGGACAGTTCCTTTGGCCCACAATGTCTGTGCCGGACAATGCTAGGCTGAACTTCACCCACCTGCCTGTACATGATCCATATTCTTCTATTCCCTGCCTGTTCATGTGTCTTTATAATAGCCTCGTAAAAGCCTCCATCGCATCTGCTTCCAGCACTCCCCTGGGCAGCCTGTTCCAGGCACCGACCACTGTGTTGTTACGAACCAGCAACAAAAGAAGCACACTGAGTCATGATTCAGTGTTGAAAATTATTTTATTAATCACTGCTTATGATAATAAGACAATAAAATCAAAATGTTAGAATGTTAGAAGTAAAAATGTTAAACCTTGAACATTAACCCGAAAACTAAACTCTTTGTGTGTGGCAAAGTCCCAAACACAAGTCCATGAATGGTTCTTAGTTCAGCAAGCCATAAGGTGAAACATGAGCAAAGGCTTCTTCAAACACAACCGTTATCTGAAGATAAGACACAGATGTAGAAAACAGAGTAATTACGAAATCCAGATGTTCCACGATGGAAACCATTCGACACCTCAGTGTTTACTAGGTAGTGACTTCCTCACCCTGAAAAGCATCGGAATCGTGGCCGTCCACACATATACCTGTGTCCCTCTACAGGTCAGCAACAAAGTGAACTCCACCGGATTTCTCCCATTTTCCAGATGTGGATTGTAGTAATAGACACAGTTATTGTTTCTCATCCATCGATAGAGAAACTAGCAGGCTGGTGTATCTCTCCCTTTTCTCTCTCCTGACTGACTTCTCCAAAAACGCCATTATGTCCTTTATCTTCTGTTGACGTAAGCACGCCACACAGACACGCCACGCCACACTCTGTCTTAAAGGAACATTCACTGGGTCCGGAACACCTCCCACCTAAAAAGGATTATTTTTCCAAGAAAAAATTTAACCGCACATACTGTTAGTAATGTTAACGATTATCATTCTACAGTTACATCGGGAAAGACAATCAGCAATCACGTTATCTTTGTCTTTAATGCGAGTTATCGTGAGATCAAACTCCTGCAAAATTAAACTCCAGCTTAACAGCCTTCCGTTCTTGTTTTTGACTCGGCTCAGAAACACCAACGGGTTATGATCTGTATACACAGTCAATGGTTTCTGAACGGTGTAAGCATATACACTGAAATGTTGCAAGGTTAAAAAGAGCTACAGTAATTCTTTCTCTATGGTGGAATAATTATTTTGATGTTCATTAAATATCTTTGAAAAGTAAGCTACAGAATGGTCAATATCATCAAGGTCACCCTTCTGCAACAACACAGCTCCTGCAGCTTCATCACTGGCATCTACTGCTAATGAAAATGGCTTTTCAAAGTCAGGTGATTTGAGCACAGGATGGTAGCATAAAATTGCTTTCAGCTTCTCAAATGCTCCTTGACAAGGATCTGTCCAAACAAACTTTACTCCCTTCTTCAGAATATTAGTTAGGGGAAGAACAATATCAGCAAAAATTTTACAAAATTTGCGATAATATCCAACCGTTCCAAAAATCTTCTAACAGTCCTCGTACCCGTGGGAATGGAGAACTCAGATGTTGCTTGAACTTTTGCCTGAACGGGAGCTAACTTGCCTTGACCTACAACATAACCAAGATACGTCACAGTGGCATGGTCAAATTCACTTTTAGCCAAGTTAACTGTCAGGTTAGCCTCGGAAAGTCTTTCAAACAACCTTTGTTAGGCAGAGATACGATATTCCCATGTATCATTCCCGGTCACAAGTCGTCAATATAGGCATCTGTATGTTTTAACCCATGAACCACCGAATTAGTCATTCTTTGAAATGTTGCCAGAGCATTTTTTTCATTCCAAATGGCAAAACATCATATTCATACAATCCAGAAGGGGTAAAAGGCAGAAATCTCCCTTCCTTTGTTAATGGAACAAACCATTACCCTTTTAATAGGTCAACCTTTGTAAGCAATTTAGTTTTCCCACTGTCTATGAAATTAGCCACCCTAGGAATAGGGTAAGCATCTGACTTCGTTACAGCATTCACTTTTCTGTAATCTGTGCAAAATCAAACAGTTCCATCAGGCTTCGGCAGAATAACAGGGCGAACTCCAGTTTGAAGTAGAACGTCTAATAATATCAATTTCTAACATATATTCAATCTTCTGGTCAACAAGTTTACTTTTTTCCACATTCATTCAATATGGGTGTTGTTTGATTTGTTTTGCTTCGCCCACGTCAACACCATGAGTAGATCTCGACGTTGTTTGGAACATCTGGGAATAGGTTTTTATATTTTAAAACTAATTCTCTCAACTGTTATTTTTGTGTAAATTGTCAATGGTCCAACTTCGTTTCAAGGTTCTCCAGGATATTTTGTGTGTTTTAGTTTTGATGGAACAATTTGGTCTAAATTGGCCTTCCTCAATATCAACATCAGATATCATAGGAACAACATTCACCACACCACGCCTCTGGAAATCTCGAAGTTGCACACATGATGATTAACAAATACTGATTTCCAGCCTTATACTTTGGCAATGGGCCGACACAGTCCACAATCACCTTCGAAGAGGGTTCACCAAAAGCAGGAATTGACTTCAAATGATCCACAGGGGATATTTGATTTGGTTTACCGACCATCTGACATGTGTGACAGGTTCGACAAAACATTATATCTTTTCTCAAACCAGGCCAACAGAATTGTTTCAAGATCTTCAACAGTTTTATTCACACCAAAATGACCAACCAAAGGCATACTATGGGCCAGATTTAAAATCTCATTCCTATAAACTTTTGGAACCACAACCTGATGAACACCTTCCCATTCCTCATTAACAGGGACATGAGGTCTCCATTTCCTCATTAACACTCCATTTTTGACATAATATCCAATTGGCACTTTTTTCAATCTCATGGCATGAGTGCTTTTTCTCTCCATTCAATAAGCTCATGGTCTTTCGTCTATTCCACCATAAATTCCTTCCTCGACAAAGAAAAATCTTTAAATTCAGGCTCACTACAAGGATTTTGATCCTCCAGTGAAGACAGAAAGGTCTCAGACAAGGCATCGTAATTTTCTTCCTGTTTAGGGCTGTCACAGGGAAACGCATCAGGCTGCACAGGACAGTCGGCCTTGGCTAATTCTTTAGCTCTAGCTCGAGTCACCGCGCATGATGGCTAAACATCTGGATCATTCTCAGACTCAATCTTTGGTTTGGTCGTTAACCGTACCATAGGGACAAATTCTCCATCCGCAAGGTCATTCACCAATAACAAAGAAACTCCTACTGGCAAACTAGGTCGTATCCCTATCTAGACAGGTCCTTCTACGAACTTTGACTTTAAAATCACCTTGTGCAAAGGGACAGACGTGGTGTCACCTCTAGCGCCTCGCACTAGATTTACCTCACCAGTGTCAGTTTCTTCACCAAAAGTTAAAACACTGTCCAGTAATAGAATGACAAGCCACAGTATCTTTAAGAATTTTCACTGGCACCTGGGGTGACCCATCATTCAGTGAAACAAAACCCTCTGATACATAAGAACGGAATTCCTTTCTCACCTCCTCCAACTATTCAGCTTTCACCTTTGGCAAGGACTAATCTTTAATAACACCTCCTAAACCTTTTTGATTTTTAATTGCCTGAAAGCAAGCATTGGGCACGACCTCCTTCCTTTTCTTCAAAAGGGCACAATTAGCTATCACATGGCCAGGTTTCTTACAGTAATAACAAGTACGCTCAATAGGTTTCTCCAGCCCTGGCTTCTTTTCATCCTTCCCTTTTCGATTACCTCCCAATTTAATCTCCGGTTTACCTGGAATGTCCTTATAACTCTTGAAATGTTTTAGGTGGTCCCCATTTGGATTTATGGGTTAAAACAATCATCTGCCAACCTAGCAGTTTCTTGTAATGTTTCCACTTCCTTTTCATTTAAATATGTTGCTATCTCAGCTGGAACACATCTTTTAAAGTATTCTACTAAAATCAATTCTTTCAATTTGTCAAAATCCCCATCTACATTTTGAGCCATGCACCATCGTTCAAAACATATTCTCTTTCCTTTGGCAAATTCCATGTACGTCTGATCTGCAGATTTCAAGTCTCTAAATTTTTGTCTATAAGCTTCAGGTAACAATTCATAGGTTTTCAACACAACTTGTTTTACTTTTATTATCAGCTGCATCCACAACAGACAAAGCAGAATAAGCTTCTTGAGCTTTACCCTTAATTACACAATGTAACATAAGAGCCCATCCTTCCTTTGGCCAGTTTGAACTCACAGCAACCTTTTCAAAATGTTTGAAATACTGATCAACCTGATCTTCCTCAAAAGGAGGGACTAATCGAACCTCCCTGCTGGCTAAAAAAACTACCATCAGAACCGGATTCCAAAATTTCGCTTCATTTTTAACTCCATCCTTTTTTGTTCCAACTCCATCTTCTTCAATTCCATCTGGGCCTTCCTTTCCTCTACCTCAGCCTCAATCTTCAACCGAATTAGTTCCAGTTCAGCCTCTAACTCTAGTTTCCTTCGTTCGGCCTCTAATTTCTTTTGACCCAACTCGAACTTCATTCGTGTTTGTTCTAACTCCCATCTTTGCTATCTGCACCTGGCTATCAGGAACCGCTGACTCTCTCCCAGGATATTGTTCTAACTCTTCCTCCTCCAAATCCTTCAACTCCCCTGGTTGAGAAGTCACATCAGAAAGCACTGGTTTAATCTCATGAAACTCGACTACCTCACTCACCTCAAACACTTCCTTCTCCAAATAATAGTCAACTATAATTCTATGAATAACTGCTTTGTTTCATAGACCGCTTTACTGCTTTAAGGTTTAGCCTTGTAGCAATCTTTACCACATCATCCTTTTTCGCCACCTCCAATCCTTTTAGGGTTGGTGACTCCAAAAATGCCTCAATATCCATTGCTGCTGGTTTCCACACACACAAGCCGATTAAAAAGAATTTATCAGACCGACCACAATCAGTCGTCCACTAAGACTCCAATTTTTCAAACTCAGACCTCCCTCGTCAATCTTTGGATTGGATCCCGAACGAATCTCGTCAATCCGGGGAACGATCCCGGACAAGCCCCCAATTTTGTTACGAACCAGCAACAAAAGAAACACACTGAGTCATGATTCAGTGTTAAAAACTATTTTATTCATCACTACTGATGATAATAAGAAAAATAAAAGTAAAAATGTTAGTATGTTAGAAGTAAAAATGTTAAACCTTGAACATTAACCCCAAGAACTAAACATCGTGTGTGTGTGGCAAAGTCCCAAACTCCAAGTCCAGGAATGATTCTTAAAGTTCAGTTCAGCAAGCCATAAGGTGAAACATGAGCAAAGGTTTCTTCAACAACCACCGTTGTCTGAAGATAAGACATATGTAGAGAACATAGAGAGTAATCACGAAATCCAAATGTTCCACGATGGAACCCAAACGACACCTCAGTGTTGACTCGGTAGTGACTTCCTCACCCCGAAAAGCATCCGAATCGTGGCCGTCCGCACAAATACCTGTTTCCCTGTACAGGTCAGCAACAAAGTGAACTCCACCGGATTACTCCCAATTTCCAGACGTGGATTGCAGTGATAAACACAGTTATTGTTTCTCATCCATCGATAGAGAAAATAGCAGGCTGGTGTCTCTCCCACTTTTCTCTCTCTCCCTCAGACTGACTTTTTCAACAACGGCATTACGTCCTTTATCTTCTGTTGACGTAAGCACGTCACACACACACACTACTACTCTATCTTAAAAGGACATTCACCGAGTCCGTACCATTGTGGAGAAAGACAAGACTTCGGAAGGTGTAGTAGTCGAGGGAATTATCTCACTTTACAGCGGAGGTGCTGAATGTCTTAAACACAAGGTAGACGAATCTCCAGGGCCTGATCAGGTATCTCCAAGAACACTGTGGGAAGCTAGACAAGCGCAGTAGCCCTGGCTGAAATATTTGTATCATTAGCTACAGGTGAAGTACCAGCAAACTGGACGGGACTCCACGTTGTTCGTTCAATTCAAAGGTGGTAACGAAAAACCTGACAACTATAGGCCAGTCTTATACTTGCAGTAGGCAAGATATTGGAGGGTATTCTGAGGTATTAGACAGACACGCAGCTGAAGAGAGGGTTTGCTTAGGAATAGTCAGCACAGTTTTCTTTATGGGGAAATCATGCTTCAGAAATGTGATTGTTTTATTTTGGTAATCAGGAATATCAACGAGGGCAGTGCAGGAGACATGGTCTTTATGGAGCCTTTGATAAGGTTCCACATGACAGACTGCTCTGGAAGGTTAGATCATATGTGATCCAGGGGAAGCTAAAAAATTGCATACACAATTGGTTTGATGGTAAGAAGCGGGGGTGAATTTGTAAGTTTTTTTCGCAGACTGGAGACCCGTGATGAATGGTGTTCCCAGTGATCACTGCTGGACCCATTGCGATTTATCATCAATGTCAATGATTTGGATGAGAACAAACAAGGCATCGTTAGCAAATTTGCAGTCGACACCAAGAGTGTTGTTCTGTGAGTAATTTCACGCAGAGGGTGGTGCGTACATGGATGAGCTGCCGGAGAAGGTGGTGAGGCAGGTACAACGTTATGGACATTTGGGCAAATACATGGACAGGGAGCATTTCGAGGGTTATTGGCCAAATGGGACCAGCTTGTTCAGTAGATATGAGGTGGGCTAAAGTACTCACGTCCACGTATGTTACTTTGTGGACCAAGTCCAAAGGGAAGTTTAAGTTTGTTCACCCAGACAGCCATAGCTGACTAGGGCCAAGTATGTGTGCTGGGGAGGGAGGTCACCATTGTTAACGTATCGATCTTGCGTCTGTAGGTTTGAAACTCCAGCCGAGTAATCCTCTAACCTCCAGATATCTTCCACACGGACATCAGCCTTCCGGTATGTTCCTCAAAATCAAACTACTCCTACCACCAAGGTAAAGGAGAAACCGCAGCCTCTCCCCGCCCTCTCAATCCCCACCTTGACGGGGGCAGCCCTCGGTCATTGATTGGAGTCAGTTGCTCCCAATACAGCAATTAGTACTTTCCAAGCCAGGCGACGAAGCGGGAGAAGCAAATCGTGTTATCCCGGTTGTGGGAGGGGGGTGGTGGTGTGGGTGGATGGGTGGAGAAAGTGGCTCTGCAACACGGGTTCAAATCCCAGCAGTGGAAAAACTAACCACAATTGGAACGTCCCTCTAATCAGAAAGGCAGTATGTAGACAAAGACAGCAGAGTCACACTGTCATTTGCTTACTTTCAATTAACAGACGAATTACTTTTGTTAACAGCTGTAGAAAACGGGACTCAAAGTGACATCCACCCCAGGTCAATGCGGGGCATTTTCTGTTCATTGAAGTTCATAGGCGCACTAGTTTCACCCACGCAAATTGTCAAATCTGTTTCTTCTGGAAGTTATTTACTTACGTAAATCTTGCCTATACTCTGCGAAACAGACCGAGAAATAGCACAATGAAAGATTCGTTTCAACACAATCCGGTGGTAATTTTCTTAGTGAAAGCAAAATCACAATTGATAACAATGAAATAAGCTTCACAGTTAAATTAAATACGAGTCTACTTTTCACTTCTTTGGAAGCCAAACCTAACGTCTAAAATCAGAATCCTCAATAGCTTCAAAACCACAAATTATCACAGTTTGTGGTCACAACCGAAGAAACAAACACCTCAGAAGAGTAGACAAGCAGTATTCTTACGGACCTTCTACCCTGGAAATAAATGAAGTCAAAAAGAACAAATTACAAATGAGCCGCTGCAAATACTTCCAACAGTCATTGGCTAGGACAACTAAATTCCGGCACTGCAGCATCTCCCCCTAATATACCAAATGAGCCAAATAGTTCCCACCACGTTACCACAGCAACCAGCCCAACATGTTCACAGATTAACTCCTGCTGCGCCAGAAGTGTGTACCATGATTGTTGTACATATTCCAGAAGTCTTTAAAAGCTGACTGGACAAATGGAACTTGCAATCTCCAGCTGGGCACAATAACTGTCTGCGGACAATAGTTATCCCTCTGTTTCTCATTACTGTTTGCATAATCTGGGCGCTCGTATTTGCTTCTGTCACTTCCAACGTGGAGTTTGTTTCCGTGGGCAGACAGACACGGGGTGTGAATGCCGTGAAAATTTCAGCTCTGTGCAGCAGCGGCACCGCACGTTGCAAACTTGACAAAGATAAGTTAAGGCAACTGAAATTAGCATCAATGACACATCGCTCACATGACAAGATAAACACAAATAACACAACTACATTGATGCAAGTGGAGGGAAGTCTCGTCCGATATACTGTTAGGGTTTTTCCGGTAGGTTCAAGAACTTGATGGCAGTGGTGAAGAAGCTGTTGTTGAACATTGAGTTGTGGGTCTTAAGGCTCCTGTACCTCCAGCCGATGACAGCATCGATAATAGGGCATATCTCGGTCGGTAGCGGTCCCTGATTATGCGTGTCTCCGTCCTGAAGCAGCCACCTATTATGGATGTTATCGATGGTGAGGAGAGCTGCACCCATGATGTAAATAGCTGAGTCCGACCGCTCTCTGCAACCCCTTGTACTCCTGTGCATTGGAGTTCCCATAACAGGCCATGATGCCACTAGTCAGAATGCTTTCCACAGAACATCTGTAGAGGATTGTCAGAGTATTTGAGGACATGCCGAATCTCCTTGAACTTGTAAGAAAGTAGAGACACGGCAGCGCCTTCTTCCTGGTTGCATCTGTGTGCTGGGGCCAGGATAGGTCCTCCGATATGTTGAGAAGTATGAATAAGTGAGGTCGAGTGTACAGTATCGGACTGGGGATAATAAATAACTGACAGAGAACATTTTGCAAGTCCACACATGAAGAGCTAGTAGGGTGAACCTGGACACTTTCTTCCAAGAACCAGGGGACCAGCGTGAACCCGATGGGCCAAATGAACTTCTGCGGTGCTGTAACCGTTCAGCGAATCCATGATCACTTCCCAACACCTCCAGTAGAAAGCCAGGGCTGAACATACCCTCCCGTTGCAGCTGATGGTTCACAGGGAGTCGGTTCCCAATCCGTTTGGAAGCAAGAAAACAGTTGCTGAATATTTTCCAAATGTGGAGATACTGGGAATGGCCGAGGCAAGTCTGTGAGCCAACATGCGGCACAATGGCCGTAGATCCAATCACAGCGAAGGCGTGCCAGCGGATCAACTTTCTTCGGACGTTACGGATACTCGGTGTGTCACCGAACACTCTGACAAACTTCAACGTTAAAGTCGAGCTTATTGTCATATGCACAGGAAGCACGTATGCACAGGTGCAGTGAAAAATCTACACGGGCAGGGAGCGGTATCGTGTGCACATACACTTCAGGACCGTAAACTCCAACTTGGATTTGACACAATAGGAGCACCCAGTTTGTGCAAACAGCAATGAGTCAAGAGAGGGAAAATTATTATCCCGCAGACATTTACTCCCCCCCCCCACAGCCAGAGATTGTACATTCTACCTATCTTGTTAAAACTTCAGTGACGTATGCAGAATTATTGGAGAATCCGCTGGTGTGGCAAGCGTTAATGGAGAAAACAGCCGCGTGATTGCTGTTGTGACGTGACAGGACGTAGTGGCTCATTTGGTATAAAAGGGAGAGAGGTGGTCTAGGTTGTAGTAGTTTGTCATACTCAGTGCAGACCTGGAGGGTGATATTCTGCTTCTCCGGAACAGAAGGTATGTGAAATCACTACTCGATTTCTCTTGTGATGTGTTGTTTTTTTTTTAATTGCGATTTTTGAGCTGAGAATTTGGTATCATGAGGGTTACCGGCATCTTTACATTCAGACTTGTGCCTTTATGCCTGAATTCAAATTAATAGTAAGGATTTCATAACCATACCACACAACGTGTATTTGCGCATAGTTTTGGTTTTCTTGTGGCTTGGGGAGTCTCAAGGTAATACAACACGGCAACGGATCCCTCAGTACAACTCGAACCTGCTGTTCGAGCGCATCTGATTTAAGCCACACCGATCTGACTACTTCCATGTCACCTTACCTGAATGTCCTTTTATTGATGTTGTTCCTCTCCCACGTTCTATTGTAGCTCAGTGGATATACACTCCATCCTCTGTGCCGCTACTGTCATAGTGCCATACAACACGCATGCTGACCTCTTTCCACCCAGCCCGTCCAGATTTCCTGTGTTCCTTTGATCTCTCCAAGACCCGCCACCCCACTTAACGACTGTATCCCATTGCTTCTTGAAGGATTCTGTTGCATTTGCTTCAACCAGCTCTGGCAGCTCGTTACATGTACTTACCCTTCCTCCGCGGGTACATTTGCCACTTGGTCTCTTTTTAAGTCTGTTTTCTGAAACCTGCACGTGATCACCTTAGGTCCTGTTCTCGTAAAATACTGCTCAGCCCATCTATGCCCCTCAGGTTTTATACTATTCACCCTATCCATGCCGCTTAGGTTTTATACACCACATTAATATCACCTTTTCATCTTGTCTTCTGAGGAATCAAGTCCTTTCCTGCCCAATCCCTCCCGATAACTCAGGACCTTCGGTCCTGGCAGCATCTCCATAAATCCTCAGTGCTCTTCGCAGTTTAATGCTCTCTTGTCTGGATTGACAAGGACTGTAAACAGTACTCCAAGTATAGTCTCACCATCTTGTGCAGCTGCAACAAACATCAGAACTTTGATACTCAATGCAATGACAGCTGATAGCTAGTGTACCAAAAACTGCTTTCTCCGGCCTGTGTACTGCAATGCCTCTCCTCGCGAGCCATGTACTTGTATCTCCAGATCCCTCCGTTATACAACACTCCCACTACACTGTCATTAACTGTGAAAAATCATACCTGGTGTTTCCAAAATGTAATATCCCTCTTGTCTGAATTAACCTGCATCTGCCATTCCTTGGTTTCTTTGCCAGCTGATCAACACCTCTCATTACAACCAACTTCACCACCTATGATACGACCCATATTGATGTCATATACAAACTCGCTAACAATGCCTTGTCCGTTCCCCTTCAAAGCATGGACAGATGACAACAATGGGCCCTGCACTAATCTTAAAAACAACCTTCAACGTCACGTTGTTTTCCACCATTAAACCAATTGTGTGGGCAATTAACCAGCATTCCCTGTCTCACATGTGATCTGATATTACAAAGCAGCCTATCATGTGGAAACTTATCAAGAGCTTTTTGAAGTCCACAGAACACATCTACCGCCCTGTCCTCAATGACCTGCCTGGTTTCTTTCAAAATAAAACTCAATCTCGAGAGATCTCCCACGCACAAAACAATGCTGACGATTTCTAATCTGCATCGCTCTTTCCAAATGAATGTATTATCCATCCCGTTCTCTCGAGTAACGTGTCTACCATGATGTTAGACGTGTCTATCGTTCACAGGATTTTCTTTGCCACCCATAAAGGCACAACATTGACTGCACTCCAGTCCACTATTACCTCACCCGTAACTAATGACGAGGTATTTCCCTCAGCCAGGACACCTTCAAGTTAACTTCCCAGTGTTGGAGCAGAGTACTATAGCACAGTGTGGGCCCTTCGGCCCGTAATTTTGTGCCGGCACTTTTTTCCTGTTCTAAGATCAATCTGACCCTCTAAACTACCGATTCTATCATTCAAGTGTATATAAGTCTCTCAAATAACCCTAATGGATCTGTCCCCATATCCTCTGCCGGCAGTGCGTTCCACGCACCGACCACTCATATTTTTTTTTAAAAAAAACCATGACCGCGCCCCTGTATCTCTTTCCAATCACCTAGAAATTATGTCCTCTCGTGTTAGCTATTGTCTCCCTGGGGAAAAAGTCTGACTGCCAACTCGATCTATGCCTCTTATCTTGTATATCTATCAAGTTGCCTTTCATTCTTTCTCTGCAAAGAGAAGCCCAGATGTCCTGGTAAATCTCCTATGCACCCTCTCTAAACATTAAATCCTTCCGATAATGCGGAGACAAGAACGGAACACAATACTCTAAATGTGGTTCTATAGAACTGTAACATCACCTCTCGACTTTTGAATATCCCAACTAATGAAGGCCAACACTCCATACACCGTCTAAACAACCCTATCGACCTGCGCGACTTCATTGAGGGATCTATGGACGTAGACACCAAGGTTCGGTCAAAGGCCTTCTCGGCATCTAGAGAAATCACATTCCGATATTTCCTTGGAAGGAGAACAAATAATAGTCAATAAACGACGAATATTAAAACGAGAATGTTTTTGATAAACCTAGTCTGATCATCGGATATAATTAATGATAAAATATTTCCCAGTCTACAGCCAAAATTTTAGATAAAATTTCAAAATTTTAAAATCGACATTCATAACGAAATTTGTCGGTATGAACATTCCGTTGGGTTTTTATTCTTAAGAATAAGTGAAATGGAAGCTTCTTCAAAGGATTGTGGTAACCGTCCCAATTTTAAAGAATCCGAAAAAATAGAACTTTAAGGTATAAGCAGTGAGGGAAAAAACCTTTTAGAATTCTCCAGGATAATCCATCAGGACCCAGGGTTTTTCCAGAGTGCATTGGCCGGATAACCTCGGTGATGTCCTCATAAGTAATGGATTAATCCAGTTTTTTGTTATCAGCAGAGTGTAGGAATTTTTAATTGGTCGAAAAAGTTGTTCATTGCAGTATCGTCTTTAGGAGAATCAGAACAATAAAGTTTGGAATAAAATTCCCTAAGTACCATTTATTTCTAAATGATCCGTTGTCCTTTTTTCCATTGGCTTTGGCAATTTCTTTAATTTGCCGTCGAGTTAGAGGTGGTTAATTGGTTAGCCAATAATTTACCTGCTTTATCTCCATGAAAATAAAATTGTATGTTCAGAGCTGATTCTCAATTGGATATGTTAAAAGGAGTTCGTACTTGGGTTTAATTTCGACTCGCCTTTTGTATGAAGTAGGATCTGCATCCAAAGCAGATTTTTCGTCTCGAAGTTTCAATTTATTGGCTAAATCAATCCTGTTAACTTTTTCTTAACGCTTGCCGCGTAAGACATTTGTCCTAAAAGGCGTTGAAAGCATCAATATAATAAGGCTAGAAGTCTCTCCCGGCGTATTCTCTTTAAAGAAAGTAATTTGTTTCTCCAAAATTTAAGGGTTTTTATCAGATAGCAAAGTTAGATTAAAGCGCCAGGATCTGTTTATTTCAGGGAGTAGGGGGAGATTTAAAGATAAAGAACACAGGAGCATGGTCTGAAAGCAATCGCTTGATACTCACAGGATCGAATTGATGGAATCATTTGACTATCAATGAGAAAAAATCAATCCTGGAATGTGTGGTGAATATGAGAAAAAAACATGAATATTCTCTGTCTTCTGGATGTAAAAGCACGCCAACTTTCATTGAAAACAATTGCAGAAATAAAGCCGATCCATGAAGAGCTGCTCATTTAGTACCTGACCCGTCTAACCTTGAGTCTAACTAACAATTAAAGTCTCCTCCTTGAACCAGAGAGGGAAGATTCAAATCTGGCAAAAGTGCAAAAAATCGCTCAAAAAATCCTGGATCGTTCGTATTCGGAGCATAAATATAGGCAAATACCACGAGTCTGTTATCTAACTTCCCTGATACTAAAACAAAAAGACCATTAGTGTCTGTTATTACCTTATGTTCAACAAATGAAACATTATTATCTGCAAAATAAATAATAAAAAAAAATTGAGACCCCCGAGGTTTTCCTCCGAAAGAGGAATGAAATCGACTGGAAAAGCGTGGAGTATCACATTTGCGAATTTGAGTTTCTTGTAAGAAAACACGTTGAATTTTGAATAGGTTAATATAAGTAAAACACTTATTTCGTTTCACATGGTGGTTTAACCCTTTAAAGTTAAAACTAATTAAATTAATCACTCGATCCATTTAATATTACTGAAATGTGAGCAATAAACAAGCCAGACTGGAATGCAGATTCAAATTAAACAGGGAACTTTCCGATAAGGTAACTAAGCAACATACTTGGCTAAACGCACAAAACAGCTTCCAAAGAGAACCCAAACCCCCGTCCACCACCCAAAGACAAAAGTAGACCATTAGAGAGCCGGCATCTGGAACTAAAGACAGTGTAAACCCAACTAATCCGGCTGCCAATGTTTCAAGGTTTGTTCATTCCAACACAGTCAAAACAGTAACTCGAATACAAAAAAGTTTCAAAATTAGAGAATAACAAGGATATTTGTTCGTTTATTAGTAAAAAGAGCTCAAGAATATCTAAACAACGTATCAAAAGAGATTAAAAAAAATCAAAGTACGTAAACATTGAACGTGTTAGTAAAGGGTTATCAAAAATGAGGAAATAGATGTTCGTGAAGAAAATTACGGAGTCGTTCAATCGTCAGATTCCAGAAACTTTTGAGCATCTCTACGTGAGGCAAACCACTTATGCGACCCATTTTTCAGAATAATTCCAAGCTTCGCAGGGTAACGTAAGGATGGTTTAAAACCTTGGTTATAAAGCTCCGACTTGGCCTTTTTGAACTTAACACGTTCATTCAGAACCTCGGGTAAGAAATGTTCAACAATTCTGATCTTGTAATCTTGGCAGTTAATCATTCCTCTTCGGCGGGATTCACTAAATAAAAGGTCCTTAATTTGAAAATCATGCAGAGAGATAATGACTGACCTGGATTTCGCTTCCGGAGGAGGTTTGTACATCGGTGATCACTGCGCTCAGATTTTAAAATAGTGGGAAACAATTGAGCCAAAAGGTTTACAAAGATTACCGGGAGGTTGATTGCCTTCCACTAGCTCCTTGAGATCCAGAATTGGAAGGTTGTATCTTCTGCTTCTAAGTCAATAATCTTCTGCTTTAATTTTTCATAGATTCAGATTGTTTTTTCACAAAGCTGCTCCGTCATCTATTTTCTCATCCAAAACCGAGAGAGACTCTTCATTCTCTTTAATCTGTTCTTCATGATCATGTAAAGTTTCTTGTATAGAATCCAATTTAGAATTAATCTGTTGAATTTGCTTTTGAAATTGTTCAAATTTCTCGGAAGAATGATGTATATCTTTTCGAAGCAATGGTAAAATAGATTCCAGGGATGCAGAAGGGTCATCATCCTTGGTAGTTTTAGCGCCTTCGGCGCTCCTTGTAGCCATGGTAAAGTAAATTACGATTGGAGAAAGTGTTTCCAAAACGGTTGAGAAAGTAACAGAAATGGGAGCAACGGCAAATCGCTGTTACTCCATTAACGACCAGCAGGCTTCTTGAGGAGACAGGAAAAAAAGAACAACGGACCAGTTGTATAAAGGAAAGGGCAGAGTCTCCCCCAGAACTAACCTTTGGATGCATTTAGCTGCCTCTCCTGCCCTCACGCCAAACTGCCAATGACCTTGAGCCTAATCTGAACAATCTGAGTGGCGAATTCCTCCTGAGATTCAGGTGACAATAAATCGCCCCTCTGATGTCTCGGAGTGGCATAGAATATTCGTGCCACGGAGCACAGAAACAGACCCTTCGGCCCATGTTGTCCATGCCGACCAGGATGCGGCGTGAGGGCAGGAGAGGGAGGTAAATGCACCCAAAGGTTAGTTCTGGGGGATTCTCTACCCTTACCCTTGTACAGACAGGGTACTGATCACGTTCAGTATCGTTCTCTGCCATGGCGATTGAAGTGCTTGTCCAAGTGTTTCTTCCATGTTGTCAGAGCACCTGCCCCCTCCCTTCCTCCGGCAGTGCGTTCTGCATTGCAAGCAGCCACTGGGTGATAACACATCTTCCACAGATCCTCTCTAAACCTCTGACACCTCACCTTAAACAGATGTCCTCTGGTCTTAGACTCATCTTCTGTGAGTAACAGTTCCTTACCACCTGCTCTATTGTCCAAATACCACAGTTTGTTCAAACTGATGATTTCCTGTTTCCTGCATTGTATCAGTGATGCGGCCCACGCCTTCATACGGCAAGCCGTCGACAATAGTTGGACTGATAAATAAAGACCAATATTCCAACGGAATAACCACCAGACGGTGACCATCGCCAATGAGAGGGAGTCCAACTGCCTCTCGGTGACACACAGTTGGATGACCAATGTGAAGTCGTACGCTACCAAAAAGCTCGGGATCACCTTGTTGGGCACTCAGAGTCCGGCGGCAAAATCAGTGGCTCTAACACCAGATCAGAGACCGGATATCTCGACAACTCAAACCCTTCCCACTTCAAGCCGTTAGTGTGGACCGCGGTTGTCTTTATGAGGGCAGCTCCATAAACACTCAAACCGATTGGCACCAACTACTGCGACTGTGACTGACCCACACGGACACACAAAGTGGTAGATAAAATATGGTCTTTATTCGTCACGACAAGCAGGCGACTTGATCGAGGTACAGAACACCAACGAGAGTCCGATTTATCCCAGTTAGTCAGACTCTTTTCTTCCAAGATGGGATCAGTTTAATGTGGCATCATAGTCGGCACAGACATTGTGGGACGAAGGGCCCGTTCCTGTGCTTTACGTTTCTATTCTTTATTCAGGTGTAAGACAAATATAAGGCGGCAACGTTCATTTGCTCAGAGCGGACGTTCCTCAATGGCGTTGACGGCAGAGATTTCTTTTGATCCAGGACAAAGTGAGGTACATTTTATGCAAGCAAGGTGAGGTTGGTTCCTGGTATCCCCGGAGTGGGGCACGAGATTACAGGGAGATGAGCCACGATCATAATGAGTGGAGAATCAGAGTGGACGGGCCGTTTTAATCTCAGACCTTCTGTTAAACCCATTCCTCAACCGATGGTCAAAGGTCGCACAGTCAGTCTTCAAACCTGGCAGTCTGAAGCCCTGAGAGGGCCCAAGGCATTTGCAATTTTCTTGCTGAATTAATCAGTTTGGAGGGAATCAGCCACACAACGTGAGGTGCAGAGTTAGGTCTGATGGTGTTTGAAACAATAGTCCCTTTGCTGGAACAATTCCGCTCCCAATTCACATCCATTAATACTGTCAACAATTTCCATTATTTGCAGTTTTTTCAATTGATCACAGATTTGGTGGCACGGCAGTGTAGCGGTTAGGGTAACACTATGACCGCTTCAGCAGCCCGGGTTCAATTCTACCGCTGTTTGTAAGGAGTTTATCCGTTCTTCCCGTGACTGCCTGGGCTTCCTCCGGGTGCTCCGCTTTCCTCCCACATACCAAAGGCGTACAGGTTAAGAGCTGTGGGCATCCTATGTTGGGTCTGGACGAGTGGCGACATTTGCGGGCTGCCCCCAGCGCATTCTCGTTGACTCTCAAAAAAAAATATTCACTGTGTGTTTGGATGTACATGTGACAAATAAATAAATGTATCTTTAATCACAACCTGTCACAGCGGACATTTCACTTGACTGACGTCATTGGTTTGTTAATAATTGAAACATCTACATTTTTAAATCTGTTGAAATCTCCCTGTACCTGTGGAGTTCGCTGAATGGTATAAAACCCCTGGAGTTCTGTCTCAACATTTCAATGCGAGAGATTACTTGCCGCACACAGAAACTCATCGCTGGGCAGAGAAAATGGGCAAGAGGAACGTACTACATTGTGGACCAAACATTGTACGTGATAATTGTCGTTTTTTGAGTTCCTGGTAAGTGAGTAGAGTGATTCATGTTTTGTATCTCCGTGTGTGAACCAGTGTCTACCTGTTTATGACCATGTTATTGATGGTCCTTGTACAGAAATACATCAGTGATGTCGATTGTGTCAAAAACCCCTTCTTGCTCTAACTCACGGGATCCACTCCACTGTTGTTATTGCCTTCAGTTGTACCTTGCCATGAGTTGTCCCAGTGCTCGGGACAGGCAGACTCCGGAAAGGTGTGACTGCGAGGGTTTTGCATTGTGAAGTTCACTGTTTCTGAGTTATTGATCAGTGTGAACACCTGATCCTGTGGACACACCTCACGGTAGAGTCTGCCACTGTCAGATTCCACTGTCTCTTGGTCAATTATTGGGTCCGATCACTTGAACAAGTGTCCACGGATCTACTAGAGTGCCTTTGTCGAACTGAACTTACTGGAATTAATCCATTAACGGAGCCACTGTGCTGCCGGCTACTAAGTTGTCCCTGCCTTCCCTCTGATACCTTCCTCGGTCCCATCAGATGCTGAATTACCAGAACGTGGTTACACACGGCTGGATGCGGGTAGACCTGTGAAACCGGCTCCATCAGAGACTGTAACCAGGATTAATCATTGTTACGTTCATTCCACCTCTTGTAGAGGATGGCAGATCATTTCCTCCCCGCCGTTTACCCGTCCCTTTCCCTTATCACCTCACCACTGAAGCACTCTGGTTGGACACGGTTGGATCCGTGTCTGGTGTGATCAGTCTTGCAGCCACGCACCGACTCCCAACATTTCTGATCTTCAGCTGAAACCCGAGCCGGTGCTCAGACCCGGAGAATGTGTTCAGTGATGCCCAGTGTCTGTTCTCTTCTTTCTCCAGTGAATTTACTAGCAATTGTGATCCTGTCCCGGGGAAAGTACGGCCTCGCCACCTGCACCACTCACTACCTGGTGTCCGTGGCAGCGACGGATCTCCTGGTCATTGTCACTGAGGTCATTTTGCATCGGCTCAATTATTATTACTTTCCGGTGAATTTTTTTGGCATCACCCCCTGTGCAAACTTATTCTTGCACTGGGGTTGACAGCGACATAGACTGTTCTGTCTGGTTCACCGTCACTTTCACTTTTGATCGATTTGTTGCCAGAAGCTGAAAACAAAATATTGCACCGGGAAAACTGCGGTTGTAATTCTGACAACAATCAGCGTTCTGCTGTTTATGAAAAACGTTCCCTCTACTTCTCACTGGAACCCGCAGTGATAATTGATAACGTACCGTGGTTCTGTGCATCAAAGGACAGCTATTACACTGACCCCGGGTGGGTGGGATACGGCTGGTATCAAACGGTTTTAACTCCGCTGCTCCCTTTCGCTGTAATTCTGCTTCTCAACGTTCTGATAGTCCGGCACATCATAGTGGTCAGTCGGGTCCGTGAGGGCCTGAGGGGTCAGAGCAAGGGGGAGAACGGCAGTGACCCGGAGATGGAGAGCAGGAGGAGGTATGTGGTTTTACTCTTCACCATCTCCGGCAGCTTCATCCTCCTGTGGCTGACGTATGTTGTAGAATTCGTCTCTTATCAGATCTCAGGAACAGGAGCACATTTCAATGACTCCCAGATGATCTTCAACGAAATTGGGATTTTGCTGAGAAATTTCAGTTGCTGCACGAACACATTTATTTACGCGGTGTCTCAGTCCAAGTTCAGGGAGCAGCTGAAGAGCGCAGTGAAATATCCGGTCACCTCAGTGCTTCAATTCATTCAGGAAGCCACCACCCACCCACGAGCACAACCCAGAGGCGGCTGCAGTGCCCCCAGTCCCGGCTCCAGCTCCTCACTCACCGCCTGATCTCCCAGGTGTCGGTCCCGGGCGGATTGTCTCAGGTTCGGCACATCAGGACCATCACAGCGATACCGGTCATATTTCCCCAATGTTTCAATATCCCTCCGCAGTGGGATCAGCCCGGTGTAAGCTCCACCCTGGGTTAACGGACCGATCTCCCTCCTTGGTGGGGTCCAGTCCGGTGAAAAGTCCGGCCCTGGGACAAATCGTCCCATCTCTCAGCACAGTGGCGACCATCTGCTCTGACCTACGCCCTGAGGACTAATAACCGAGATCCCCTCGCAGCTGCGGCCAGTCTCCTGGAAGCTCCAACCTGGGACCTGTTGTGTGAAAAGGTTCTTTTGGAATCTTAAAGCTGGAGATATCTGCACACACAGTCTGTGTGATTTAAAGATGGTTCATTAACAAAGACAAACGCGGGGACAGGATGAATGGGAACAGATGCGCACTCACACACTCTCAAGCAGGATATCGCGAACATGAAGAGAATCGCAACAGGGGCTGAGGTGTGCACACACACACACACACACACGCACGCACACATAACAATTGGTTACAAATGAACAGGGAATAAACAATACAATGTTTGAACACCCTGATATTCTGGACAAAAATTGGCTCTTTGGTCTCGGGAGTCCTGAACTAACTGCCCTGAGGTGGTGCACAGCTCACCTCAACGTCCTCGGAGACACAGAGCGAGAGAACCAAACATGGAGCACTTTTACACTTCTGGGGGCTGGGTCGTCCAGCAAGGACAAAGGTGTTTATCTAATTGGGGGAGGGAGCCAAACCTTGATTGACAGTGATGTCGCTTTCGGCCATGTGCTCAATGGTGTTGTCCCAGCCAGAGCGGTCAGTGTTGTCAAGGTCACATGCCAGCCAGGACCTTCAATCCTACCCAGCAGAGCCAGACGCAGCACTAGGCCCAGCAGCACAAGACACAGCACCAGGCCCAGCAGCGCCACGTCGAGCAACGTACCCAGCAGTAATGCACACTACAACAGTCCCAGCAGCACCAGACCCAGCGCCAGGCCCTGCAGCTCCGCACACAACACCAAGCCCAGTAGAACCGCACACAGAACCGGGGCCAGCAGCAACAGACACAGCACCAGCCCAGCAGCCATGAAAACAGCACCAGGCCCATCAGGACCAGACACATCACCAGGTCCAGCAGCACCACACAAAGCACCAGGCACCGCAGCACCAGACACAACACCAGGCCCAGCAACACCAGACCAAGCATCAGGCCCAGCAGCACAGCACACGTCACCAGGATTAGTTGCACCGCACAAAGCACCAGGCACAGAAGCACCAGAAGCAGCACAGTTACAGCAGCACCAGACCCAGCACCAGTCCCAGCAGCACAGCACACATTACCAGGACTGGCTGCACCACACACAGCACTAGGCCCAGCAGCACCAGACACAGCACCAGGCCCAGCTGCTCCGCACAGAGAAGCAGGTCCAGTGGCACCAGACCCAGCACCAGGGCCAGCAGCATCAGAGCCAGCAGCAGACCCAGCAGCACCGCACATAGCACCAGCCCCAGGAGCACCAGACACAGCAACAGGCCCAGCAGCACCAGACTCAGTACCAGGTCCAGCAGCACCGCACACAGGAGCAGGCCCGGCGGCACCGCAGACAGCACCAGGCCCAGCAAGCGCCAGACACAGCAGGAGGTTCAGCAGCACAGCACGCACCACTAGGCCCAGCAGCACAAGAAACAGCAGGAGCGGAGCAGCAACGCACACAGCAACCCGCACAGCAGTTCCGGACGCAGAACCAGGCTCAGTAGAACCGTACACAGAACCAGGCCCAGCAGAACCAGACGCAAACCCATGCCCAGCCACAACATACACAGCACCAGGCACACCAGCACTTTTCACACCACCCAGCCCAGCAGTTCCTAACACAGCACCAGGCCCATCAGAACCGAACACTGCACTAAGCCCAGCAGCACCGGACACAGAACCAGGTAGGCAGCACCGCACACAGCACCTGGCACAACATAACCGCACACAGAACCGTGCCCAGCAGCAAAAGACTCAGCACCATGTCCAGCAGCACCGCAAACAGCACCAGGCCCAGAGGCAGCCATAACAGCACCTGGCCCAGAAGTCCCATACACAGCACAGTGCCCAGCAGCACTACACACAGAACCAGGCACAGCAAAACTGCACAGAGCACCAGGCCCAGCAGCACTGCACAGAGCACCAGGCCCAACAGCACCAGACTCAGCACCAGGCTGAGCAGCACCAGAATCAGCACCAGGCCAAATAACACCAGATCCAGCAGCAGGCCCAGCAGCACCAGACATTGCAACAGGCCCAACAGCACCGCACAAAGAACCAGACCTAGCAGCACCGCACACAGCACCAGGCACAGCAGCACCAGATCCAGCACCAGGCCCAGCAGCACCGCAAACAGCACCAGGCCCAGCAGCATCGATAACAGCACCTGGCCCATCACATCCTCACACAGGACCAGTCCCAGCAGCAACACAACCAGCCCCAGGCCCAGCAGCAGCAGACGAAGCCCCAGGCCTAGAAGCACGGCACACGGCACCAGACCCAGAAGTACCGCACTCAGAACCGGGCACAGCAGCACCAGAACCTGCACGAGGACCAGCAGTCCTCATATCGAACCAGGCCCAGCAGCACCGCACATAAACCCAGGCTCAGCAGCACCAGACCCAACACCAGGCCCAGCAGCACCGCACAGAGCTTCCGGTCCAGCAGCAAAAGACCCAACATCAGTCCCAGTAGCACCGCACACTGTCCCAGACCGAGCAGCACCAGACCCAACACAGGCCAAGGAGCACCAACCACAACAACAGATTCTGCAGCACCACATTCACATCCAGACCCATCAGTCCCGGGTCCAGCACGATGCCCAGCAGCACCAAGCCCTGCACTACGCCCTGCATCACCGCACACAGCACCAGGCCCAGCAGCACCGCACACAGAACCAGGCCCAGCATAACAGCTCACAGCAACAAGCCCAGCAGCGCCAGATCGAGCATCAGGACCAGCAGCAATGCACACAGCTCCAGACTAAGTAATACCGCACACAGTACCAGGCCCAGCTGCACCAGATACAGCAGCAGGACCAGCAGAACCGCACGCAGCACCAGGCACAACACCGAGACCAGCAGTTCCGCACACAACACCAGTCCCAGCAGCACCGCACCCCACACCAGGCCCAACAACACCAGACACTGCACCAGGGCCAGCAGCACCGCATACAGCACCAGACTCAGCAGATCCAGACACAACACCAGGCCCAGCAGCACCACACACAGCACCGGGCCCAGCAGCTCCAGACACATGCAGATGAAAGCGTGGGTCAGTGACTGTTGCAGGTAGTGAAATTATGGAATTCGTTGCCACGTACAGCAGTGGAGGCCCGATTACTGGGGGCGTTTCAGGAGGAGATTGATAAGTATCTCATCAGTCAAGGTATCCAGGGAGATGGGGATAAGGCCGGAAATTGGGACTGGATGGGAATAGTATTAATTTGTCTCATGGAACATACTCGGCGGGCCGAATGGCATACTTCCGTGTCTTGCGAATTTGTGACAACAGACAAATTAGATCTGTTATGTAACAGTGTTGAATTTCTCAAACAAGTCGGTTTATTCAGGCCTGTTACAGTGTGCACTGGGGAGCACTTCAAGTGAGAGCTCAAAGATACTCGACTGATCCAAATGACTTCCAACAATTTATAGCATTCGAGTTACAATAGTTCCAGGCAGATTTCACAATTTCATCAAGAACCCACTTCTCTTTGTCGTGTTTGAACTTTGTTTTGATCTCCACAGGGGTTTCCTCCAACTGCCGGACAAATGGGACTGATTTGTTTTGCCAGAAAGAGGTTTCCCATTCTCCCTGCAATGAGTTGCTCTGGTTTCTGACGTGACTGAGCTTGTATTACGGTCAGTTGTCCTGCACTTAAGCTGTATTCTGAAGTCCATCTGTTGATCTCTGCTCCAGCCAGCTATGTCCTGTGATTTAACACTTCCCTGCTTTCAGGTTCGGTTACGAGTTAGCGGACAAAGGGAACATTATCCCTCTCGTGTTCATTGATCTTGTTACTGGAGATTCAGTCTTACTGGACCCTGCCACTTTGATTTGGCCCACGCCTCCATTATCCTGCTCCGTCTCCATTCGTCTTTATTGTGATCTGTGCCTTATTCCAGATTCCGCATCTTGATAGGGTGGGATTGGGGTCCCATAAATTGTAGTCGTGTATGTGAGGTGGGAGCGGGGGGTTTACTTGTGTTTGTGGAGGGTTTTGGCATGTGGGGTGTTATCAGGGGTAATGGGGAGTTCGATAGGGTTATGGGATGTCAGGATTCGGAAAAGGAATTGGGGTGGTGGTGAATTTTGGGAATTTCCATTGTGGAGGGTTTTGTCTGCGGGGGTGTTGGCCAGGGATTGTCGGGAGTTGGTTACAGAGGAAAAACAGGGACGTGTATGTGGGATCAGAAGTGGTGCCTTTTGTCTGGTCTGTGTGAGGAAGCTGTCTGTGCTGTGCGTGGGGAGCAGGCTGAGGCCCGGGTGTTTTGAGGGGAATGTACAGGGGTATATGTGTGGTCATAAGGGGTACCTATTGGCTCACTGTGTGAGGAAACTGAGAATTTTGGATCAGTATATAGACATGTCTGTAAGGTGGCCATGGGTTGGAACGTGTAATGTGCTGTGTCGGGGCAGCCGGCTGAGACCCGGGTGTAAATGTTTGGGGGCAATGTACGGGAGTGTATGTGTGGTCACTGGGGTGTGTGTTGCCTGGTCTGTGTTGGGGAAGAACGGTTTCTGGGACCCCATTATAAATGTATGGGGATGTATGTGGGATTGGGGGGGTGGTATATGTGAGCTGGTCTATGGGGGGTAGGTTCTGTCTGTGTCAGGGTGTGAGCGTGCCGGCGTGTTATGGGAGTGTATGTCCGGTGAGGGGGAAGATCTGTTTTGGTATTGGGACCCCAGTCAGAGTCAAATTAACAAGGAACGTGTGACCCTAATCTTTCTAAACCTAATTTACTCGGCCCGAATGTGTTTTTTTTTAAGACTTTACTGATTTTTTTAGACTTGGTTCGGACTGTTTGGGGAATGGGTTTGTAATACCTCATTCCATTTATGCTCAGCTCTCTTTCTCTGGGAGGTTGACCAGTTCAGGGTCGTTTTCAGGCCCTGGATCTCTAAAGACTGGATCGCGTGCTGCTGGAAATGCCTGCTGACAGGTCTGCTCCGGTCTTTCCCTGTAATAGTACTGAGGTGTCCAGTGAGTCTAACCCTGAGGCTGTTACCTGTTTCTCCTGTGGATAAGATGTGGCATTCTTTACAACGAGTTGCATAGACTAGAATCTGCTGGTCACTGTCTGTCCTCTGCTCTGTCTCTGCCCATTTTCCGGTCTCTCTGTTGTGTCTGCTTTTTGCTATTTTTAAATGTTTACATGCTCTACAGTGTCTCCCACCACAGTTTGGAACTGTGTGCAATGTGCTACTAACTGATAGGTCTGCTAGATTCTTAGCCCTTTTTAAAGCTGACACTATTGTATATCCTCTCAGTGAGTTCACCCACCCCTTCAGTTGTTGGAAATAGGTCTTATTGATGTGTGGATATTGATGGCCATCCTGCTACACATCCTGCAGTGGTATGACAGTGATACCACTGATAGCAGTGGTAGCTTGGATGTTGCCCTATTCTGTGGCCTGGGGTTTGTGAGGCCTCTCAAGAAGTCTGATTTGATGTTGTTAAGTCTGTGTTTACTGTAACCTCTCTGTCTGAGTGCAGTGTAGAGGATTGTCGTGGCCTGGTTGAAATCCTCCTCCCTGGTCCATATGCCGTGGATGCGGGTCAGTTGTGATTTGACAATGCCCCTAAAGATGTGTTTGAGGTGATGGCTCGCTGTGTGCAGGAGGGTGTGGGTGTCTGTTGGCTTGAAAAAGACTTCAGTCGCTAGTTTCTGCCGACCATTTTCTGCTGCTGGTTTGAAAACGGTGGTGTCTCAGAAATCAACTTTCTCTCTATTTGTGATGGCCTTCACTTTAATGGAGGGGTGATGTGTGTGCAGGATTTGGATGAATTCTTCTCACTCTTTCTCTGAATGTGTCCAGACCCTCCAAATAGACTGCCTCTTCCCATTTTGTCAGGTACTGTATATGTTTGCATAGGCTGGGGCAGGTTTCCTTCATCATTGAATTTAAGGTCAATTTTTGTCAGGCTCAGTTGGAGGAGTTTGATTAAAGCCTCGTCTGCCCTCTCCAGGTCTGGGTATTTCTGCAGGATCTCTCTGACTGCCCCCTGTCTGTCTCTATATTTGTGTCTTGGCTTTCAATGTCCATGGTGAAAAGTGTGGTGTCGGGGGGACTGAGAGGGAATTGACTATTTGGACGAAGTGGTTCGTGACTTTGATGTAACTGAGGTGGTTCTGTGTCAGTGGATTGAGGAAGGAGTCAATGTATTCTGCTGTCATGTCGGACTCACTGCCACAGTCAGACACGATGGGCCTTTCCGGAGGGACTTCTCCTTGTACATCCAAGTGTCCGGAGCATTGTGTATTTTGGAGAGAATGTGGAAATTGCTCGCCCGGGCTTGTGTCCCTGTAAGGTGTTCAAATTGTTTCTGGTTGATGCGGTGACACCTTCTGAGCTCCTGTAGAATGTCTCTAATCTCCTGTTGTGTTTCCCCGTACATGGGCTCTATCAGTTTAATGTAGTATTCTGTGTTGTGTCACTGTCTGTGGTAGGTATTGCTGGCTGGCCATGATGACTATACGGCTCCCCTTATCTGCTAGTTTAATGACAAACTCTTTATTCTCGTTAAGTTCTCTCAGGGCTGGTCTCTCTTTCCTGGTTAGATGAGGTTTATCTTTAATGTCAGGGACCCTTTCAATCTCTCTGGTTATTTCTCTCTGAAATTTACTCATATCCATCTGGATCTGTTCTTTGTGGAATTTTGCAGTTGGTACAAAGGTGAGACCCCTGTTCAGAACCCTTGCCTGGGTTTCGGTGGGGATAAATGTATGGGAGAGGTTCACAATGGTTTCTCCCAGTCGTGGACCTTGCCTCTCTCGGCTTTGTCTCAATTCTAGTTTAAAGACTGCATCCACACCTTAACCATATTTAAGGCCGTGTTCTCTGTCCAGTGGATATGGTCCTGGCTACTTTATGCTGTCTAGCAGAAATGGCTGGGATGTAGTTTTTAGTTTAAATGTCTACGTTTAGTTGCCTGAGAGTCACCTGTTCTGGCTCTGGCAGTGCCTGACTGAAAATGATCTCAGAGACCCAGATACTGCAATTGGGAAATTTGCTGATGCTTTAGGGTGAGAGTGAGGGCTCCAGATCACTGAACACTGACCCCTTGTTACCGAACGACCTTGGTCAATCTGTTATGAATCCCGCTCCCGATCCCTCTCCCACTCAACCCTGGGTTCAGGAGGGTGTTGGAGATTCAGACGGTATTCCGCTGCCCGATTCCTTCTCCACTGACTCCTGGGTAAGCGAGTGAGGGGGTGAATTCGTCCCAGTTTCCCACTGCCCTACAAATTGGAGCACAACTCTCTCTCTCTCGCTCTCACTCTCTCTCTCTCTCTCTTTCTTCTCTCTCTCTCTCTCTCTCTCTCTCTCTCTCTCTCTCTCTCTCTCTCTCTCTCCTGTCTCTCTCTCTCTCTCTGCTTTCCAGGTGAGGCAAATGTCATTTTAAGAGCTGAGGCCGTTCTCTCCTCTTCTCTCTGGGGGAACGAGGTGGTCACTATCCCTGTGAACGGGGCCGTCGACATTATCCAAAAACCGGCTATGATCCAGGTCAGTGTGAGTCTCTGTCACAGTGTGTGGTCCTTCCCAGTGCCCCCTTCACCCACTCCCTCTGATTCCCCTCCACCCCTCCCTCTGATTCCCCTCCACCCCCTCCCTCGGATTCCCCCTCACCTCCTCCTTCTGATTCCCCTTCAACCCCTTCCTCTGATTTCTCTTCACCCTCTCCCTCTGATTCTCCTTCATCCCTCTGATTCCACTTCACCCCTCGCTCTGATTCCCCTTCACTCCCCTCCTGCTGATTGGACTTCAGCAAGGCCTTTGACAAGGTCCCTCATGGCAGGCTGGACTGCAAGGATCAATCTCATGGGATCCAGAAGCAGACAGCAGATTGGATTCACAACTGGCTCAGTGGTAGGAAGAAGGTGGTGGCCGAGGGTTGTTTCTCGGACTGGGATCCCTGTGTCTAATGGTTTGCCACACGTTTCGGTGCTGGGACCTTTGTTATTTGTAATTGATATAGATTTGGCTGAAAATGTAAAAGACATGGTTAATAACTTTGAAGATGACCTAAAATAGCTGGTGTTCTAGATAACGTGGAAGGTTCTAGTTAATTACCTGGGGATATTGATACGTTATTTGTGTTTCCATGGACTGGCAAATGGCTTTTAATCTAGTGTGGGCCGCAAGAAACTGCGGAGCGTTGTGGACACAGCCCAACGCATCACGGAAACCAGCCTGCCCTCCATGGACTCTTGTCTTTACCTCTCGCTGCGTTGGTGAAGCAGTCGGCATCAGCAAATACCCCACCCACCCGGTCATTCTTGCTTCTCTCCTCTCCCATCAGACAGAAGGTACAGGAGCCTGAGGGCACGTACCACCAGCATCAAGGACTGCTTCTATCCCAAGGTGATAAGACTATTGAACAGGGTCTCTTGTATGATGAGATGGACTCCTGACCTCACGATCTACTTTGTTGTGACCTTGCACATTATTGTCCACCTGCAATACACTTCCCTGTAGCTGTGACACTTTACTCTGTACTGTAATTGTTTTTACCCTGTGCTACTTCAATGCACTGTGCAATGAATTGATCTGTACGAACAGTATGCAAGACACGTTTTTCACTGTACCTCGGTACAAGTGACAATAATAAACCAATATCAATACCTTCATCAGTCAGGGCACTGAGTGTAGCAGTTGGAAAGTTATGCTGCAGTTATATAATACGTTGATGGCCGCACTTGGAGTGTTGTGTACAGTTTTGGTCATCCTGTAAATGGAAACGTTATGAAACAGGAAATATTGCAGAAAAATATCCCAGTATGTTTGCTGGACGTGACGGACTGAGTTACAAGGAGATGTTACCGAGAATAGGACTTTCTTCAATCGTCAGAGATTGAGGGATGACTTGAGACAGGTATATAAAACCATGAGGGGCAGAGATATGGGGAGAGCACGCTCTCTTTTTTACCAGGAAGGAGATGCCAGAACAAGAGAGAATATGTTTAAGATCACAGGACAGAGATTTAAAAAGGGACGTCAGGGGCAGTTTCTTCAAAGAGTGGTGCGGTTGAGGAGGGCACATCAGCAGCATTTAAAAGCAATCGAGGTAAGGAAACAGAGAGGAGAGGTTTATAGGGCTATGGGCCAAACGGGGGGGAGACAGGACCTCCTCGCTGGGCAACGCAGTCGTCATGACAGAGTTGGGCCGAAGAGCCTGTCTTCATGCCGTGTGACTCTCTGACTCGGGTTTTGAAGGCGTGGGCCAGATCAAAGTGGCGGTTAGTTGTGAGACTGAATCTCCAGTAATTGCAGGGGTGAGCAGTACGGGCCTGTCAGCAGATAATTCCCGCAGCACGGGGCCCAGTCTTTGGAGATCCTGGGCCTGCAAACTAACCTGAACTGGTCACACCTTCAGAGCAAGAGAGAAGAGAAGGAACTCTCCCTGGATATTGCAGGTCTACTCGCCAAACGATCGTTACAAAGTACAGATGAAGGCCGACCTCAAAATCTAAACAACAAGGCGAATGGAAGGGGCAGTATTTTGTTTTAATGTAATACGACAGAACAAGAGACCGAAATATTAGATCCCACCTCCATGGAGCATGGACCGTGGAACAGCACAGCACAGGTCCTTCGGCCCACCATGACTGTGAAGAACACAATGCCAATTAAACTAAATCTCTTCTGCCTGTTCCATGATCCATATGACTACATGCCCTGCATGATTACGTGTCTATATAAAAGCCTCGCAGAAACCTCCATCGTATCTGCCTCCACCACCAGACCTGGCAGTCGGTTCCAGGAACCCAGCACTCTCTGTATAAAATAACTTGCTCGCTCATCTCCTTCAAACATTTTCCCTCCCGCCTCAAACACATGACCTCTATTATTTGACATTGCTACCCTGAGGAAAAAAAAAATTCTCTCTTTCTATCCCATCTGTGCCGCTTGCAATTTTATAAACTTTTATAGTGGCCCTCGTAAAGAGAGACACCGAGTTCTAGATTCTAACATAAGAGGAAACGTGGTCTCCACATCGAGACTTTTAATCCCAGTGGGATCCTATTTTTAACTGTGTCCGCTATCACTTGCATTCTCTGATTCCTTCAGAACATGTGAATGTAAGTGTCCAATCCACTTCACTGTGTGCCCCAATGGGGCGAAGATTTGTTTGATGGTGAGACTTCTCCAGTGTAAATACATATGGGGCAGCACGTCGGCTGTGACTTTACAGTCCTTTGGAAGGTGTGCTTTTGATAGCAGCGCTTGCTGTGCCAAAGTGTTGGGTGAGGGTTGGGGTGTCCGTTTGTGGGCGATGGGGTAATTATCCCTCCGGTGTTTGTTGTTTTCTTTATTGGAGATCTAGTATCACCAGAAACTACAACTGTGATCTGGTCCACGCCTTCATTCCCCTCGTCCTGCTCCACTCGCAGTTACTGGGGTCCGTGATTTATTCACATGGAATACAGAACAGCGCAGCACACGATGTTGTGCCGAAATAATTCATCAAGTCATTGAACGCCGAACTAAACGAATCCCTTACGCTAACACAACCTCCATATCCCTTCATTTACTACACATCCATGTGCCCATTCCAAAGCCTTTTATGCCTCTGTCGTATATATTGTTCATGTGAGTTTTATTGGATGTGATTGGGAGTCCCAAGCATTGTGGTGTGTGTATGTGTGTGTGTGTGTGTGTGTGTGTGTGTGTGTGTGTGTGTGTGTGTGTGTGTGTGTGTGTGTGTGTGAGTGTGTGTGAGAGAGATAGAGAGAGAAAGAGAGCACGCGCGTGTACGTGGGCTCTATTGCTTGGGATCAGAGGTCTTTTAAAGTCCAGGGTGTGTGTGTCAGTGTTTCCGGGGATGAAGGGAGTGGGGAATGAGAGCAGAGAATGTGTTGGGAACTTGGAGAAAGAAGGTTTCCGCCAGGAATGCCAGGATTTGGCACACTGAGGGGATGTATGCGTTGTATTTGTGTGTGGGGAGTGGGTGGTGTGTGTGTTTGTGTGATTGGTTGAGGGGGCGGAGAGGTGTGTGGGCTAAGGTCCCGGAGTGTGTTGTTCGAGTTCAGAAAGGGCAGTGGTCCACTCAGGATGTCAGGAAATACTTCAGGTGTGAATGGTGTGGGACATCAGTGCCTGGGTGTGACTAGGGACTCGGAGCCAAGGGAGAAGTTTTCACTGGTGGTAGGATATATTTTATCTGTCAAGTGTCCCAGTTTGAGTTAGGGTCAGAACCTGTCAATCGTGTTGATATTGCTCAGTTAAAGGACCCAGTTAAAGTAATCCGAGCGTGTGTAATGCTAGTCGCCCCATTACAGGAAGGGTGCGGAAGCTTTGAGGAGGGTTCAGAAGAGGTTCACCCGGATCATTCCTAGATTAGAGGGTATGAATATTCAGGAGAGGTGGGACAAACTTGGGTTGTTTTCTCTGGAGCGGCGGAGGCTGAGGGGAGACCCGAGGGAGGTTTAAAAATTGTGAGAAACATCGATCGGGTCGGCAGCCGGTATTTTTTTCCAGGGTAGAAATATTTAGTACGAGAGGGTAGGAATTTCAGCTGACAGTGAGAATATTATAAATGAGATGCGGGGTTGAAGGTTTTACAGCGAGTGGTCAGTGCCCGGAACGGGATGCCCGGGGGAGTACTGGAAGCACATACGATGGAAGCTTTTACGAGGCTATTATAAAGACACATGACCCCTCAGAACCCTGACAGACCCGGTTTACCTCGAAACTGTGCCCTGGGGTCAGTGCGCTGAGCAGCAGAACCACAGAGAGAGGGAGAGGCTGATCTCAACCCGTTAGGAGCTCAGTCACATTGCACCCTTGAACGACATAAAAATTAGCAGGGAGGAGCTACTGGAGGGCTTAAAGTACATGAAGGTGTGTCAATCCATCTGGTCTGACATGGTAAATTGCCAGACCTTGTGGAAAGCTGGAGAGAAATTGCAGAGCATGTGCAGAGATTTTCTTTTCATCCCTGGCCAGAGGCGA